>NC_057855.1:93909339-94212370 GCF_015237465.2 Chelonia mydas
TTAAGTTTTTGGCAGCTCATCACTGCTTACAAGGGCCTCCTCTAAATAAAATAGCATGCATGGGTGTATCTAAATTTGTGCCTACACACACAAAGTCCTAGAAGGGCAGTGCCAATAAAATAATATAAGGGCTAGGGTATGATTTTAGTCAGAGTCTTGAGCAAGGAATAGTGGATGAGTTGTACCACTGTAGGAGTAGTACACTGCTTCCTCTTTACTCTCATGGGTTAGTAATTTCCTACTGGTCTATGCCATCTTTAAATAAATACCTGCCTCTTTGTGCACTGGCTCAGCTGCTGTAGACAGCAAGTAGGGGATATTGGAGCCAATTCCCTGCCAACCTACTCTGGGGATAGGCACAGAGCCTTGCTTATTCCAGCATGCCTGGATCAGGGTATACACTGGTTTGTTATTCCTTCTTACTTCCCTACACAGGCTCAGAGTTCAATCACAATCTAGTCCTAAATTATTTAGTTAAGCAGTATATATATGTTAACAGATAGGCAAGAATTGTACTGAATACACATCAGAACAGTTTTTGATTCTGTGTAAGTCCTCCGAATATCAATACCATTTGCAACTGAAGTTCTAGGATACTGTAGTTTCACTTGATGTCTCTAAATTCTGATAATCTTTTATTCATGTGGTTATGATTGAAGATCAGAAATAAAATCTCCCTAAGAAGTTTACTTGAAAAAAACTAAGTCAGTGACTCTTTTTCTGATACACAATTCTTCAAATATTCCAGTTAAAACTCTCTCACTTTCTTCCTACTCCCTTAAAATATTGTTTCCTTGAATAACCCCATGTTGTTTTTTGTTTACACTAGTTAAAACTATATTTATATTGCCCTATTTTACCCAGCTCTTTCTAAATTAACAACAACTCCTTTAAGTGGGGTAATCTGATTAAAAATAACCTTTCCCCTCCCTCCTCCTCTTAGAAAATAGAAATTTTCTAGGCTCAGTTGATTGCCTTGCTATGCTACCAGCTATACAGTAATGGATTCCCAGTATTGCCTTTTTTCCCCCTCCTTTTGCATTGATTCAAATTATTGAAATTGTCGCTGGACTGCAGGGTGTTCTTTAATGAAGTCCTACCAAAATAGCACACTTAGCACTATACATTTGCTATACACATGCTTTTGATGATTGTGCTTGCCAATTTAGATAGCCATCAAAAATATTTCAGCTAAGATTTAAGCTACTGCCCTCTTTTGTTGGAGGGGCTTCATGGTAGCTGCTCTTGTCAGGCGCATTCTGCCCAGCACACACAGCCGTGCCTTCTGCCACTTACAGGGTGCAGTGTGAGCCCTATCCCCACCAGCTCAGTGTCATGAGCATGAAGAAGGGTGGAAGCAGTGTGGCCTTGCCCCATTTGGTGAATCTCACATGACTTCCAGCTCAAGCTGTCTCTCCTTCTTGCTTGCCTAGAAGTGCTAGAAGCAGAATGGTGCATGGCCCTGTATATGACCAAAGGGGCTCCTTGGACTCTCTTGCATGGCTAGGCATAATCTAGAACTACTTGTTTAAATATCGGCTTTCTTATCCCTATTGTATATGCGGGTGGATTTTTTTGGCATCTGGTGTGATCAGGTACACCTTTGCAAAGTGAATGCCAAGTGGCTAGCATTCTGGTCTGGTCGCATTTTACCCCCACTTTTCACTCACTCTAGATAAGGCTAAATGACCACACGAGGTGCAAGGCAATGGAGAATCAGACTCAGGCTCATAATTCTCTGACTTCAGCCAGCACTAATGGCCCACCTGGATTATCACTACAAAAGGTTTTTTTTTCTCTCCTGCTGGTAATAGCTCACCTTACCTGATCACTCTCGCTACAGTGTGTATGGTAACACCCATTGTTTCATGTTCTCTGTGTATATAAAATCTCTCCACTGTATTTTCCACTGCATGCATCCGATGAAGTGAGCTGTAGCTCACGAAAGCTTATGCTCAAATAAATTTGTTAGTCTCTAAGGTGCCACAAGTACTCCTTTTCTTTTTACTGCTACACTTGTGTCTACATAGTCATTCCCAAGGCCTCAGTCTGCGGTGTTCCAGATAAATTATGGCTTGTCTGCAAGATTAAGCAGAAGGTGAAGGAAATTCAGAAGCAACACGTCAAGAGGAAACTCAAAAGTACTGTTTGCAGAAAGGTTTCCCCGCTTTGCTCTGATGCGAAAGGTCATCTTAAAAGCATATTCAAGCCTTGCTGAGTTTTTTGTTGCACTAGCAATGCAAATTCTCACAACATACATGCTTTTTTGGGAGGAGGTAAAGTTAATCCATCTAAAAAGCTATTTTACCGCTGCACAACCAATTAGTAGCATACTGCTGGCAAAGTCCCTGCAAATTATATCCTTTTCTTCTTTCAGACTACCTAGAGTCTAGTGCACCTTTTTTACTTGATCAAAGACAGCATCCTTAAGGATCGTTTACACCTTTGAAACATTAATCTCATGGTTAGTAAAGCACTTCTTTTATTGTTCTTCATAAAATAATAAGAAAGCCCATTGAACCAAATATCTCTCTTCTTTAACAGAGCCGAACAAAGAAACATGTTTCACGGATGTCTTTTTTGTGAAAAACAGAATATTTTGCAGCATTGTTTCAATCTTTCAGAATGAAAAGGGAAGGGTGTTGGTTTCGTTCCCCCATAGAAACAAAAATCAGTTTCACACACACACACACACACAATCTGGGGCAAAATAAACCACCTGAATTCCTGAAACCTGAATTCAGAGATTTTTTTTAAGACCTGGTAGGACCCTTCGGATCATCTAGTCAGACTTCTTGAACAACACGGGAAGCAGAATTTAATCCAATAATTCCTGCATCGAGTCCAATAACTTGTCATTGAGCTAGAGCACATCTTTTAGAAAAGCATCCAATATTGTTTTAAAGACTCCAAGTGATAGAGATTTTACCATGTCCCATAGTAATCTATTCCAGTGACTAATTACCTTCACTTAAACATGTGCTTCGAATTTCCAGTTTAAAATTTGTCTTTCACTTTCAGCCATTGGCTCTTGTTATGCCTTTGTCTGCCAGATGAAAGAGCTGTCTAGCATCAAATATCATCTCCTTCTTTGCTGTACTTCATTCTCCACATTCTAATAACACTCTCTCTAGTGTTCGTGTCTTTGACTGTTCATATCTACTTACTGCAGTTCCAAATGGCCTCTTCAGTCAACCGATTTTCTAAATATATTTTTTCTGCCAGTCAGAAATATATTTGGAAAAAACACAAAGACTAGCTAATGTTACCTGAATCTTATAAGGGTCTTCCTTTTGCCAAGCCAGATCCTGAAGGTATTTTAGCAACTAATCTGGATAAACCAAGTTCTTTCTACTGTATTTAATTCATCTTGGCCAATCTAGTTTTTCTTAGACCCAAGTTTTATTTTCCTAAAGTTGCTTGAACAGAATGTCACTTAAGCATATGCCATTTTTATAAGGGAAGCATGAAAATTGCCTTTGGAGCCTGATTGCTGTTTCTTTTAAGTGCGTGACCGGCATCTAATGCTTTGATTATAAAGCTCCAAGTAAGCGAGCACTACATCTGAGGAAAAGGACCATTTTTATTTTTTTTGTTTTTGTTTTCCAAGTGACAATTACGCTCCATATGTGCCCAACAGTAGATGCCTGCAGAGGCTCCACAGCAAGAACATCCTGAAATCCTATTTTGTGATGATTAGCGCACATGGTGAGAATCTTCACCTAGCTTAATGCTAAATTCAGGAGTGATCATTTGCATCCCTGCTCATGAAAACATCCTCTCTGCCATTGGATAAAGTCTATTCTGCTTTCAGTTTGTGAGTCAGACTGAAGAGTCTGAGCCTAATTCATAGAGAAAACTATCAGAAAATGTACCACATACCTATTATATTACCATGTAAGTGAATCAGATTAGATTTGTCTACAGTTCTGTGCAGGAACCAAATATGGGGAATTACAAAGTACTTTTGAGTCTTTAAGCGGAATGAGCTTCTGTTCAACAGCTGGCTATTATATGAGTAGTCAAACCTAGTTATTCCTTGCTTGATTGACTTGTATGTCAGCGTATTTAAAGGTCTGGATTGCAGATATCCTTGACATGTGCATCTGGATCTTTTTAATGTGAATATTCATAGTTTCCAAGGCCAGAAGGGATCATTGTGATCATCTAGTCTGACCTCCTGTACAACACAGGTCACAGAACTTCCCCAAAATAATTCCTACGATATATTTGAAAAAAAAGGTCAGTGATGATGAATCCACCAAGAATCCACCCTTGGTAAATTGTTCCAGTGGTTAATTACTCTGTCTATTAAACATTTACAACTCATTTGCAGGCTAAATTTTTCTAGTTTCAACTTCCAGCCACTGGATCATATTATACCTTTCTCTGCTGGATAGAACAGCCCATTAGTAAACATTTGTGCCCCATGTAGGTACTTACAGATTGTAATCAAGTCACCCCTTAACCTTCTGTTGGTTAAGCTAAATTGATTGAGCTCCTGGTGTCTCTCGCTATAAGGCATGTTTTCTAATCTTTTAATCATTCTCATGGCTCTTCTCTGAATGCTCTCCAGCTGAATTGTGGACACCAGAACTGGACACAGTACTCCAGCAGTGATCTCACCAGTGCCAAATACAGAGGTAACATTACCTCTCTACTTCTACTCAAGATTCCCCTGCTTACGAAACCAAGAACTGCATTAGCCTTCTAGCCACAGCATCTCACTTGGAGCTCACATGCAGCTGACTATCAACTATGACTCCTAAAACTTTTTTCAGAGTCACTGCTTCCCAGGACAGTGTCTCCCACTTGTACAGATGGCCTATATTCATTGTTCCTAGATGTATGCATTTACATTTAGCTGTATTAAAATGCATATTGTTTGCTTGTAGCCAGCTTACCAAGAGGTCCAGATCACCCTGTATCAGTACCCTGTCCTCTTCATTATTTACAACTCCCCCAGTTTTTTGTGTCATCTGCAAACTTCATCAATGAAGACGATGTTTTCTTCCAGGTCACTAATAAAAATGTTAAATAGCGTAGAGCCAAGAACCGATCCCTGAGGGAGCCCAGTGGAAACACATATTCAATGATAATTCCCCATTTACAATTACATGCTGAGACCTATGAGTTACCAAATTTAGAATCCATTTGATGTTTGACATTTTGATTTTGTAACATTCTCGTTTTTTATCAAAACATTGTGCTGTACCAAATCAGACTCCTATGGAAGTCTGAGTATATTACATCAGCACTATTACCTTTATCAGTCAAACTTGCAATCTCGTTAAAAAAATATATCAGGTTAAGTAGACAGACTATTTTCCATAAACTCATATTGACTGCCATTAATTACATTACCCTCCTTTAATTCTTTATTAATAAAGTCCTGTGTCAGCTACTCCATTATCTGGTCTGGGATCAATGTCAGACTAATAGATCTATAATTACCCAGGTCATCCCATTTACCCTTTTTAAATATTGGTGCTACATTAGCTATTTTCCCATTTTCTGGGACTTCTCAAATGTTCTAAGACTTGTTGAAAAGCAACATTAATGGTCCAAGCAAGCTGCCAAGGCAGCTCTTTTAAAACTCTTGCATGAAAATTATCTGGATCTCCTGATTTAAAAATGTCTAACGTTAGTAGCTACTGTTTAACATCTTCCTGACATATTAGGGGAATGGAAAATGTGTTTTGACATTATCAGTTTTTCCCCCAAATAGAGAAAAGATTTATTCAATACTTGTAACTTTTCTGCATTATTACTGATAATTCTACTATTTCTGTCAATGTGATCAAGTCATGATCACTTGTACCTAAGTTACCATTAATTTTTAGTTCTGTGATAAGGTCCTCTCTGTCAAGAAGAGATCTAATACAGAATTCACCTTTGTTAGATGCAACAGTTTTTGAGTTAAAAAATTGTCATCTATAATATCAGGAATTCCAAAGATGTTTTAGTACTGGCAGCGTGAGATCGCCAGCACCTATCACTTGAATTGAAGTCCCCCACAATCACACAACCTTTTTTCCCTACACATTACAGATAGGTGCATAAGAAGCCAGTTGTCCTGTTCCCTAGTATGCTTTAGTGGGCCGTAGCAGACATCAAGTAATCATAGAAACGCAAGTCCAGAAGAGACATTGATAGCGCATCTAGACCAGCCTCTTGCACTGAGGTTGTATTAAGTATTATCTAGACCATCTCAAACAGGTTTTGTCTAACCTGTTTTTAAAAGCCTTCAAAGATGGAGATTCCACAACCTCCCTAGGTAATTTTTCTTGTGCTTAACCACCCTAGCAGTAAGGAAGTTTTTCCCATAACATCTATCCTAAATCTCCCTTGCTGCAATTTAAGTCCATTAGTTCTTGTCCTGTCCACAGAAGTTAATGAGAACAACCTATCACCCTCCTATTTACAACATCCTTTTATGTACTTGAAGACTGTTATCATGTCCCCCCCTCAGTCTTCTCTTCTCTGGACTAAACAAACCCAATTTTTTCAATCTTTCTTCATATGTCATGTTTTCTAGACATTTAATCATTTTTGTTCCTCTCCTCTGGACTTTCTTCAATTTGTCCACATCTTTCCCGAACTGCTATGGCCAGAAATGGACACGATACTCCAGTTGGGGCCTTATCAGTACTGAGTAGATCGGAAGAATTACTTCTTGTGTCTTACTAACACTTCTACTGATACATCTCAGAATGATGCTTGCTTTTTTTGGCAACAGTATTACCTTGTTGACTCATATTAGTTTGTGATCCACTATAGCCCCAAGATCCTTTTCTGCATATTTCTTCCTAGGCAGGCATTTCCCATTTTGTATTTGTGCAGTTGATTATTCCTTCCTATATGTAATACTTTGCATTGGTCCTTATTGAATTTCATCCTATTTATTCTCCAGTTTGTAGAGATTATTTTGAATTCTAATCCTGTCCTCCAAAGTGCTTGCAATCCTTCCCAGCTTGGTATCATCTACAAACTTTCATCTGCCATTTTGTTGCCCAATCACCCAGTTTTGTGACTGTAGCTACATTTCAAATCCTCATTGTCGTTATTACACACGACATGTACAAGCTCCCATTCTTGAAACCATCCCTTCATTTTAAATCCATTCACCATTCTAAAAGCTGCTGACACTTGTCTTTGTAGATACCATGCTCTATTGAACTGATCCTTTTTGGCTATGAATGTGAGGAGGAAAAACAGGAGAAGGCCAAGGAGAACGAAATTCAAGAAAGAATGATGTAGTGTTTCTAACTCATCTTTCATTGACGGTAACACTGGATAGGCCTAAATCTGTACTCATAGGGAGTGTAGACATGGACTTCAGTAGGAATGAACCCCATAACCAGCTTCAGTCCCCCTCCATGTACATCAGACACTTAAATCATTGCCCTGGGTGAAACTCAAGACCAGAGCTGGTGAAAGAGTCCAAACAGCAATTTAATAACATTTTCTCAGGTAAGCAACAATTTTTGTCCTCTGTTATCTGTGGGAATCACACAATTTGTTGTTTACAAGTATTCAGATGGCTCTGCTAGGTGTTCATGAAAAAAATTGTGAAATCAAAAGCTTCCCAAACTTTAGCAATAATGACTACTCATCCAGCAAGTCTTATTGGAAGTGCATTATTCACTACTTATTACTCAATATTTGTCAACATGATTTACAAACAGCTGAAGTTAATGGTTTTTAAGCTACCTCTTGTCTGAAGATTTATCAAAATTATTAGATGAATATTTGTTACTGATAATGATCAAGAAAATCAAGACAGTTTGCAAACCAAAACACTGAGCTAAATTCATGACAAGATCTATTTAGAACAAGTTGCCTGAGCATCTCTATTAATAAACCACCACATATTTGAGAGCCCCTATTTTTTTGTGTACAAGTCCAGAATAGGTTTTTTTTTTTTTTAAACACAGATCACAGTGTTTTGTCAGGGACATATGGTCGGTAAAATATCTGCAGCAACTTTATGGGGAGTTTGGCAATTCAAATGTGTCCATTACTGAAGTGTCAGAAATAAGATTTTGAATGATGATTAAGTGATACACAAAATGTGATCTGATTCATTGCAATGGCATTCTCACAGAATTAGAAACTCAATGTTTAAACTCTAGCTTCATGAAAAGTCTCATCATAGAAATCGTGCAGTACCAAAAAAGTTTTTGAAAGAGATAAAGGCTTAATGTTGATATGCAGTTACGATATTAATAGCTTTGCCACCACTAGACATCTGCGCGCAAACCCTCTATGCCCCTCTAGTTAAGAGCCCTGGTGTAACTCACAACTGGGAATTATATTGCCAGCTGGTGACCTTGTTAAAATCCTCTAGCTACCCAGGAGGGTTAAAAAGCTTTGATAGTGAAGATCAATTGACAAATGCATTTCTCTTTCATTTTAAGCAGAAGCTAGATTGTATCATCCCAGGAGCAGTAGAGGGGGCTGGTCCATTAAGATCTTAAGCACTCTCAGCTTCTGGGTCCCAGGTTACTAACAACTCATATCAACTTGCTTAAATTTAACGTATCTACTATATAAACATCTTTGTTTTAAAACAATCTGTCATTTTGTAACTTAGATATGTCACACATATACTAGAAGACTGGGGTGCAGTCCTAAGTCCTCTGAAGCCAAGGGAAAAACTCTCACTGACTTCCATAGGGCCAGGATTCCAGCCATTGAGTCTAGATATAGGACACCTACCAACTGACAGTGCCTATGGGCTTTTAACTATTCACCAAGATGTTCAGATAGGTTGTTCTTTTAATCAACTCTTCTAGTCAATAGCAGACGCAGAGATTTATGGTCAAAAAGTGAAAATACGGCTTTCTTTTAAAAAGACTTACTATTTTTATTTGAATTCTTCTTAGCATGGTCACATCTTTTTACACATGGTACTTACAACTAAGCTACCACTTCTCTGTTTAAGTAGATACTCATGCTCAGACAACTACATTGCGTTGACTGTTTATTGATCTGAACCTTTTGACTCTGTCTGGTCAAATTGATTGTAATAAATCATCTTTGCTGCAAATTTAGCCTTTTATTTTGACTAATTCATGGGTCTATCTTGATTTCTATGACAGTATTCATCTCTGAATTAAGAAAAGGAGTACTTGTGGCACCTTAGAGACTAACAAATTTATTAGAGCATAAGCTTTCCGATGAAGTGAGCTCACGAAAGCTTATGCTCTAATAAATTTGTTAGTCTCTAAGGTGCCACAAGTACTCCTTTTCTTTTTGCGGATGCAGACTAACACGGCTGCTACTCTGAAACCTGTCATCTCTGAATTGTTCACTTTTGAGTATTGACAAGTCCTGATTCATGGTTTGTAACTTGTTTAGTTTTGTTTCCATTCCCTGGAGGGATGACACATTTTTAAATAGTAAAACCAAATAGCAAAAAGTGAACAACGTACTCTGTTGCAAATTTTCAGACAAATATTCATAGAATCATAGTCGATTAGGGTTGGAAGAGACCTCAGGAGATCATCTAGTCCAACCCCCTGCTCAAAGCAGGACCCACTCCCAATTAAATCATCCCAGCCAGGGCTTTGTCAAGCCTGACTTTAAAAACCGCTAAGGAAAGAGATTCCACCACCTCTCTAGGTAACCCATTCCAGTGCTTCACCACCCTCCTAGTGAAATAGTGTTTCCTAATATCCAATCTAGACCTCCCCCACTGCATTTTACATTCATATTAGAATTCATGAAACTTTGTACTGTCAAATATTTTCACCGATACTCAGGGTTGTCCAATGAATAATATGACCCACATGAATCATAAGAAACTGAACTTGGCATATTCATTTACAAAATCTTTAATCAATCAGGTTTTAGGTTTTGGGGTTTGTTTTGTTTTTTTAAATTATTCAGCATGCTCTGTTTGCTCATAGTGATTTGGACAGAAATATGAATTTTGACACCTTTACTATATGTATTAAATATTTCCCTTCTAATGATTATAAAAGCAGCACCATTATTGTAGCAACTTGCATGAAACCTGAAGGGAGGAGCATAGGTTGCAGAAGGGGAGCGTTTGGAGAAGCTACCAAAAAGCTAATCTCTGTGCATAGGGCTGGTATGCTAGCTGCAGTTGCAGCACCTCTATCAATAGTCCTTTAATAAAGAGTAAATTTACAATGGCCAGGCTATGGTACAATTGCTCGAGCAGCAGAGGCAAAGCCCTTATGCCCACATTTAATGCTAAGCCCATGAGTAGCCAATGGCCAAGGGAAGCCAGAAGATGAGGCACTTGGCCTTGAGCTCTATGCAGCCGATAGCTGGTATTGTGCATTTACCAGTACTGGCTTGTTAGGTTTTCATGACTATTATTAGTTTCAGAGAAGCAGCCGTGTTAGTCTGTATTCGCAAAAAGAAAAGGAGGACTTGTGGCACCTTAGAGACTATTATTGTTAGTTCTCATTCCTGCCTTAAGTCTCAGTGTTGGGTCCTGGTGCTGTAGGAGCAGGATTTTATAATTGTACTATAAGAACAGAGGTACTAATGTATATCTTGATTTCATTTCACCAGCCACCCTTTTTGAATAGCAGAAAGGAATGACCCTCTGGGACATTGGTAGGAATGCATCTGACAGACTGCCAGTGTCTGTACTGATGTTAAGGCAGGGACAGACCAGAAGAATACTTATGACTGATTATGGTCACCCTTTTGTTTTAGGATAAGTTATAATGTCTACTATGGTTTCACGTATGTATTACAAATTAGGCACTCTAGTTAAATATACATTTCATTGTTTTTAAGGTTTAATAAGTAAAAGACAGGATCTTGTATTGTGTCTATGTTAAGGAGATTCAAAATAAACTGACACTTTGTATTCTCAAAGGTCTCTGTAAAAAGACTGTTTGTGTGAATGAGGAATATATGCATCAGGAAAAGATAAGGTGTGAAGGCCATTGTTATAGCCAGATGGTCAAGGAAAAAGGAGTAAAGAGACTTAACAACACCAGAAAATCATCAACGCGTATCCATAATGAAGGAAGGGCAAATTGATGACCCTGAGGTGAAGGCTGGCACCCTAAAGACAGGACAATTAATTAAATCGGAACCAGGACAGGATAACCCTCTCTGAGGTGTATTGGAATGTTTCCATCAGAAGGTAACACAAATTAAGAAGTAACTTGTCACAAACTGACACAGCAAAATCCATAGACTTCAACAGAGAAAGGGAACTATAAGAATAGGGTGCTTTGCCATGGGATTTTGGGTTCATCTTGCCACTACTCCAGGAGCATCGGATCGCAACTGACAAAGACCGGCTCCCCTCTGCAACCAATCTGGCTGGCCACTAGATTGATCCAGACTCCAGACTGGTAACTATAAAAACATCAACTGGCAGGACTGTGTGCATGATGTGTATGTGTGTGTGACTGAAAAGCATATGCTAACTGTTGTATTTTCAACAAATGCGGCGTATTTGCCTTCTCTCTTATAAAAGATCCTGTGTGCTTTGTATAGCATAACAGTGCTGCTCTCCATTTCCTGTTCAATTATGCTTGCTTTAACCTGTAATGGATCTTCAGCTACTCCAATTATTTATCTTGGAGTGGATAAAATAACCTACGGGTTATGTTAGCACATAGGGCCAGGTACTCAGCTGGTGTTAATCCACACTGCTCCAGGATCTGGGGCACATACTACAAATGTATATTTTTTTATCTCCCTTGGTCCCTCACTTGTTTATTCTTTTTCTTTTATGCTCCCTTCTCTCAGTCTCATTTTCCTTCAATTTCAAACACACCTTTGTGTCCCCCATCCTGAAGTCTCTCAACCTCACCTGACTCCGAACCACTGTATTTCCCAACACTGTTTTGACTCTCACCTGCTGACATTAATGGTCTACTCCTGCCCCTTGACTTTCTCCCATCATGCTATTGCCCACTTAACTTCTCTATAGAAACTTCTTCTAAATGCACTAATGATCTCTAATCACCAAGATCTATGGTCTTTTTCTTTCGTCTTCATTTTCCTTAATTGTACTCTGTCAAAGGAAATAAAACATCACCTCCCTACCACCCACTCCCGGACCTCTATAACTCTTTGCTTCCCTCAATATTATTATTAATTACAGTATGTTTCACCATACCGGGAGGTGAGCATGGTGTTTCAAAGGCATGAGGCACTTACAATCCATACCTTCTCTAGGTTCTCTCATCACATTACTAACTGCTCCTTCAAAGACTCTTTCTTGGGATCTTCTTCTTCCTTTTCCCTCCCCCTCTCTCTTAGCAGAGCTGGCTTTAATATTTTTGCAAGGCCTGTGAACCATATTATATGATCATCACTTTGTATTACGGTTTGCCCACATTGTTAATTTTCCTAAAGTTGTGCACAGATGTACTTATCGTTGATGACTTAGTTCAAGCACAGTTAAAGTACCAAAATTGTGTGTTCTGAGACACTTTAAAAAAGGATATATAGTATCTGATTATACCTTGATCCTCCTACATAGGTAGATGTACTCCAGAAGTGGTGCATGTAACAATTCTCTCTTTATACTCTGTTCTGTGCTTAGCCGATGCCTGCACATTATAATTGCCAGAAGCTGTAGCAAATTACATTCATAGATGATAAATGCTAGTATTGAGCTGTGATTATATGTGTCCTGGGGCAAAGTTAGGTTTCTGTGGCAGCTGGAACTCCGATTTGACTAGCTGCTGGGATTTAGGCTATCCCCTTAATGTTTTTGTGTTGCAATTGTTTACATGCAAATATAGTAATTGTTCGCTTTGCTAATGAATAGTAGAAAGTCCTAATTGACTGAAGTAGTCCAGAAGCAAATGCATACTGACTATCCAAATCTAGGTACTTCTCTCATGTTTGTTGCATATTTTGTGACTAGAAAGACCTCATGTGTCTGCCAAGATAAATTCTCTTCAGTGAATCCATCCATCCATTTCTGTGTGTGTCTTGTATGGACAAATGAAAATGCACATATGGCAGAAGAACTCTTACAAATGACAAAACAATGCAAGGTGCTATCTTGAACAAACAAACAAAAGCAAAAAATCTAACATACTTTTATAAACTAAATTACATTAAAAAGCCATGCAACTGGTCCATAAGACATCCCACATTATGGGTGAAGCCCAAATTGTGGGAACCACAGAAAAAACTGCCACCGTTCGAATGTTCAGGAAAGTTCAATGCAAACAGGAAGGACTGAATCTCTCTCTCTCGTCTCCAGAGAGCCAATTATTGAGGGCCTACTGCTAATCCCACTGAAATCAATGGATGTGTTTTAAATGACTTCAGTGGGTTTTAGATCATAGAATCATAGAAGATTAGGGTTGGAAGAGACCTCAGGAGGTCATCTAGTCCAACCCCCTGCTCAAAGCAGGACCAACCCCAACTAAATCATCCCTGCCAGGGCTTTGTCAAGCCTGACCTTAAAAATCTCTAAGGATGGAGATTCCACCACCTCCCTAGGTAACTCATTCCAGTGCTTCACCATCCTCCTTGTGAATAGTTTTTCTTAATATCCAATCTAGACCTCCCCCACTGCAACTTGAGACCATTGCCTCTTGTTCTGTCATCTGCCTCCACTGAGAACAGCCGAGCTCCGTTCTCTTTGGAGCCCACCTTCAGCTAGTTGAAGGCTGCTATCAAATCCCTAAATAAGCCCAGTTCCCTCAGCCTCTTCTCATAAGTCATGTTCCCCAACCCCCTCATCATTTTTGTTGCCCTCCGCTGGACTCTCTCCAATTTGTCCACATCCCTTCTGTAGTGGGGGGACCAAAACTGGATGCAGTACTCCAGATGTGGTCTCACCAGTGCCCAACAGAGGGGAATAACCACTTCCCTCGATCTGCTGGCAATGCTCCTACTAATGTAGCTGAATGTGCCGTTAGCCTTCTTGGCAACAAGGGCACACTGTTGAATCATATCCAGCTTCTCGTCCACTGTAATCCCCAGGTCCTTTTCTGCAGAACTACCACTTAGCCAGTCGGTCCCCAGCCTGTACCAGTGCATGGGATTCTTCCTTCCTAAGTGCAGGACTCTGCACTTGTCCTTATTGAACCTCATCAGATTTCTTTTGGTCCAATGCTCCAATTTGTCTAGGCCTCTCTGGACCCTATCCCTACCCTCCAGCTTATCTACCTCTCCCCCCAGTTTAGTGTCATCTGCAAACTCTCTGAAGGTGCAATCCATCCCATCATCTAAATCATTAATGAAGATGTTGAACAAAACCAGCCCCAGGAACAACTCCTGGGCACTCTGCTTGATACCAGCTGCCAACTACACATCGAGCCATTGATCACTACCCGTTGAGCCCAACAATCTAGCCAGCTTTCTATCCACCTCATAGTCCATTCATCCAATCCATATTTCTTTAACTTGCTGGCAAGAATATTTTGGGAGACCGTATCAAAAGCTTTTCTAAAGTCAAGATATATCATATCTACCACTTTCCCCATAACCACAGAGCCAGTTATCTCATCATAGAAGGCAGTCAGGTTGGTCAGGAATGATTTGTCCTTGGTGAATCTATGTTGACTGTTCCTGATCACATTCCTCTCCTCCAAGTGCTTCAGAAAGAATTCCTTGAGGACCTGCTCTATGATCTTTCCAGGGACTGAGGTGGGCTGACTGGTCTGTAGTTCCCTGGATTCTCCTTCTTCCCTTTTTTTTAAGATGGGCACTACATTAGCCTTTTTCCAATCATCCGGGACCACCCACAATTGCCACAAGTTTTCAAAGATAATGGCCAATGGCTCTGCAATCATATCAGCCAACTCCCTCAGCACCCTCAGATGCATTGCATATGGCCCCATGGACTTGTGCATGTCCAGCTTTTTAAAATAGTCCCTATCTTGTTCTTTCACCACTGAGGGCTGCTCACCTCCTCCCCAGCTGTGCTGCCTAGTGCAGTAGTTTGGGAGCTGACCTTGTCTGTGAAGACCAAGGCAAAAAAAGCATTGAGTACTTCAGCTTTTTCCACATCATCTGTCACTAGGTTGCCTCCCCCATTCAGTAAGGTTCCCACACTTTCCCTGACCTTTTTCTTGTTGCTAACCTACCTATAGAAACCCTTCTTGTTACCCTTCACGGCCCCTGCTAGCTGCAACTCCAATTGTGCTTTGGTTTTCCTGATCACATCCCTGATTACATGAGAAATATTTGAATACTCCTCCCTAGTCATCTGTCCAAGTTTCCACTTCTTGTAAGCTTCCTTTTTGTGTTTAAACTCACCAGAGATTTCTCTGTTATGCCAAGCTGGTTGCCTGCCATATTTGCTATTCTTTCTGCACATCGGGATGGTTTGTTCCTGCACCCTCAATAAGGCTTCTTTAAAATACAGCCAGCTCTCCTGGACTCCTTTCCCCCAAACCTAAGCAACATGGGAACTTTTTAATGCAGCTGGAGGTGGGAAGAAGAGGAAGAGCAGTTCTAGTTAAGTTGCTGCAAATTGAGCTTTAAGATTGTGATCTTCCTATACCTGGAGGGCTGACGGCCTATCTTTTCATTTTCTAGAATTTCACCCACGAGCCCAGTTCAGTGGGATTGGATCCTAATGTATCAAGCCATTAGTGATGAACTTGCAGGCAGCAGATACAATACCACAGCAGCATTTCACTCATCTCTCAAACCCTTGTGTGTTACTTTCTAAACGAACAAAGACAGACAAGGTCAAACATCATAGCACAAAGTCCTTTGTGAAATGTTATTCATATATAGCAGATTTTTAATTAATCTACTTTAAATGCCAAAAATGTAGATTTATTATATTATTGTCTCCTGTGTCTTATTCAGCCCTTTTCTCATCTTGGTGGTGTTGTTTGAAAAGGACCAGAAATACAGAAACAGATTGAGAGAGTTCAGATTCACATCTAATTTTTTTGCTCACATGGAAGAGCAGAATTATTTTCCTTAGCAGCCTGTTGTAGAACAAAAATGAATATATCAGACCAGCTCTCCTGCTACCTGTATTAACACCGAGCTGTTTCAAGAATGAGAAGGTTTCCTTTTCTTCAATTTCTCATTTTATCTCTGGTAACACACTTCTCACATTGTCATTTTAAGACTTCTCTTATGCCTCTGTCTCATTTACAATTTTCACTCTTCTGTCTTGTTTTACCAAAAGTTTAAAATATTACTTTAATAGATAAGTAATCATGTATTCAATTTCCAAGAGCATCTTAAAAACTGGCACAGTAAATGGCGGGATGGGGAGAGACTTGAGCAGCAACTTCTAACCCATGTGATCTACCCCTGGTTACTTTGAAGCAAAGAGTTCCTCATGAACAGCCTGACCTGTCAGACACAAAGATGCGAACTGCAGGTACCTTTTCCACTATTACCTTAAATGTTTTGCTAAATTGCTACCTTCTCTCTTGTTTTCTATGGGAGCTTGCTGCTATTCTCCTGTTTTTCCAATTTCCCATTCGCAGTGCTGGGTGAGCCATTCCTAACAAATAGTTTATTTGATTAATTTAACTCACTCACCTAATTAATTGTTTGCTGATACATTTCAGCCCATGTGTTTGAGAACGGTTTGGTTTTTCATTCACTATCACCACTGGGCGATTGGTCACCGTAGCCAAATGGTGTGATGTGGTAATTTTCTGATCTCTGATCAAATGAGTACAACTAACAAAGAGAGGAAGGGCAAGTCACAGGGCCTTGGATTCTCTCAGGGGAAGAATAGGAGCACTTTGAGAAGTTAGGATGGCCTAAGCTTGCAAGAATAGGGGATTTGTAGGACATTTTACACTTCTTTTCTTCTGAGTCTCTAGAGTCAGGCTTTGCCTGAAGACTTATGGTGCTATTGTTAAGCACTGTGTCTCCACCTTATGAGAAGGGCTTAACTGGCCACATGGCAAGTCCAATGATCAGGACGCACAACGGTAACATACACACAAGTCTTCTTTGCCTTTCCTCAAACATGAGTCTTGCATTTTGGCTGGACCTGAAGTTCAGTGCCCAGGTGCCTACTACTTCTATCTCCACCTGAAATGGACTCTGTTTAGTCACACAGTGAATTTCACATTATTTGGTTTTCACAGAAGAAAATTCTGTGCCAATTCATGAAACTCTTCACAAATAATTTCCCCCACTATTCATCCAGTTCTACCCATTGGTAGTTTTTAGATCCCCTCAATCACTGTCTTCCCAGGAGATCTCTGTTTTTCCACTGATGGCTGCTGCCCTTCTTTTGTCCCCGTGACACTGCCAAGTAGAAAGGCTATTTTTAAATTATTTTTTATTGAAATCATTGTTTAGAAAATACAAAGGAAAATAAAAATGTATTCTGCAAGAAACCATTTAAACCCCCAGATTTTATTTTTTCCCTGCTTATCTCATTGCTTATTTTCTCAAGAGTTCATCCATCTCTAAGGATATGTCTATATTGCAGTTAAAATCCTGTGGCTGGCCCATGCCAGATGACTCAGGCTTACCGGGCTTGGGCTAATGAGCTGTTTTCAGTGTAAACGTTTGGGCTTAGGCTGAAGCCTGGTCTCTAGGACTCTGCGAGATGCGAGGGTCCCAGACCTTAGGCCAGAACATCTACACCACAATTAAACAGCCCTGTGAGCCAGAGTCAACAGTTACGGACCAGCTGCAGGTGTCTAACTGCAGTGTACACATACCCTAAGAACCACAAGAACCATGTTCATTCTCCTCCAAAAGATTTGAAGGTAAAATCCCAGTTTGCATTGATCTCATGTGTCAGTTTCTCTAATACTGGTTTTCTTAAACTGATTCATCCATTTTTCAAGTACCAAAGTACATTGCAGTATAACACAATAGTATAGTGGGTGTGCATGTAGCATTCTTAAAGGCTAGTCTCCTGTTTATCTTCACACAACTGACCTTACACTACCAGCCCAGCAGCAAGACCTTAAGGTTAAAAATGATTCCATCTCCCCATAATCTTATGAAGAGCGTCAATTACTTGATTCCCGACCCTACTATCTGCCACCTTAGAGACTGGCATCCGATGGCATCCGATGAAGTGAGCTGTAGCTCACGAAAGCTTATGCTCAAATAAATTTGGTTAGTCTCTAAGATGCCACAAGTACTCCTTTTCTTTTTGCGAATACAGACTAACACGGCTGCTACTCTGAAATCTACTATCTGCCAGACATTTCTAACAAGCATATAGGCAGGCTCCCACCACCTCTCCTTGCTCTCTCCAGCACTTAGCAGTGCATGCTGGATTAAATCTTCAATTTAACAGATGAGGAGCCTAATCAACAATTCCTTTCTTTTGCAACATATTGAAATATTCTGGGCATTTAGCCAGTTTCTCCTCTACTTCTTTTCCCTGAGCTAGTTTCCCAAATCAAAGTGTTGCCTTTTTGTTGTTTTTACCATTCATTTGTTGTTTTAAGGGCCCAGTGTTTTAGGACACTGAGCGCATTAAACTCTCATTAGTGAAGCTCAGGACAATCAGCAACATACAAGAGGTGCTCAGCATCTTGGAGGATTGGGTCTTGTGTCTGCAAAAAGGTTAAAAAGGAAACAATGTACTGGTTTAACCCTTGAAATCCAGAAATTGTTCTTAATGACGCCAGGCATGACAATGCAGCTGATTAGCTTTGCTCAATGCAGACGGACAAACAGTTGGGACATCCAGTAGAGCAGTGGCTCTCAACCACTTCCATTCCAGGACCTCCTCCCATCTACTTCTGGTTTTCAGTGATTAAACCATCTACCTGTGATCTCCCAATCCATTTAGCAATAGGGTGGCTGTGATTTCCCCAAGCCAAGAACCCAAGCTGTAGAAAAACCACTTAAGCAATCCCATAATTGAGCCTGCATAAATAGTCATGTTTTCCCTGCAGTTTGTGTCACTCACATCTCAGTTTTTTATTTTTATTGATTTCTTCCCCCCCGCCCCGCCCCCCATTATGCCCGAGCTACTTCTCATTCTATTTTAGCTTCATTTCTCAGATCTCTTGGTATCTTCATTTCACACAGATGTCTCCTGAGAAGTTACCGCTTTCCTTTATTTATATATATATTTTTAACCTGGGAAGCCAATGAAAAGTTAGAATCCTACAATCATAGGGTTAGAAGGGACCGCAAGGGTCATGTAGTCTAAACACCTGCCAAGACGCAGGATTTGTTGTATCTAAACCACCCAAGTCAGATGGCTCTCCAGCCTCCTGTTGAAAACCTCCAGCAAAGGAGCTTCCATGAGTACGTGCTGAATTTGAACCTATTGTTTATTTCTTTGTGCAGTCTGATTATGAGAAAGAAATTTTGTTTTGTGCAGCCACAATCAAATTAAGTCTTAGCCATAAATCAGCTAAGACCTAAGTGGACATTGTGAAATGCCTTTTACTTTAATGTGATCGTTGTTCACATAAAACACTTTTTGTCAGAGAAGTAAATTAAATTGGAAGAAGATTTACTCAGCTCAGTTTTGAGCCCATAAGTCCACTACAGCTAAGTAGCAGTAACTGCCAAATGCCTGTACTTGAATTAAAATGTTAAAACAGCATGTTAAGCTTCCCCCAAACACCTCGGCGTCTGTTGCTAACCTATTATATATTAGTCATTTAAAAAGAAATTTAAGACCTTGCTGTTCAGAACCAAGTCAGCTTCAGAGTTATAATGAAGAGCCAGTAATAGTGAAAGCATTGGATGTGAATCTCATTGGAGGGTGGAGGGGGGTGTTACAATGGATAAGTCTGAGCTACACTAGTATGATCCAGCTTAATGGGCACATCAAGGCATCGTGCCTGGGCTTCCTCTTGCCAAGTGGTAACTCCATTCAGCACAGCAAATTCAACCTCCTCTAGAGCCTCTGAATGAGCAGTGGAGTTACTCAGATATACACTAGTGCAGGGAACAGAGAATTGGGCCCATGGTTTAGAGCAGTCATTTATTGGTACAAGTTGTGGGCACAAATAACATCTCAGAAGTGAATATTTTTATTGTGGAGGAGGAATGGAAAGGACAATTTAGAGTGCACAGCTGTTCCCTGTCTCTCTGATGGGATGAGCCCAAATCCTCACACCCTCAAAGCACAGGTTGTTTCAAACCCAGCTCATCCCAGTCCCTAACTATTACAGCTAAGGATTTGTTTTTTTCCAGAATACACTGCACTGTATCCATAAGAGAGCAATGAGATTGCCAGTGCTGTGCTAGAGCTGTCCATAGTCCCTTGTTAAAATTCGGGCAACAAAATGTTGACAGAAATTTGGGATGAATTTGCCAAAGGTGGTTTTTTGTTTGTTTGTTTGTTTGTTTTTCTCCCTCCTGAAGTTCCTGTAAAAACATAGTCCAAAACTACCAGGAGTAAAGCCCACTGAAGCTAACAGATTCTCATTGACTCTAACGGTCTTCAGGTGAGGCCTAGCATGTCAGCATTGAGGGCTTAGTTTTAAATACGACACAGGAGTTAATACAAAAGGGGAGAATGCGAACTCCGTTGTATAACAGGTTTCACAGTAGCAGCTGTGTTAGTCTGTACTCCTTTTCTTTTTGCGTTGTATAACAGCGATCACTGCAGAGTTAGATTTAATGACCTAAGAGAAGAAGAATCCCTTAGAAACACAATGATGGCAAACTACAAAAGGGAAGATTTTAAAACTGAGGTGAACCCTAACAGTGGGGTGAAGGGCAAAATTTAAAAAGTTTTGCAGCCACTAAACATCGGCCTGAGGGCTGTCTACGAATAATGTATTAGAAAAGCACATGGTTTGGATGTATTAGCAAAGGGAGAGTAAGCAGCACATAGTTAGACGGAGAAGATGTGTTTGGACAACACCTAGCACAGTAGGGTCCTGGTTTATGACAAGGGCTCCCAGTGCTACTGTAATACAAATAATTATTAACAACAACAACCGCATGAGTCTATTACAACTGAAAAAAGGAAATCTTCCCTTTGTGTAAAAATTACACACAGATAGAATGGAACAAAAAACGCATTTGGTGACATGCAACTTAGAAGTAATAAATAGAACACACCCCCAGGGCCTTGATCCAAACTCTATTGAAGCCAACATGCATCTTTCCACTCACTTCCATGGGGTTTGGATCAGGACCCATATGAGGAACAGGTGGCCAATAATGTCACAATACGGACATTTAAAAAAATTAAACCCATCAGGAAAAAAACAGGACTGCACACCGTTTAGACAAGGAGGACCTTATCCAAAGTACATTCAAGTCAAAGGCAGTCTTTATATTTGTTTCAATTGGCTTTGGATCAGACCGCAAATAAATCAGAAATGTCTTAAAATAGAATGGTGAAATAAATTATTGTTGCATTATTTTTTCCTGACAGACTTCTGATTCTGAGGGATTTTTATATGAAATCAGAGGAGGAAGTTAAGGAGCCACTTAAGGAATTTAATGCACAAAAGTATTTAAAGCTCATATATAATTTTAAGCACAAGTATTCCCATTGACTGGTTCTAAGGACCAGAGTAGTTCAAGTCAGTGAAACTATTCTCATGCTTAAATGCTTTGTTGTATTAAGTGGAGTAGCATTCCTGCACCACTGAAGTCATAATAAAAGCTGGGTGAAAGCTTTGGAACAAAACTTTTTGTGGTGAAAAATGCAGATTCGGTACCACCAGAACACTTTGCAAATTTGTGTCAGTTTCACCAATTTGCTCATGTAGAAAAAAAAAATTCTAAAAGTCGAAACTTTTTGTTTTGACATTTTTCAATTGAAATGTTTTGATTTTTTTAGTTCAAGTCGCCTTTTCATTTTGAATTTTCCTCATATTTATTAAACTAAAAATGTAAAAAAACCCGAAAACACTCAATAGAAATGAAATGTTTTGTCTTGGTCAAACTAAACGTTTTGCTCAACCAAAACGTTTTGCTCAGCCAGACACTAAATATTCTGCAAGTTTTTTATTTGCTGAAAATTTGGAAAAAAAAAATATCCTCAGTTTTTCAGAATCACCAGTGAATTGAAAACTCCATTATTCACACCACTCTAATTAGGAATTTTGACTTCAGTCGGAGCAAATCAAGGCCTAATGCCACGCTGTCCTGGTAAATTGGTCAGAACATTTTGAAGGACACAGTCTAAAACACAAGGGATAAGCTTTATGACAAGTTTGGTCAAGAAGCCCATTGACGTGAGTGGGATTCTTTCCATTGACTTCAAACGGCTGTGGATCTAACCCTGTTACCTTTAAAATAACAACTGTTAACTAAGATAACATGTTATAACATTCAAAAACCAGTTGGAGAACACTTCAATCTCTCTGGTGACTCGATTACAGACCTAAAAGTTGCAATTCTTCAACAAAAAAACTTCAAAAACAGACTCCAACGAGAGACTGCTGAATTGGAATTAATTTGCAAACTGAATACAATTAACTTAGGCTTGAATAGAGACTGGGAGTGGATGGGTCATTACACAAAGTAAAACTATTTCCCCATGTTTATTCCCCCCCTCAACTCCCCACTGTTCCTCAGACGTTCTTGTCAACTGCTGGAAATGGCCCACCTTGATTATCACTACAAAAGGTTTTTTCCCCGCCACTCTCCTGCTTGTAATAGCTCATCTTACCTGACCACTCTTGTTACAGTGTGTATGGTAACACCCATTGTTTCATGTTCTCTGTGTATATAAATCTCCCCACTATATTTTCCACTGAATGCATCCGATGAAGTGAGCTGTAGCTCACGAAAGCTTATGCTCAGATAAATTTGTTAGTCTCTAAGGTGCCACAAGTCCTCCTTTTCTTTTTGCGAATACAGACTAACACGGCCACTACTCTGAAACCTAAGATAACATGGTGACTGCTACCTTATTAATTATTATTATTATTTATTAAAGGCACCACTGGAGAACTTGGGAATAAGTAATTGTGAACTTCATCTTAGTGTCAGGTAAGCTAATTGAGAACCTAATTAAGGATAGTAGAACAACATTTGGCTAGAGTGTAACATGAAAGATCAAAATAGCATATCTTTTGACAGGGAAAATTATGCCTAACTAACCTGTTGAAGTTCTTTAACTACTGTGTTTTAACTTTTCCAAAGGTGACCCTGCAGACTTAATGTACTTGGATTTCTAAAACCCTTTGATTATGTTGTTCATAAAAGATTAAGGAAAATAAATAACCCAGGATTAGGGGGCACCATCTTGTTGTGAATTAAAAAATGGTTCAGTGATAAGAATTAAACATTTATAATGAACAGCTGCTCTGCACAGTGGAGAGGAGTTAATAGCGGGATGACCCAGGAGTCACATTGGGAGCAATGTTCATTAATATGCTTATTAATGATTTGGAGAAGGAAGTAGACAGTGAGTCAGTGACATTCGCTAGTGACACGGGATGCGTCTACACTGCAGCTTGGAGCGTGCTTCCACTGGTTGACAGACACGCTAGCTCTGCTTGAGCTAAAAATAGCAGTGTTACAGAGGCATCATGGGAGTTGCTTGAGTTAGCTGCCCAGGTACATACCGCGAAGGTCCAGGTGGGTGGAGGTCCAGGTGGCTACACCATTTTTAGCACAGTATGTGGAGCAGAGCTAGGGCGTGCCTGTCTACCCGGGTGGGACGCACACTACCAGCTGCTGTGTAGTCATATCCTAAATTTGTTCTGAAGGACTGTGGGGTGTTATGCATGGGGGGTGAATTTCAGCTGAAGTGCATTGATATGATTTCCTCTGATGCATGAAGTGTGGACCACCAGGGGCATTGGGCTACTGGTCTTGATGACCTGGTCTAGCAAATTCAGTGCAGCAGAAAAAAAAAATCCTCAGAGAAAATATTAATGCTCTGATGCTAAACCGTACATATCTCAACCCTGCAATCTGCGGCTGAAAATTTCCTGTCTCAGAGCCCTCAGTTCCCATTGCATCCCAAGTACGAATGCTCATCTGCGGGCTTACTGAAGTTAGTAGAGGTTATTCTTAGCTAAGCTTGTCAGCTTAGGTTGCTTAGGGAGGGCTATAACAAGTTCTGTTAAATAGATGATGTGGTATTATGCCTATTGTTCTGTTAGACATTAAAAAAATAATTCTAATAAACTGTCAAAAAATACCTTTGATGCAGCAAGGGCCCACTCACAATGTTTAGTTCAAGTTAATAAACTACATTGTATCTACCTTTAATTTACCTTGTTATATTCCTCCCTAAGCAACCTCACCTGAAAACCGTGGCTGAAACTAAATCCTACCAACTTCAGTAAGCATCAGGATGGATCATTTCTATTTTGCGTACAAACGCAGACACGTGCTGAGCAAATGAATCTTTTCCCTTGCTTCTTCAAGCACCTTACCGTTTTTCAGACTCCCAGGATCTGGAAGAATGCCACCTCTGACTTGACCCCACATTTCCAGCTATGTTGGCTATTGGGATTCAAAAGCATACTTCTAAATACTAAAAAGTGATCTTAGATAGTGGTGAAGAGTGACCTAATTTTTAAGATTATTGAATCGAGAACGATCTTGAGAAACTCAAACAGTTGGCGACTTTGCTTTGGATCTGCACTCCAGAGGGCCTTTCAGCTGAAGGCAGGCATAGCCTTCTCTGAGCTCCTGGCTAAATATTAAAACCAAATAAACTTACAAACGCTGCATCAGATCCATTACACTGCTTCTCTGATGGTAAACAGATTTGAATGTCTCAGGGGGCCAGTTGCTTTGTGTTGGCTGTTTTTACTTTCCAGGGAAACCTGCTCTTATACAGGTTTCTTTCAAAGAACATAAGAGAGAGAGATTAACTGATATTGTACGAGGTTAACTGATATTGTAAGTTGCAGTTTAAGGTACCCATGCACATCACAGCATCCGGCTGTACAGCATAACCATAAGATAATTATTTTGTGGTATTACCCAAAAGGGATCAATGGACCTGTTATCTTTCTTTGGACCAGGCTGGACTAGGGGGGTTTTCTCTACACTTTATTATTTTGTTACCCTAGTGCCTAGAACCCCTTTGTGTTAGGTGCTGTACAAACGTAGAACAAAAGACAATCCATGTACTAAAGACCTTATTTTACCGTAGCTCTAGCTCCATCATAAAAAAATATACATATATTAAGAATGCTACATAGCTTAGGACCTGCCACTGAGGGTGCTATATAGCAATGGGCTCAGAGCTACTTTAAGATGCATCACTGAAAAAGTTATAAATACTATTCCAAACACCTCGCCTTTGAAAACTTGATGGTCTCCTCAGATAACTAAATAGTTTGACCTCTCTATTTGCAGTCATCTGTGTATTCCCTGTAGTAAATATATGGCCTACAGCAAGTATAGGAAAGATGGTCCTTCCACCGATACTGAGGTTATCCAAAGCAAAATCAGGGTGGTTTTAAATGTGACCGCTGTTGCAAGAGCTAAATTTACTCTAGGTCTCTGCCAGAGGAATCCCACAGTAGAAGTTGGTGTTAGAAGTGTGCCAAGAACAGGAATAGTTGCATCAAACTCTCAGAGGGATGGGCCACATGCATGCAAGGGTGAAGTGAAGGGGTTGCTGGGTGCCTAGGGAGACCACAGCAGGGAATCTCAGTGAGGAACAACGATTAAAACCCCACCTGCTTCCTCCAAAACCTGGATCCAGGGAGCCTTTTTAGTCTAGGGAAGTATAATGGATATCAAGGTGTCAGCTGCCTTAAAATATGATTGATTAGGTAGAGTATGTACCTCCCTGTGGTAGAGGGGGTGTATCTAGCCTGGGATCTGCTCCATGGGGAGAGTCAGACCTATAAAAGCTCAAGCCAGAATCAACCCTGAAATGTATTTTAAAGGCCAACGATGGGATGAGGAAGAAAAGGAATCTGGAGTAAATGTGGGAGGAGAGACATTGCATTTTCAGTTAAGTCTGTGATGGAGGCATTACAAAAAAAACAAAAGAACTGTAACAAACAGGTGCCAGAATGACACTGAACATGAGTGGGAGTTGAGGATGCTCAAAACCTGGTAGGAAGCAAGGAGCTTGGGATACAGCTTTATGTTCCTAGTACAGCCTTCTACCCTGTTTCACACGTATATTTGAACTTAACCCTGCATGAATTTGAATGCGCAAAGTAAGTCTTTGCCACAACATTAAATGATACTTTGTGTGAACCCACACATTTAGTAATGTACTCTGGAGAAAGTCTGTCCAGATCTAAAAATGCAATCATTAGTAAGCACGATGTAGTGTTCAGTGTGCTGTAAACAACTGGAACAGATTAGCATGGCTTGCCCTTACATCTCTTAGCCCTAAATTAATTTTCATCAGGAAAGCAGGCCAAGACTGTAAACTGCTTAGCATAACTGTAGCTAAGTGCTTTCTGTAAACTATCCCCAAAATATTTTCTGAAATTGTCAAATATTGGCTGAATAAGCTATCCATGTCCCAGCTCTTGCAGACTCAGGGAAGTACTCAGCTTTCCATTAAATGTACACAAAATCGCTAACCATAACACAGGACTACTGCATACTGAGAGATAAGCCTGCCGCATGGGTGGATTAATTGAAAAAGAATTAATGTGAGTTAAGTTGCCACCACCAGAGAGGCACCCAGAGATGCTACATTTAAAAAAAAAAAAAAAAGCACTAACAATCAAGCTGGTCTGAAATGCCAATCTACAAATCCCCACATCATCGGTTACCACCTCCACATGTGCAAACATGAGAAGCAAAATGGTAGTGATTAAATATACCAAACAGGAAGAAGTGACAATGGGTTCTGAACACATCCACAGGAAGGTTCTGAGCTGGGAGGTAATTTCACAGATGAGCCCCCCACCCCACCCCACCCTGTACTCACTGAAAAATTTCTTTCCTTGACCCAGTACAGAATGAACAATAGAATACAAAGCAATGATAGACCAGCTGATCCCAGTTGCCTTTGCAAGATAAAGGCAGAAAATGCTTCTGAAAGGACCTCAATCCAGAGAGTCGACAGCCTCCAAATTAGAGCTGGTAATACCCCCCGCCTCCTCCACGCTGGAATAACAGTTTTTTCTAGTGGGCGAGGTGAATTCTGAAAAAAATGGTTAACATTATCAAAATTCCATGAAAAAAGTGATTTTTTCCAATGAAAAAAAATTTCAAACCATCTTGAAAAAATCAACATGGCTATTGAGATTTTTTTGTTTACTGAAAACCAGGATATCTGTACATGACAAATTTTATGAATGATTTGAAAAATATTTTCAATAAAAATAATCAGTAAAGTTGCAAACTTTTTTTTAAAAAGTGGTCCATTTCTAAATCATGGTTTTTGATTTTCCCACTAGTTCTTCTTGAAATACAGTGGCTACAGAAAGACAGTTTACCAGCAACTACTGCTAGTTGTGGAACTATATATTTTGTGGGATTGTTAGGCACCTGTGCTCTGGTCAGGAGCTAGGCCCTGACGCAGCAAAGCACTTAAGCAGACATTTAAACTTTAAGCATTGAGATATTCCTAATGACTACAATGGGAGTAGTCACTAATAAGGTAATCATATGCTTAAATGCTTTGGTGCATTGTGGCTCAGGTCAGCAATCGTGTGCATCTTACATGGCTTCCGGAGCAACACCAAAGGAAAACCGAGAAGAAACATTATGTAATACTCAAAGCCGGAGGTGATAGGGTAAGGTAGATAGTGTCAAGATCCAGTTTAATGTTAGTGAGCTAATGATAATGACGCATGCATACTGGGGAAAGAAGAGAGGAGTTGGTAGTTATTTAACAGCTGACAGTACATTTACTTGAACCCAGTTCTCTAAAAGAGAGAAGTTAAATCTTTAACCTTTCACTGACACACTTCTGGTAAGTGCCACAGCCACCATAGAGCAACATACCCATCATTCAGGGTAACATTTCACAGGTATTTTTCCCCACATACCAGTTATATTCAATAATATACTAGAGGTTAACATGCTCTTCCAGCTTACACAGCAACTTTAAAAGCTATAGCTTCTTACTACAATCAGATAGCTAGAAATCCATCATAATGACAATGTCTGCACATATTTTGGATGAATTTACCACAGGAACTGTGAATTTCCCTTTGGTAATTGCTTATGGAGCAGATAGATACCTATGTCCTCCTTTCCCCTTGAATCTTTTATCCTCTTTTCCAATCAATACACATGCATGAATCCCATAAAAATGTATTAAAAATGGCAGCCTAAGTAAATCAACCATTCATATCTCTAATCTCACACACCCTTAGGCAAAACGGAAATGTACTGTAGAGTCCTGATTTCTTCTTCATCTGTGAAATCCCATTTCATAACCTAATAAATTGGCCATGGGCATAAATTGGGTATTTTTTAACATTGCACTTGCAGTCCTTAGAAAATTTAACCTATTTTTCCAGTGTGAGTTTCTGACAAAGGATAAAGGAAACAACAAAAGGAAAATGTGAGGAGAGAAGAGGATGGTCAGAAGAGAAAATATAAAACAAAACACACAATGCACTGAAATTCCACCTAATCATTCTAAACATTGAAATGTAGCACATTCATTGTCACATTGTATTGTTGTATTGAGTTAGAATTCTGCAGTTATATGACACAAATGACCAGCACCCCAAGTTGGATTATAATTAAGTTACTGGCTCTTTACTGTGTTATCCAGTTCAACGCCCATCCAGCAGAGGGCTCCATAATCCCTCCAGTAGATGAAAAGGAAACGATATCCTGGGTCAGAGGGAAGCTGGTACAGCAGACGGCATAGCTGTGTCTACACTGCAGCAGGGAGCAAGCCTCCAAACTTGGTTCGAAAGACTCATGCTGCTCCAGTGGGGTTTGAGCTAGCATACTCAAAATAACAGTGTGGACACTGTGGCTCAGACTCTTAAACCCACCGAACCCCCTGGGTCTGAATTTGGCTGGCTGGCCAGAGTCGTGCTGAAGCCACAACGTCCATGGTGCTATTTTTAGGGCACTAGCTCAAGCCCTGCTAGAGCAAGTCTGTCTACTTGGGCCAGGAGGCTCGCATCCAGCTGCACTGTAGACATAGCCCCAGAGGCTGTGTGAGAGCAGGAGCAGCAGGCTGAAGACTGCAACCTGGAACCGTCTGTGAAAGGAAGCCCAAGCAACAAGCATCCTGAGAGCTGGAATGGGAAGGCTGAGGGCCAACCAAGAGACACAGGCTATGTCTACACTGCAATAAAACACCCATGACTGGCCTGTTTCAGCTGACTTGTGTTTGGGGGGGCAGGTGAGGTTACACAAGTAATAGTAATAATACCACCTAGCTGTTTATACATTCCAGGACTCTGTTTGCTCTGTTCCTCCTACGGGCTGAGTTAGAAAGTGGCAGAACCATTAAAAGTAACTGTGCCTAAGGTGTAATTATATGTCTTTACATTTGGAATTATTTCCATTGAAACAAGAGACATTTTTTGAGGAATGGCTAAAAAAAATCAAAGCTCTAAAACTTTGATGAAAACTCTGAGTTCTGTTACTTAAACTGAAATCATAGGTTGTTTCACAGAACATCTGCAACCCAGTGGAAACACAAACAAAATTCTTCAAACAGCTTTTCCAATATTAGTCATTTTATCCACCATCTGTTGGGAACTGGGGATGCCATCTTGTTTCATTCTGTACAAGCAGACCCTAAAATAACTCCTTGCAAAAAGTATTAGAGTTTGACATCTGCTGTGAGGAGAAGGCATTCTAATTGTATTGGTCTAGGACATGTGATGGCTCATGAGGTACAAAAATGTCCTCACCAAAGACACACAAACTTATCCAACTGACTTCCCATCAAGCTGAAGAGACTGTTAACATTCCACTAATTTCGCTGTAAAAATTGTTGTGTGGGTAGCAACACATCTCAGCCCAGGAGGGACTCTTTCTGTGCATTATCATTTTTTATCGAAACAGACAGGGTCCTGACAAAGAATTACACCACTTACAGCTAGTAGGGTAAATTAACTTGACGTTCAGTACGACACTCTAGATACAAATGTATATTATACCTGACCCTCTGGGCATTATATTAGAACAATAACCAAATGTCAGGATATATAAACATGCACATACTTATTTATCTACATATATCAGAGGAATTGCAGAGGTGTCCAAATGGTGGGAAGAGGGAGGAGAGAGCTGTGAGAAAAGAGAAAGCAATATTAAAAGCATTTTAAAAGAAAAAAGAGAATCGTGGAAAAAGAAAATATTATACCAATACGTCCAGGTATGGGTTAAATCTATCCATAAAAGTTAACAATTGCCTGATAGGAATACATGTGCTTTCCACAAAGCATTCCACATTTTAATCATGGTAATGTCCATAATGGGAATTAAAGGGAATGCCATCACGTGGCTAGAGAAGGGAAAAGTGGATTTCTAAGGTGAAAACATGGCTCCATTGAATTCAGTAGGAGTTTTGCTATTGACTTCAATGAATCCAGGATTACACCCCTGATTTCTACTCATAGCGGTGCCACCGAGCCATCCATCAGTGTCCCCACCTGTAAAATGAGTATAACACATACCTGACTGCCAAGGGCCGGGTGAGTGTTAATTGTACGGAAAGTACTTGGCAATCCCTATATGAAAGTGCTATTTAACAGCAAAGTGTTGTTCTAAGTATTAAAGAAGAGAACTATACTAACCAGTCTAAAGTCCTGATCCAGCAAAAGGGATTCACAATTATGGAATCTCATTAATAATTATAATTAGCACTTCTCAGGGGCTCTTCCTGTGGAAATCTCAAGACACTTTACAAAGGAAGGCCCGTACCATTGTCCTCACTTTACAGCTAGTGAAACTGGAACAAAGAGAGGGGAAATAATTTGCCCAAGGTTACATATATAGTGGGTAGCAGGAGCCAGTCTCATGACTTGCCCGCTGGAAAACACTGTCACGCATTGTTCTCATTCAGAGTCGGTGCACACAGGCACAAACTCCTAATTAAGTCAGTGGGAATTGTGCCCATTTATGTCAGGGCTGAATTTGGTCCAAAGACACTGAAAGACCTTTACAAGCTGCAGGCAGCTGGGGTAATACATAAATTGGCAGTAAATAACTCATTTGGCAGTGATAACATTGACACCCAAATTTTATAAACCTTTAGGGGATCATTCAAACAAACCCACATGAATTAGGATAACGCCTCTGGCCAGCAACACTGAGCACTTCAGATTTGTCTAAATGAACATCAGAGCCAAACCACACACACAGCTAGAATTGTCAGCTGCCCAGACAAGGGCAAGGACAGAACTGATATGCTCGGATATACTCTTTGGAACATCATTTGCACGGAGATATAGTTCCTGGGCTGGATGCTCATTGGGGGCAAGTCAGCATGGAGCTATGTTAATTTACAACAACTGAGGATCTGGCTTCATGTGTTTTTCTTCTGTCCAGTCTATATGACTGTCTTATGTGATTCTACATTGCACATGATTTGCACCCTATTCTATATGCTAAAGACTCCACTGGCAACAAAAACAAGAGAGGGGTGAATGGCTGTACAGAATATAAGAAGCGGGCCAACTTTTAGCCATCTCTTAAACTGAACCCAAGTCAAAGCCTCTATGAAGTTTGAAAAGAACACCTGAGGATCCACTCTATTACACCGATTTTACAGCAAGGCAGTTAATGGAGTTACATTGGTATAAAGCCAGTGTAATGGAATGGAGAATCGAGATCTCGGTCTTTAAAACAAAACTAGTTGACATGTTTTCTTTTCTTTTACATGAAAAAAAATTGGCTTCTTTTGACCAAGTTTTTCATTAAAATGGTTTATCTTGGAGGTGGGGGGTGGCATGACAACAAAAACTGGAAAAAATATTTTTTGCTGAAAATGGTTTTCAGTTTTTCACTGAACCCCCGAAAAAAGGGATTGTTCCCCATTAATCTTTAAATTTTTTCTCACAAAAAAGCCTACTATTTTTTGACCAACTCTACAGCTTTTGTGGTGATTGCCTAGTGCCTCCTCCAGATAGAAGTTCCTCCACTTTGTGTTGTTAGGGGTTTTTTTAAACAGAAATCCTTGGATTTACAAAAAATAAAGACTGCAGTAGTAACTAATTTAAGGATCTAGCAAATCTTCACAAAGACCTTTTGCCATCACTGGAAATGGAGATGAAGAAGGTGTCATTATCCTGAGCTAACTGACTCCAACAAAATTCTTTGCAGTGTTGTGGTAGACGTGTTGGTCCCAGGATATTAGAGAGACAATGTGGGTGATAGAATATCTTTTATTGGGTGAATCTCTGCTGGTGAGAGAGACAAGCTTTTGAGAAGAGCTCTGTGTAGCTCAAAAGCTTCTCTCTCTCAGCAACAGAAGTTGATCTATTAAAAGATATTCTCAACCACCTGGTCCATCAAACCTGTACACCTTACAGTGTAACTTCCTTCTAATTAGGAATCCAGTTTGAACTAGGCATAGAGCATCTTGTAAAGTGTATAGAGCGTCTTGTACTGCTTCAGCAACGTCGTTGGTCAAATATGAATGCTCAAGTTTACTGTGAAATGGGAATACTTTCTAATGTTTCTAGAAAGGACACAGCTAGAAAAGTAAACAGTGCAAGTCCCCAGGAAGAATTGTGTTCCCCTGAAGCCTGTGACCATTCAAAGCAGATGGGGAAACAATACATGGCCAAAAGCATTGTGAAAATGCTGTCAAAGCCATCTGTATAAGAGGGCTTCATGCCACGACACAATCTTAAGGGCATGTCAGATCTGTAGCTCAGTATAATTTCAGTGTTTAAAAAAACAATAGATGGCTGCTGTCAGAAGCCAGTCCATGTAATAATTTCTAGTGCAGAATTTGTTTATGCTGTCTTGTCATTGTCTCCTCTTCTCCTATTTCATTTAAACAATCAGATCTTTATCCCAAAGTCTGAAAAATACATAATTTCATAAGACTCCCCATGCTGTCCTTTAACCTGCATTCATTCTTGACAGAGAATTATAATTTAGAATTTTCTTCCTTCCCATCTTCTGTAAACTTAAATCTTAAGTTTTTTGGCATAGGAACAATCTTTCCATTGTATGTGTATGTACAGTGCCTAACACAATGGAGCTGTGATGCCTGATTAGGATATCTAGGTATTACTGTCAAGTCATTCAATAAAATAAATAATACTAATAATGCAAATTACTCCCGAACTAGCGTCAGTACAGCTTCATATTAGCCAGGTTTCTGGAAGCTTTAAGTGTAGAGTATGAAATTCAAGTGTGATTATATTATCCTATTTCAGTCACTTCTTGCTATTTATGTGCATATTGTACAGTCTAATTATCGTGTCAAGAAAACTTTACATTAGTGTCTGCATTTATTTACCTTTATTTCCTTCCTACCACATTCCTGGTGCCAACAAATCCAAAGAAAGTCTTCCTTTCCTTGTTACCTGATATACAAGATGAGCGGGAGATAAAAATCATGACATGAATGGGATTTCTGAATTCTGTTTATGGAATGGGCCCTTGGTCAATAAGCATCCTGAGCCATCTTCAGCTGAGTAATCTGCACTATCATGGTTCTTAATGCTAAAAACTAGACTTCTGGGTTACGAGCATGGAACATTTTGTGTGCCTTCATTGCTACAGGGACGTCACCACAGAGAGTCACCAACACATTTCTGGATGTACTTTATTTTCAAACCTAATGCCGGTTTTAATGAAAGGGAATGCCATCAGTAGCTAACCTTATGGGAAGCCACTGAGCCTCCAGTACCTCATCACAGGTATGCTCCATCCTTTGGACACTAAGGACACCATCCCTCCAAAGCATCAGTGCCAACCTCTAAAGGTTTTTCCTTTCACCTTTAAACTGAAAAGGAAGAAAAGGAATACTATCTCTTTCAGTTCGCACCATGGATCTGTGATCCCGCTTTTCTTTTTAAATGTTTGCCCCAGCACACACTCATTCAGTCACTTTAGTGTCCACTTGAGATATGCCAGTATATTTCCGTATTGATTTAAAATCAGAGTAGTTTTCTGCTGCTCCAGGCTGAGTTATTTCTTCTCACACAATGTTTTTGTTCTTTCCTAAAGACTGATTTGTAATAACTTTCACATTATTCTTTTTTCATTGTTTCAAAAGGTAAGGTTGTGAATTCTCAACCCACATTCTCACCCTTTTCACTTCCATTTTCAATCATTTTCTTTGGCTCATGCAGTCTAGTGCCCGCTCACTTTTTTACATCTTCCTTTGAGCACCTCTGGACTATTGCTTTATTTTTTCTTTCACTGTAAGCCTGGTCTATATTTTTGACTTTTTTCCTCAGCCAGTGTTTGGAATATGTTACAGAGCCCCTTTCTTAGGATGCTTCTCCCTTTGAAACTGGATCAGCAAATTCATATGGTTTTACTCGTTAGCAGCAGATGTTAAGGGAATGTAGGTTAAGCTTTAGATTCAAACTAGTCTCTGCAGGACTACAAAACACTATGATAAATAGAAAGATGGACGTGCTAAACTATGTGACTACATTTGCCACAGTAGTCAAAAAAAAAAACCCAAAAAAACAGAGGGGGAAAAATCAATTAAAAATTAAAATAAAATTGTGGTAGATTGCTAGTGTTTAGACAAAAAAATATTAACCCCCTGACGGCTAAAACCTAGAGACATGCAGATACTACGGTAATGGGGGTCCTTCAAGAAAATACTGCAAATAAAAATATTTTCAGTATTGCTTCCGTGAACATTTCTGCTGGCAAGTTTGTTTGCTTGAATATTTGTGGCAAACACACACACCAGGTGCATCTGAAGAAGTGAGGTTTTTACCCACGAAAGCTTATGCTCAAATAAATCTGTTAGTCTTTAAGGTGCCACCGGACTCCTTGTTGTTTTTACACATACCAGAGGCACTAGCCAGAATTGGTTTTTAAAAATGCAAAAAGACCAAAAAAAATTGTCACCATTTTCCACTGAGGTTTTGACAGGTTTTTTCATTGACATTTCAAATTGCAAAAATGACTATTTGTGGAATCTCCAGTAGTTGCTCAGGTCTGCTTAGTACCTTCCAGAAGACATGCAAAACGTTGCCAGATCAGAGCCTTAGTCCAGCTTTGAAAAATTCTCTCTCTTACTAGCATGGAATAAGCAAGTTTTGGGGAAGAGACTAGTTTTCCAGTACCATAATGAATGCAGTAAGAATGAATTTGTTGATGCCGGCACCTGGAAGTAATTTTTTATTTCACTGTGTCAGCGCGGCATGTGCTACACCTTGAGAGGCATTCGATACCTAACAGGATTTGAACCACTTAAGACATAGCGAGCATGCGCTTTTTGATTTGTCCACTTGATCGGACATCAATGATAAGATGGCATTGTTTTTTGCTCAGAACAGATTTGATCTATGCAAGGAAGCAATAGAGAAAGAGCAGCGGGCGTCGTGGAATGTTAGGGTGCAAGAACAGCCAGGACAGAAACAGAAGTGTCCATGGTTGCATTGCACGCAGTACAAACCACAGAGAAGCCGGAGGGGCAGACTCTAAAATACCTATTTGCCACAAAGCAGAGCTTCATGGCTTCCCCTTCAGTTGGTCAGTTCAGCAAAGTACTTAATCCCATGCCTGACTTTGAGCAGTCCCGTTGAAGTCAATTCTTCATGTTAGGCACATGAATATATTCTTCACTGAATCAGTCCATGGCATCATAAAAGGAGATTAGGGGTTGGGCGAGAGAGACAGGGGTAAGGGTAGCCTGTATTTTTCCGACTACACAGCTACTCTCTCCAAAACCTCAGAGTGGCAGGGAGTTACTAAAAAGGCATTGTAGCTTAAGTAGCGGGAAGGATTCTGTTGCCCCCCTAAGCCCATTAAAATGATATGTACTAGACCCGTTTGAATGGGTTTTTCATGGTCATCCAAAATTTAGCCCCAAATTAATAAATTATGACTTTTTTCTATTGAGGGTAAAACTATATAAATTTTTCCGAACTGCAGCACAAAACCTCTGCCCCTTTCCTTTCAGAATTATCTCCAGTATTTGTTCAAAAGGAGAGATATCAAAGTAACAGAGCCTCTATACATGCTTTGCGTGTTTTCAGAATTATGTGAAAAGGAGCCTTTTATCATGCTGACAAAAGGGTATTTTTATAAATAAAAGAACATGATAGCACAGTTTAATAATATACTGTGATGTCTGAATACATATGTTTTTCACTCAGCATGATTCTTTGTGAGTAAAGTGCAATGTAATTGTATCTGGATCGAAATTCATGTAGTACCTTACTTAACCCAGGGCATATATTACCGAGTAATTGCTTTGTAAATTTATGGCAATTGTTTCTTAGGAGCTTCTTTAGCATTCCCAGCTTTTCTATGGTACATGCAATATAAACACCGTGTACTATCTGCAAAGCATAAACAACCATGGAATTACTATGCAAAAAGACTGCAATTATTATTTAATCACACTTAATTATATGGGTAATGTACCCTGAGTAAGTGTTGCTGAAACTGGAAAAGAAGATACTTCACTGCAGTTACAAAAATGCTATGAAATCTTTAAACAGAATATTGTATGTTGCGTAATACCATACGCACTGTTCTCCTCAGATGTTTCTTTGTAATTTTGCCAATCAAATTCATAAGCAAGCTGGGATATTCCCCATTTCTCATTTGTTAAAAATGAGAAATGGGCCTATGTTAGGAAGTTGGGTATGGAGCCAAATCAAAGTATGCACAAAGTCTGATGCTCTTCATTTCAGGAGGTTTGGTTCTGGACTAAAAATGTGTAATTAACTCTGGACCAAATTTTCAAAGGGCCTCTTAGAGTATACACAACACATGTAAGGCACCAAGAATTAATTTAGTATGTTCTGAGTATCATCACCACCGAGCATACTGTACGGTACAAATAAAAAGTTCACAGAGGAAGACATGCTCTAAGGTCCTACGAATGAGGGGCTCAATCCTGCACATTGCTGAGTGTCGTCTGTAAGGAGCAGCACTCTCTCTCTCAGATTCCAAGGGGGCTCAGAACCTTGCAGAATCAGACCCTCCATTTCACAGCAGTTGAGCTCTAAACAAACATGTTTATTTTCATCCACAAGGGCCTATTTGTCTGGGCAAATGCAACTGTTCTGTGGACACACAGGTATGTTAAACAATACTGTGGATGTGTGTTCAGAGGTTTTATGAAAATGTAGCCTGAAATGACTCATAGAATTGCCTTTTTTCACTGATCACTGGACAGCATATTTGACAGTTTAGAACAAACCCTAGTACTTTCTTTCTTATATTAGTTTCTCTTCCATAACATGCTAGCTAAGCTCTGAAGCAAATTGCTACCCAAACATGTTAACAATAATTTAGTATAAAAGAGAAGCAATACAGAGAAATGCTATGGGAGGCATCAAATTGAATGCTTTAATGCAAACCCAAGGAGATGCCCTGAATAAATTATGACTAACACTCATCTAATTTAATGGCAATATATGACAACAACAAATTTGATAATACTAACATCTACCTAGCTTTATGTGCTTGAACCTGAGTGACAAATGTCAAGTAGCATAAATATAGTTACTCCTTTTCGTCTGTTTTGGGACTGGAATGCCAGAGTCATTTGAATTATGGAGTCGTTCAAGGCCTTTCCTTCTTCCCTGTTACCTGAGGAGGTTTCCTTTCTCCAACCTCAAGAACAGAGCTGGTCGAAATGTTCTCACCAAAACATTTTTCCAACAAAAAAATAGCTTTTTGACCAAAACAAAAACTTGTGCAGAAAATTTTCATTTTGTTCAACATTTTCTGGTTATCTGATGAAAAAACCAGAAATCAAACATTTCCCAGGATTTTTTTTTCCAGTTTTCAGTTAGCGGTTGGGTTTCCGAAAACTGAAAAAATTAACAAACATTATTAAACAAAACAACGTTTTTTGATTTTCTCTTTCCATTAAAAAAAAAAAATCTCGGGGATGGAGGGGGGAGGAAATTTCCAACCTGTCCTGCAAAAATAGAATTAACATTTTTTGTCTGGCTGTACTCAGCCAGCACTTCCACATCTTCAACCTACCTCTCTTGGCCTTTTCTCTTTCCCTCTAACCTCAGTTGGCACCTCCAGGACATCAGCTTGCCTTTGTGTGCCTTCTACCAGAGAACTCCTCCTCCTCCTCTGCTCTAGTTCAGTAAGATCCCCTTGAAATGACCTTCTGCCTTTCTCTTCTCCCCTGCTCCAGCTCACCTTTAGGCCACTTCCTAACAGGATGAAGTAAGCCCCCGTGAAGTAAGGAGAACAGATACACACTTTTAAATTGATACCTAGTATTCTATGATTCAAGAGAGATTTTCTCTGCTAATTATTTTTATTTAAATCCTGCTTGATATTATGCATCATGTTTTCTTTTATCTTAGACCATTATTTACCTTACACACATTTCATGCCTGTGGGCGAATGCTAAACAACTGTGAATCCCTCTCCTTTCTCCTCCTCATAGACATTCATTCCATCTCTCTTATTGATGTTCTACCTCCTCAAGATACCTGATCTCTGTCCCTTTACTGATGCCTCATTGACTATGGAGAAAAAGGCAAGCAAAGAGGCTTTTTGAGGGTGGCACAAAAAGAAGAGCCCGAGTGAGAGATCTAAGAAATGCTGAGGAAGACTCAGGCCAGAGATGACAGGGTGCTGCTAAAAGCAAGCTGGCTCTGCGGGAAAGATGAAGGCACTGACAGACTGATTAGCATACAGGGGAGAAACACTGAAAGACAGAGAGGGTTAGTGTAAAATGAATAAAAAAGGGAGAGAAATCCCACCTCTGGTAAAATGAAAAATCCACAGTAAGAGAGAACAGAGCTGAAGGCAATTACTAGAGATACGGCTAGCTGCCTGGCATCTCATGTGCCGGAAACTAACGATGAACAATAGGAATGAGGCTAAATCCTGCTCACCTGACATGTGTGAGCAGTCCCACTGATCTCAACCCAACAGAGGCTGGGGATTCCCGGGGAAGGGATCCTCTAGGCCTGTGAATGCAGGAGCCATTCCACGTCGGCTCAGTCCATCGCTTGTCAGTAGGACCTAGACTGCAGTTAGTTCTACCCCTCTGAGGTTGCTAAGTAGCATCTGTGGAGGTGACTCACTGAGAGTTAACACAGCTCTGAGCTATATTAATTGCCTGGCAGACTTCACTGTGGAAATATGGTAGGCAAGCATGAGGCGGTGTGTGGAATTCCCAAAATTAGATAATCTGCCTCTACACAGCTCTGACCCTGCCTCCAAAACTCTGCCGGGCGCTGTGAAGCTAGAGTGGAGGGGCATCAGGGGAAACATCCTTCCAGCGAGGGGATGCTGCTGCTGTGGACTACTGAGACCAAGGGAATTAATGTGAACAAAATACTGGAGTTACAGCTACGATGTTATCTCCCTACAGAGGAGGAGCAGGGGAAGCTGCTAGAATCAACGGGCCTGAACCAAACCCCAGTGACATCAATGGGAATTTCTGCACTGGCATCAAAGGGCTTTGGATAAGACCCAGTAAGATCTGCTGGAATTGGGAGGAACACACAGTTAACCCTACTTTGTCACCATTACCCTGCATTGTCTCGTGTGCACCGGAGCTGCTAGGCTGGGCTCTGCACTTGGTCAGATGGAGAATCATGATTATAAGAACAGACTCTGTCTCTGTAAGTTGCTCTTGCTGGCAAGTGACTACTTAAGGGGAAAATATTTCCCTTTTTTAAGAGGGAGAATTTTTTTTGCTCTATTAAAACATTCAACCCTATATGGATTTTTATTGTATTATGTTATTAATTTTTATTATTATTTTTAGCCATTAAACTATCCTGTTGCTGTGGGTATATGGAACAATAACTGATTCATTTATTCCACAGGCTGTCTGGGGGTTTATAAATTTTTCACCACTGGAATAAACACACAGGAATAAACTTACATTAGTTATTTAAAATAAAAGATTATTTGAACAGATTTGCCTTTTTTATCTGTGATGTCAGTCATTTTAGAAAATGGCTTTATTACATCATCCGATCAGACTCTCCAGTTATCATTTCAAATACAGATAGCACATCCTTCTACTTACCAACTTTAAGTAAGAAGGATTCCAGAGTACACATTTAGTTTATAAGACCTAAGCGCTCCAAGATCTACATACGCAGAATTAGAGATAACAAGATAGGATCTAGGCAAATACTCTGAGGTATGTTTTATAATTGTAAACCCTCATTCTGATTTCACACCGGTTTTACACTGCTTTATCTCCCCTGAGCCTGATCTTCCTTTCCCATCAGTAGCCTCTATAGAGTTGGTTTAAATTTACACCAGTATAGGTAGGATCAAAATTAGACCTATGCTCATTTATTTAGGGCTTGATTGATGGCCAGTTTAGCAGAGTTAGTTCAGCGGTTATTTTGAGGCACTTATACGGGTTTGTAGATTGCTAAAAGCAAATGGATTTTTTTTTTTGTTTGACTCAGGCTTTTTGTCATCCCCCCCCCCCTTATTTCTCTAAAAATACATGTACATTCAAAGAATAACAAAGTAGTAAGGGATAGTCCTGGGGAAAATACCCATGCAACTGTAACCATAAGACTACCACACCAAAAATAAGATAGTGGGTATTACATGTTTGTGCTGAAGATTAAAAATAGGATAAGGATTACATTGTCAGTGCTTTATACACAGTGTGAAATATGTTGATGTACTTTTCTGTATTTCAGTATTGACTGGCTGTTCCTCTTCTTCTCCAGTGGCTGAAATGGCTATAAATGAGAAAAAGCAGAAAGGCTCAAAGAAAAAAAAATACTGAATCTCTCTAAGTAGTGCAGGTTATCACAATGATTCACGCACTAATATTATCCATTGGGAAAAGAGCTATACAAATTGTATTACTCAGAGCAAGACCTTCCTAAATGATTTTGGCACAAAAGGATCTTAAACAAACCACCATCTGCCAACCCTTCTCCCTGCTACATAGGGGGCATTCCAGGGTGGGCTGGGGGTGGGAGGTGGGGTATTTCAGGGCAGGCAGAACTGGGCCTGGGGCTGGTGAGCAATGCATTCCAGCAATCCTGGCTGCCAAAGCAACATCTTGGGAGTTATCCACTGCTGGAAGTTAGAGCAGCCTGGAGTCTGCTCTAACTTGTGTTTGGGCCTAGCAATCCCCAGGGTCAATTGGGGAGGAAAGGTGGCCGAAAACAGCCTAAACCCAACCATTTTACCTCCAGAAACTCCAAGCACTAAGCGCTGCTCTAGCATATCTGGGATCTGGCCATCAGTGTTTTCACATGACCATTTTGGTAAACAGACAGCATAGGATTAAAACATCTTTTTTCAAGACATGACTGGGATCCTGTTATCCCAGTTAGATTATGTAAAGTTCTGGAAGTTCAGTAATTTAATTGTTCAGTATTCAAGCTTTTTGGACAAAACTTTGAAAAAGTGAACCAACTGAAAAAAACAATAATTGTTTTACCTCCCTGACATTCCTCCCCCTCTCCCCGCCACACACATTTTGGCGCAATTCCAGACCTGTTCTTGCAGTGACTACTCAGCCTGATCTTTGAAATGGTCTAGAAAAATACAAAAACCATGACATTAAAAAGGGGGAGAAAATGATCAAATAGCTGTCAGTGTCTTATTAAATTGTGGAAGGGATGTTTAGGTGAGTAGCGATATGGGGATTGAGTACCCATTTCTTAATGGTGTGAGATCTATATTATCTGCCTTTCATCCAAGACTTACTAATAAGTTCACACAGCTTCTGTTGAGGTATTGAGAATGAATTCTGTGGAGTTTTTAACCCAGGGTCTTCCTGGCGTAACAGTGCATGTGTTGCTATGCAAAGATGTTTCCAGCTCTGCTCTGAGATACAGCCCTGCAACTCCTACTGCAGGCCCATCAAGGGGCACGGAAATCTGAGCGTCAACTGGGCCTGCTATTGCTATCTCTACAAAGGAAGAGTCTGCAAAGGCTAGTCTGCAAAGACAACTGCCATCAAGTAAAACAGACTGCCTGCCTTGATTTACTGAATCCCTAGCTGTCAAGATTTCAGGCTTCTCACTAAGGACTTTGAAAAATTGGGCTATATTCCAGATGGACTGGGAAATCTGTTAAAAATTTGAGATCTATCTCCTTTCCACCATCTCAACAATTGAAACTCCCATTATCTTCACATCTGGAGCAAGATTCGGATCTCACAATACATTTAGAATACCACCATGTAGACAGAAGTAAACTGAGATGAGAATCTGGCCCCAACCCAAGCTTTCACTGGTTAATTTTCAGGGCAGACAGATCACTTCCCCCTCTGCTCATTGATAAAGCAACAGCTTCACATTTAGAGATAGTTAAATCATCTTGTAGAACAGCTTAAATCATGTGCTTGTGGTAGGATAATGAAATAGAAAAGTTATCCATCAAAATATCCTGAACAAATCATGAAGATGTAATCTCTTTCTGAACAGAAATACAGTGGAGCAGTGACAAATGCTGTGTTCTGTGTTACTGGGAGATAACATGATCACATTCCATGGGGTCTGAATGAGTTTCTACTTTTGATACGGCACATTAATGAGCATATCAAATAATAGAGATGGGGAATATATTGCATATCCCAATTTTAAAACAATTAAGTGTTTTCAGTTTGGACAATAAAGCAAATGGATACTGAGGACATAAACTATCTTATTATAAGCACTCGACAGAATGTCCAGTACGAGCCATATGGAAAGATAATACACTCTGGCTAATGCAGCTCAGTATGATCTGTAACTTCCAGTTGGTAAATGTTTCTAGTGCAAGAATATTGATAGGTTTGGAAATTGGATAATGGCACCTGCTAGGACTTGTGTTCAACGCCACCGGACTAGCTGAACGTCAGAAACTGGGGATAAGTTACAGAACAATGTGTAAAAATGTTGCAGTCGGCGCATACACAAAAATAGTGAGTCAGGCTGCAGAAAAACTAACAACATAACCAGCAAAACACTAAAGAGACAAAGAGTGAAATTGATTTGTCAAAGAAAGGTCTGCTTCGTAAAAAATCTTACAACACTGTTAGGGATAAACTGCGCTTGATTTCCCAAGATAGCTATCAATTTGTCAGAAAGTCAGAGACATGAAAGAGTAACTTTTATCACGTTTATTGCAGTTGTGTTTTAGAAAACTGCACTGGTGTGTAGGATGCATTCATCTCATAGCAAAATCTTCAATCCCAAGGTGACAGCCAATATAGAAAATCCTTCTTAATCAACTCTATTCATCTGTTTCTCATCCACCTACACCTCTACTAGATGGCTGCATAGCAACACTATTTAACTACAATTTCTCTTTAAACATGAACATTTCCAGCTACGATAAGAGTTGTGCTTCTTTTTCCCAGTTCGACATTTCCTTCCCAGCCGCCTTCTAAAACTCTGCCCCAAGTATGTTCAGCCTCACCCCAGCACACACACACCTATGCATAGATCCAGTTCACACCATCTGGAAAATCATCTGTGGGGGGGGTGGATTTCTGGAAAAATGGGCTAATTTTTTTGGTCATGGTGAGCTGAGGGTTGTTGGGGGAACTTCCCTGTCCCTCCAACTGCAGAGAAGCCCATAGTATGGCCCAGATTTTCTCTTGGACCAATCTCTGCTGCACACGGGAGAGGGAAGGGTGTAGCAGAAGACAGTCAGTTAAATCTCTGATTCTCTTGGATAATTTGCGCTGAGGCAAGCCTAAAACGTGGGTTAGACAGCCAAGGACTGTTAGTTACACCCATTGGCTACTGCCCCATGTGCCAGAGCACAGTCTTTAGCTAGATAAAAATGGAGAAGGAAAAAAAGGTCAAATGCTACATTCTGAGGAAGCAGTGTGGTCTACTGGGCACTGGAGTCCAGAGACATGGGCTCTATTCCCAGCTCCATCCGCAACTTGCTGTCTGACCTGGTGCAAGTCACTTTGCCAGTCTTTTCCCTTCTCACCTTTTGTCTGGCCAGCCTACTTAGATTGCAAGCACTTCAGCACAAGGGCTGTCTGTTGCTGTGTGTTTGTACAGCCCCTAGCACAATGAAGCCTCAGTCTCAGGTGGAGCATCTAATAATGGTGGTTACTAATATTACCATGGAAGAACAGCAGACATATTCTTCCTTTCTTTGTACCCTGAACGGGAAAGCGGGAGCAGCAACAAGACAAGACACTCTGCCCAATCCAGTCATTGGAATTTAGGACTGAAAAATGGATGTCAATAAAATTGAGCAAGGAACAACACGAGATAAGCTTAATGTCCATGTCATGGAAACACTGCCACATCACGTGCTCAGTGCAGAGCACTGTTTGCTAAGATTACTTTGCAATGAGAATGGTTTTCATATCCCAATCACTGGATCACAAGTAAATGAAGCTACGTTGCCACTAGAGGCAACTGGGAAACTCAAAGAATGGGAAATGTTTATTACTGCTCTTTTTGCTCTGTTGGATGTTAAGCTATGGTTTCAGTGATAATGAGCAGTGTGTTTTCTCTAGTTAACTGGTTGGAAATTAGGTTCCCTGGTTCCGTTAATATGTAAAAGTCTTGATCAAATGTGGCATCTCTTCCACGCTTCTTGGTGGCATTTATGTATTACGTTTCCTTTTATTAAGTTTCTTAATTAAATATATTGTATCAAGCACAGGCTCCCTTTAATAAATTATGTACGTTTCCTAGTGATATTTACAGCATTACCCTGCTTCAAATCATCTTTTGGACCTCATTAGCATAACATGAACTGTATTGGGGGGTTAGTATCCAATTCATCTGCATGTCTCTTTCCCCCTCCCTCTCAGGATAGGAGCTTTGACTCACCATACATTACATTTTAAACCCTCCCCCCAAACTCACTGGCACAGTGGGTTGCGAGCCCATTTTAATGGGGTTGCCAGTGCTGGCTCAGACTTGCTCGGGCCAGGGGCCAAAGCCCGAGCCCCACCGCCCAGGGCTGAAGCCAAAGCCCAAGGGGTTGAACCCTGGGTGGCAGGGCTCAGGTTACAGGCCCCCTGCCTGGTGGCTGAAGCTTCACCCCCCCCGAGCTTCGGCTTCACCCCCCCTGCCCGCAACCGGGACAGTAGGGCTCGGGCTTTTGCCCAGCCACTCAGGGCAGCTGGGCTCTGGCTTTGGTCCCCGCTCCTGGGGTCATGTAATAATTGTTGTTGTCAGAAGTAGGTCGCAGTGCAATGAAGTATGAGAACCCCTGTACTAGCATGTACAAATGTCTAGGAATACTATCCGAACATTCTCATCACCAAGGAGAGCAAATCTAGGAACTGAATGAGATTCCAGGCCTTACATTTATCATTATTGGCTGCCCTACATGCTCAATGTGAAGAGGAAATTAGATAATAATTCTCCCATGGTGTCATATAATGTGCAGCAAATGCATTGTCTCATATGCAGCGCTCTTATGTAACTGCACAAGCACGCTAATGGGGCTATGGGATCCACCATCCTTGCGTTCTTCAAGGAAATCCCTGTCTCCTCTCCCAAGAGAGAAACACAGGGACATTTTTGTAAACATCAAAACAATGCTTAATCAAGACACAGGCAACCGTCAACTTGGCCATTTCACTTGTATGTCATACCCCTTTCCCAACCCTTTGTTCTGCTCATCTTCTCTGAGTGAAGCTATTTTTCATTCAAATAAAATAATAGTAATTTCAAATGAAATATTCATCCAGCTCTATTGCAAGCATAGACTAGATGGATTAAATAAACAAATCCACAACTAGGGTGAGCTTTCTTTTCAAGCCCCCTTGGTTAATATACCCACATATCTGAACTTCTGAATTATGGGGTAGAGGGAAAACAAACTAGACCTGGACTTTGTATAACTTCCCCATTTAAAAGGCCAATGCTTCCTAAAATAGCTAAGGTTTTTTATAGATATGGCTGATTTTTTTTTCCTGACTTGCCTTTCTTTCAATCTGCAAAGTATTTGAGGTCAGATTATCATAGAATATCAGGATTGGAAGGGACCTCAGGAGGTCATCTCGTCCAACCCCCTGCTCAAAGCAGGACCAATCCCCAATTTTTGCCCCAGATCCCAAATGGCCCCCTCAAGGATTGAACTGACAACCCTGGGTTTAGCAGGCCAATGCTCAAACCACTGAGCTATCCCTCCCCCCGAATTAGACATATTGCATCAATTTAGAATACTATAAGAAGTCTTTATGTGCAGATTTATCTTGTAGGCCTTAAGGACACCACAGGTACCACTAAGATCATCTTCCACCAGTAAGTATTTCTTAAAGTCTCTAAATATTTGTTTATACAATAGCCTTAATGGCTCTGTAGGAGCTGTTACAATCTAGCAGGTAAATAGTATGCAGTTTTTAAAACAACCGCTAATTGATATTTATGTAAGCCCAATCAGGAATGGTTCTCTCTCTTGGGTCAACATATGCGTTTTTTAAAATTACCAGCACGCTCTTTTTTTCATAAACCATTTTCTTCAACAACAAAAAATTTAAAAAGCACCAAAAAGCTGCTTTAAAAATCCCTCGATGGGGTGCAGATTCAGCCAGAGGCACATGCCAACAGATGCCAGACTCCGATTTCCAATTGCTGGATATTTAACAATACATTGCAAGGTACTGTATATGCTGTAATGTATTATAGGAGGGATCATTGCAACATTTGTTGCTTTGTGTTGCCTCATCTTGAAGATCAACAACATTTCATTGATGGGGACCAGTTGTAATGGCCTGAATGTGCAGCTCTTGGGGAGCTCGCCAATGCATTGTGGATGAGATTGTGGCATTGAGTCATTACACCAAGTAGTGCAGAGCTGATCTGCCCAAGGAAGATCTCTGGGGGAGACTGTGCAGAGGAATAACACAAGGGGAAAGTGTAGGCTGCACCATCTTTTAGCAGCTGTTTCCAACTGTGCACACAGGTTGCCACCTAAGCCAGTACAGAAGGGAAACAAGTCATGGTCCTAACAGTACGTCTATTGAGATGTGATTGTAGCATGGGCGCACAGACTCATAGTAGCTTTATTGTAGTTAGAGCGAGTAGTAACAGTAATGAAGACGCACTGGCATAGACCTTGGCATGGGATAGCAACCCAGGATCCGTGGCAGGCTTGTGTGAAGTAGCTAGTGCATATTGAAACCGTTGCTGCGGTGTGTACACAGCTTCTGTGGCCTGCACTAGTTAGTTCAAAGCTAGCACACATACTCCTGCAGTCACACTTACTTTGTGGTGTACACATACCTTAAGGGACGTTGGGGGAGGTAGAGATATTTGAGAAGAGCAAAGAGGGAAGAGTACATGTTTGAGGGAAGAAGGAAGGCTGCTTGAACCCTCCTTCACTATCCTCCTGGATATCTGTGTAAGGACCACAGACAGTCTGGTCCTTCACTATATGTTAGAAGGATGTCATTTTCGCTTGCTTGCTTTAAATTATACATTAAGGATGAAATCCTGGCCTCATTCATATCAATGGCAAAACTCCCAGTGACTTCAGTGTAAGGATTTCACCCTTTCTATCTGATAAAGCAATCTGGGATCCCCTATATTATTCTAGAGTCTTTACTGCAGGTTTAAAGAGAACTGAAATAGAGAATTACCTATGATAACTCTCAGACCTTTTCCCTCTCTACTTCCCTATCAGAGAGGGTAATGTTATTACAGAATACTCCTCATGCAAGGGTAGCAGTGAAGGATCCATCACATCAGAGGTTTAAAAGCACTAGCAAAGAAGATTCCTCCTCTGGCAAGGAGTGGGACTAGCTGTCGTAACAGACTTTTTCATCTCTAACTGATGTGATTCTAGGTCTCTACGATCCTGCACTAATAACTAATGAGACAGCACCTAACTGTTTAGTAGAGAGAGTAAAATATATTCTTTTTATACCTTCTTTACTCTGAAACTTATTACTCAACAGTTGCTTGCTTTGAACTGGGTTTGTCACATATTAGCCCAAGTAATGCAGTGAAATTAAGTCCTTTTGATTTAATTAAACTATTCCCAATTGTACCATGTTACACCACAGAATTACCATACGTATTATTGTACACGTGCACTGCACCTCTCAGTACCACTAAAAAAAAATCACTGCTATTAAACAAACACACAGAACTCTTACTATTAGGAGATGAATTTTGGTTTTTACAAGATCACACTGGAGGGACGCAGAAGGGTCAGACCCCAGAGGGAGTCTCTCACTAACTAGGGAGATTGCTTCTTACATATTATCCTTGATGGGTATACATCACTGGAGCTGCTCAAAACCTGACAGAGTGATTTTCCATAGGAAAACTTTTCACCAGAATATGGGAATTTTGATGAAATTTCATTATAAAAAAGTTGGGGGAGGGGGGAAGCTTTTCAATAAAGTCAAAATGGAACAAAACCAGACTTAGTGGAACTTTTTTATTTTGAAGGGATTTTTTTATTACAAACTTTTAAAAAGTGGAAATTAGTATGAAATATTTTGATTGCATCAAAACAGAACATGTTGACTGATCCACACCATTTTTTAAAAATATCGTTTCACCTGAAATCCAGAACAAAAACTAAATTTTGAAATGTCAGAATTTTCCACCTAACCCTTATGCTGAGTTTTGACTAAATTAGCCCATCGCTGCAAAGATGCCAGGAAGGTTGATGGACTGTGTCTGACACACAACGTGGCAGGTGTACCAGGGAGCTTGGAAGGGATTTTACCACTCTGAGGCACAATCCCCCTCCGAGTTCATTAGTGGGTTTGGACCGGCCCCTACTCAGAGCTGTGCGTAAGGGTTTGCCTAGATGGCTAGTTAGTGCACAGTAAGCTGGGGTGTAAATCTACAGTGTACGAGAGTGCCATGCATTAACTGGCTGTGTGGACCCTGCTACCACATAGTAAAATTTCCATTTCAAAGCAGAGTGGAGAAGTGCACGAGGGAACTTTTAGTGAATGGTGGTAGAGTCTACGTGGCTAGTTAGTGCATGGCACGCTGGAGCTTTACACCCCTGCTTGCAATGCACTAACTAGCCTTCCAGATGACCCCTTGGGGGACCTAATTGTACCTTACTTATGCCAGTTTTACAGCATTATAAGTCCACTGATTCCAACAGACCTCCTGCGGATTTACACTGGTGTATATGAGAGGAGAAACAGGCCTTAAGACACATAATATGTGGTCTGTATAATTAGAGCTGAACATTAAATATTGTACTGAAAAATGGTCCATAACCAGCCATCCTATATGACGACACCCAGAGCTTTGAGAGATTAGGTCCAAATGCAGACCAAAATCATGGCCCATGTTTCAGTTAGAGATTTTCTCTGGTTTTGCAGTCTATTCCTCGTGTGCTGATCTTAAAACTGTACATGACCCAAAACAAAAGATGCATTAATAGATTAATTTGACTACAGGATTACAATATGCTTCTTACATGCACCCTATTTAAAAAAAAAAGATCTTTGCTGCCACTTTTGATATTAGGGGAGGCCTCTGTATTTTGTTTCTGATCCTGTGAAGGGGAAAATTGTGGGTAAGTTTGAGAAACTATGAACTTTGTAATTAAGTTAACCACCTAGAAAATCAGGAGCTCAGCTGTGTTAATCTCTCTTAATTGGGTTTTCTCATTAATTGGTTGTAAAGTGACTGCTATTATCAGCAGGCTCAATTTTACTGGAACTGTGCAGTTTTGATATTTGTGTGTCAAACCATTATGTTCTCCTGATTTATAGCACAAGCTTGTGGATCTCTTTGGGGGCGATAACGTTTTTTGGTAACATGAGACTGTAAAAGTTTACGTATGTGTAAAGCCTAGCTCTGGAAAGGGAGCTGAACATGGAGAGAATTCTCTCCAATAGCCCCTTTGGGCTGCGAGTGTGCTATCTTATGGTGTGTCACGAGCCCCTTCACGTGAGCTCAGTCCTACTGGGATTTCTCTATCTGACTGTAATACCCTTTGTAGCATTGCATTCTATGGAATGCTTGACACTGCTTTTTCAGGCACAGTCAAAAGTTGTAATAAAAAAGTTCGTCATTTAAAATGAAGTCCAAATCCACCTACGTACCCTACTGACAAAGAACAAAAGAGATTTAAAGTGACTTTTCAGCTAGCACCCCGCTAACTTGAAACTGGAACAGATAGTGTGCTGGCAACGGGGGATTTATTATTATTCATTGTGACTGTTTGTAGGTGTCGATGCTTACAGTGGGCAGGGCCCCAGTTTGGTATTGGGAGAGCCAGAACATTTTTTTAAAATAATTCTGTGATTTGGGTGCATCTGGATACATCCAAAGCTGAATCCTGGCTCCACTGAAGTCAATGGGAACTTTGTCATTGCCTTAATGGGGCCAAAACATCACCCCCAGCCTTCCAAGCAGAAGGAACCCTTCCAAGCCTGCCAAGGACAAGGAGGGAGACAAGCTCCAGGGCGAACACTTGGATCTATTGAAGTCAATGGGAGCTTTTACAAGGATTTTATACCAGAGATACTGGGCCTAATGCTGATCTCTTGCGTGTACCAATTTTACAGTGGTTTTATTCCATTGCCTTGCATTCAGAATTATTCTTGATTGGCCGTGATGTTTGATCAGATTCAGGACTACTGGGTCAAATTTGACTGCCATTTACAATGATTTCAACAGACTTGTGCCATCATCAGGGCTGAATATCTATAAATTATATGTAATTCCTAGATATGAAATTAAATATACATTTAATTTGATGATTCTATCATCATGCTTTGCCTGAGGGAAATATGTGCTAATATATCTTCGATTCAATGATACTTGCTTATATTTATATATAACAGGCTGTGTAACACTACTGGATTTCAGAAAGAAAAAAGACCCCAGATAAACAAGAACTGGAGTATTCAGGGAAGTGGCAGAAGAGTTCTTTATCTAACCTCTGGCATGCAATCAGTTGTTGAATAGCTTGGCTCACTGACATGTGGCTCAGCAAGCAGACATTGGGTTACCTGGACTTGTCATGTATTCGTCCTCTATAAGGGCTCATGAAGCATCACCGACAAATATCACTAGCAATGTCTGAAAGCATTTGGAAAACCTCAGAGAAGTTACACATTAGTTCAGTCTAAAGCAAAAAATTCTAAAGCATGAGCTTATGGAACACTTTCTAACAGAAGCAAGGGAGAGGAAGCAGATATATTAATGTGATATCACCATTTAATTTGTGCTTGGTTATTTCCAGGGAGGGCTATGGACTTTGTATGAGCAAAGTAGGAACGCGTATCATTAATTCTTCTCTCAGTGGGCTCCATACTGCAGAGCAGTTTTCCTTGGAGTCCCTGAATCATTCTGTTTACCCTATGTTGTACCTTTTGCATCTCTGTAATACCACTTTTATAGGGTAAGGTTATCAGACTTGAGAAAATGATACTATATGGGACAAATAAAGCCACAGTATGTCTTTTCCTTGTGTTTAATACCTCCATTCATGTAGCCCAGATTTCTGTTCTATTATTTCTATTTATTGCAATGGAATCCTCAGCACCAAAAGTTCAGGTGTGTGAATTTTGGGGGGAGCAGCTAAGTCAGTAAAAGAAAAATGTCACATACACACCCAGACGCATGGTCAAGCTGGTCTCACCTCATTGTTCATTCTATGAAGTTTGTCATTTGCCATCACAATGCATAGAAATAGTCTGTTAAAAGGCCCCTTTCATGTCCTGATCCTGGATAGGCCCTGCATTGGCTACTGCTTTACTTTTGTTAGGCAGCAGTGATTGTGCCTATCAGGTTAATTCAAGTACAGGACCTGGGTTTTTGCTTCTTATCTGGAATTGCCATTACCACGTGATCTGCAGTGGCTCACAACTGTGAGTGATGACCTCAGGGCAGACACCCTAAGCTGGTGGTGTGTTCTATAATTAGATTTCACCGAGCCAGTAACAAATGTGAACTCCTGGATCACTATACCAGTCTCAGACAGTCCCCTTAGACTCTCCAGTCTATCTTGTCACCCAGACAAACCCAGGGGACAAGGGCCCCTTCTGCCCTTTATCACAAAGGAAGTAAGCAATATATCCAGTATCAGAAAGAGTCTAAGTGAAAGATTAAATTTTTTCAGTCTTCAGTGACTTTGTTTTCAAATGTAAGCTAAGTGCTTGTCTACATTGTGTGTTCATGTGCACCAGCTGCGTATTGCTCATTAGCTGTCATGTACACCTTGCTGGCATGCACTAAAAGTTTCTGGTGCACATTGACGTACTCCCACTTCAAACAGTACTATGTCAATGCACACGAGGGAGCTTTTAATGCTTGCCTTCAGGTCCACATGGAGAGTTAGCATGTGACACACTGGTGCACACTAGAATTTACACTGCAGTGCACTAATAGTGTAGGAAACTCCTAATTATAGTTTAAAAAATTAAAGGTTGAAATCTCAATGAAATATTTAACCAAAGCCTTAGATTTTCTATGTGTCGATTAAGTGTTTAATCATGCAGATCACGGTATGCTAGAGACACTAATACTGAACACAAACCAATTCCCCAAGCACACCCTGATTGTCAATTTGCAAAAACAAAATTCAAAATTGCAGCTTTTTATAAGGATTTGTGACAAGTAACAAATTTGAAATTTTGGAAATTTCCCAGAGACAGGAAAACAGTTTCCAGGCCATTTCTAATTCAGTTCTCTTACAGACTTACTATACTCCTGGAGGCAAGAGGCTTATGCCTGGGTCACAGAAAGAGAACCCACACTCAAATGGCATGTGCCTTTTGGCAAAATAAAATCATGATGGTTTGTTGGTTTTCAATGCCAACAGGTTCAAAGTAGTTGGAAATATACCACTCTCTACTCTGAAATTATCACCCAGCTGTTAGAGAGAATGTTACACAGCATAGAATGATAAGTAAATCCTGTGTTAGAAAAAGTGATGAGCTCAAAAATTTAAATTTGTTTTTATTTCCATGGAGAAAGCTGGCAGATTGAGAAAAGCTACTGACTACTCAGTACAGATCAACTGAACATTCGCTTCACAATTCATTCCTGGGATAATGAACCTAAGCAGTAGGTGAGATGGTAGAAATTGAAGGGATCAAATGGCACTGAGCTGTGTACTCAACAAGACAACATCAGAAATAGGAATAGCAGGCATCAGACCCAACACCTATTCACTCAGATGGAAGCTAGACCATCGAGTGGCAGTATCCTCCTCCTTTTGATTATTGTTGTTTATGTTCAGTTTTAGTGTCTCTTAGCATACCTTGAGCTGCATGATTAAACACTTAATCTATACACAGAAAATCTAAGGCTTTGGTGAAATAGAACTTGGCACTTTAAAGAAGAGTGATAAAGAACAAAAACACCATTTTGGGTCATCGATGTAGAGTATATTACAGTACATTGCTGGGCTAGTTATTTTCAACTTCATTAGTTGCATTGAATGGCCTTCAAAGTTTAATTGGCATGTTGTAATAAATGCTTAGATTCTTCAATAAAGCAGCCATTATTTGAAATGTCAGATCTTCCTGCTCTTTAAGCACAGACACTTCTAAGTAACAAGGGAGAAAAAATGCCTTTAAAAAGTAAATTTTCTTTAAAACTGTTATAGACAAGAGGATTTGTTCATCTGCCAGAACTTTGACTCAGTTTTATTATAATATTTTATTACTATTATATTTTAGCAAATCACTGACTTCAAGCCTCATTTTCTAATGGTGACAAATTGTCTGATACTTTTCTTGCCTACAACAATAGTGTTACAACAAATGTCAAGTGGCTGAGACTCCAGCATTTTGCACATATTAATAATTACATAGTATTTAATTAATAGCTCCTCCATTTGACGCATGTGGGTCAGTCACTGGAACTTAAATATTTTTTTTAAAAAACACCCAACAAGCTATGGGAGCATAGTGTAGGACAAAACCACCAATTGGATTTCCTGGCAGCTGTGCACACACAGATTAGTGCAAGAAAGATTTAGTCTAGGGATTAGAACACTGGACAGGAAGTCAGGACTCCTGGGTTCTGTTTGATTCCTGATTCTGTCACAGACTCATAGGTTAAGTGCCTTGCCCAAGGTTACACAATCTGTGCCTCGAACCCAAGATTTTCTTCAACTTTCTGATTCACCAAAAGATTTTTTTTAAATAATTGTTTTCATAGGAACTGAAACTATTTTCCCTCTTCCCAATTTTTCAGCATTGCCAGCAAACCAATAATAGTAATAATAATAATAATAATAACAATAATAATAATCTGTCATTCACACCGCTCTAACCACCAGTAACTTTTGCAAAGTCCTTGGTGATTTTAAATGAAAGGTAGTACTTAAAATGTAAACCTTTGGTTTTTTATTCAGAGGCCCAAATACAGACCCTCCCATAAAGGCAAGGAGGGCCTCTCTGTACGGAACCAGTGCTCTTTTACTGTGTAATGGCAGGGAGACTGAATGAGAGGCTGGCACAGAGGCCCTGAACCTGCTTTACAACATGGAACACTACCTCACAGGAGACCCCTGAGGAGCAGTGAACTATGATCGGCTGGGGAGTGATGAGTATGAGTGGGAGAACAAACAGGGAATTTGCTACCACAAAGGCTCCCTCATCCCCCAACCATTGGGGGTCTCAGACTTACTGCCAGCAGTGGGCTGTCTATGTATGCCACACATGCATTGCATGCCCTACATTTTACAAAACACATGGTCCAACTGGCAGCCCGTAGTTTGGATCTGGTGCACAGGACTATTCAGCCCAGCCCATGAATGTGCATTGCAAAACGCACTGGTATCCTCTGCACACCGTGACCTCTCCCACACCGGATGTCACCCCACATGGAGGACATCATTTTGTAGAGCCACACTATAAAGGTCGGCCCACCTAAGGCATGCAAGTGTAGAATTGAATCATCCATGCTAGAACGAAGTTACCACTATGAACTCTTCATCAGGATGGTAAACTAAGGGCAAAATATATGCACTAAAACGTGGTCAAATATCACGCCATGCCACGGCTTGCTACACAGCTGTTCTGCATCTTGAGGCAGAGTTCATTCTGCTCATGCTTACACTAGCGCAAATCAAGAATAACTCAATTGAAGTCAAGTGTAAAGAGTTGTGAGATCAGAACTGGCCCCCCAAATGATACTTACCTGCAAAGTCATGGTTAACAAAAAAAGCAAAACACACTTCTGAGCTCACTGTATGCATTTAAAATTAGAAATGAGTCCAACTTAAATCCCATTATCACAGTTCTGGGTTTGTAAGTAATTCCATATAACCATAATGGGCAAATCCAGAATCCAATAATCCTGAACTCAAGAGTCCAAATCCAGATCTTAGCCCAAACTCTTCCAGATTCCGAGGGGGCTCAGATTTGGCCTACCTAGAAATAGGTTCAAACTGTGAACATGGATTTGGATCTGTCATTTTGTGCAGGCTAACAGTATCACTGGTGGTTCAGAATAAATGAATTTAAAAATATATATATATATATATCAGTGTTTACATACTCCTTTTTTCCGGTATTCTGGCTTAAACAGCTTTGGTTTTGTTTTTGGTTTTTTTTGTGGGGGGGGTTGGGGGGATTCCCGCAGATTCGATGGCCCTGATTTTATCGTTGCATTACTCCAATATTTTAATGTAACTTCATTGGTGTCAATGCAATGAGTCCAATACATTATACAGTTTTTGTAGTTTACTGTACATGGGACATTCTTAGAATAATCTCAGAACATATAGTAAAGGGTGTAAACGACCTCAGTTGAGTTGATCTAGTTGGAAAAAGTAACATGTCAAGAACATATTGGGATGGGAATCTTCTCATTCAGTCTGGTGTAAATCAGGATTAACTCAGAGGAAGCCAATGGGATTACACCAAAGTAAATAAGAGCAGAATTGAGACCATTGGGCCAAACTCATTCCTGGTAGAAGACATCTCTAAATTACACAAAGTATGAGTTTGCTTCATTACACATGGTACAGCTATGCTCAATGGCTACAACGGCAAAGGTAAATCCTATATCTTCTCTCAAGGAAGTGAAACACAAAACTTCAGTACAGTCAATAGTTCTAGCTAGAAATATGGTACATGATCCCATTATAAATTAATGTTTATAATTCAATGAAGCAGGTATTCTGTTCTCTGGAGACCATTGTACAAATCCTATCTTCTACTGATATTTACTGACACCAGCTTACTTCAGAAAGGGCAATCTTTTCCCTGTCAGTAATAACAATTGCAAAGCCTATGGTTTACCGTTCCATGTTAAGCGAGAATGGGGTGAGGGTCACGCAGTTTGAATGCGAATGGAGGATGTGGGCTAAACCAACCCAAACTAACGAGAATTGTCCTTTCCGAGCATAAAAAATTTAGCAACACTGCCATTTAAGTATCCATTTTATTAACCTTTATCAACTGCTGTGAAACCAGGATATGATGGGATTTTTGAACTTTGCTATCAGCAGCTAAAGAGTAATGCTGGTAGTGACTGCTGTTTTGCAAAATTATACTTCTTATACCCCAAAATTATTTTATTAAATTCATCCTCAACTGATTACAGAGTGACACAGGGAGAAAGAGAGAGAGAGCATGGTCTAGGTTTGGGCAGACACAGGGCATAGTCAGGTGCATAGTCAGACACAGGGCATAGTCAGCTCTCCATCCTGTTCTCCAAACAGAAGCTGGGTAACATTTTTCAGCCAAAACTTTTTTCAAGCAAACAAGGCAGCAAACAAACAACAACAACAACAAACCCCACAAACAACTTCCCTCTCCTCAAAATGTTTTGCAAATTCATGTTGGCTTTGCTGGGTTGGTTGTTTTGGAGGGGAAAATACCAACAAATTCTGGGGGGCGGGGAGGGGGAAATCTGAACATTTAGTTTTGCCATTTTCAAAATGAAACATTTTGACTTTTCTTAAAACGACTTTGTTTCAAAGTTTCCTCTAGTTTTATATTTTCTAAGTGTTTAAAAATGGTTGAAATGGAAATAAAATGTTTCCGTTTTGTCACAACCGTGTTTTGTTCAACCCAGGACACATATTGTTTTACTTTAAGATTGCCAGCAAACTGAAAAATCCATTATTTGCACAGCTCCACTCCTGACACTAGATCAGGGATGTCAAACTCTGTCAGCGGAAAGAACCCAATCCCTGTTTAAATTACAGTCAGTAGGGCAGGATACATGTAGAGCTTCTTACTCCACCAGTGACATCAAGAGGAGGTTTGCACAAAGAACAAGGGTAGAATTTGGCCTGGATGCGGTAATTAATCTTTTAGCTTTCATGCACATGGAGCTGTGAGGGGTGTAGCCAGGTCAAACCTGTTCCCTAGTGATTCCAACCCCACATGGGGCTACTGAAACAGGGGTGCAAGTTAAAGCTGACCTCAGAGCTACCCTAGCCTGCAGCAGCTCCACAATAGCCCCCTGCACCGCTAAATAGAGGAGGCATAAACATCAGTGGTAGGGTCAGTGGAGTGCTGTGTCTTAAAATAAACTCTGATAAATCAGAGACTACAGGATGTTAAGGAGTGTTCCTTTAGGCTGGGCTAAACATCTGTCAGGTGCAATCCATCACTTAGATAAATTTTCCCCAAAATCTCCACCTCCCATTCTGACTATGGAAGCTCTTCTCTGCAGGTTGAGGGGTTCCTGACAGGAAATTACCCTATCTCCTCCAAGGAGTAGTTATTATAATGGATCCCAGAGAAGCTGAGGGAGCAGGGGTTTTGGAAGCTAGACTGAGCTGAGAAGCAGGAAGGTCAGGAGAAAGCTGGCTCGTGGGATGCGGAAAAGAAACAAACCGAGCAGCTTGTTATAACTCAGCTTGGGCAGCAGGGACATCAAAGGTCTTTGCGGTTCGACAACACAGGAGACCAAACAAACAGCAGCCAAGAGGGCAGTGAAGGAGGCCAGCCGGCCACTGAGAGCATCCCCAATTGCCCCTCACTGTTTGTGAGAGAGCACACGAGAAAACAAGATAACCCCTGAGCAATATTTGATTGTGGAGTTCTTTGTGAATGAAAAGCCCAGGATTGTTAGTTGATTTCCCAGAATGCATGGCATTTAATGTCCTTTGACTCCTCTGAGGAAGAGCACCATCCTGCCGGATGGATTCTGCACATATGTGCCAGATCATTTGCACCATCTGCTGTAAGGGTTTTGGTAAAGGAAAAGCGACCAAAGCCTCTCAGGGTTGAAATGCCACTTGGAAAGCAACAGTTTCACTGGGAAAACAGCACAGAAAAAGAAGTCAAGTAACCAAATGCCTGAGAGGCGATAAAGGAAGAAGCAGGAAAGGTCAGAAGCTAGTATATCAAAGGCTTCGGAGAAGGGGACTAGGCTGAAGCCATGGTGCAGTCCTGAGTCATTATAGTTCCCTTTCCAGCGAGCCCCAGAATTGTTGTGTAAGGAAGAAAGATACTGTGCAGTAGGAGTGTCAGGGACTAGTCCAAAGCAGTGGCACTCAAGGAAACAACTATGACCATAAAACCATTGAATAAGTAAACACAGAACAACTAATTCCTACCCCCTTCAGCTAAAAGCAGACGTCACCGGTTAGCGAGGTTTCCAGCAGACATTTAATCAAAACCATGGCAGCTGCTGATTCACATGGTCGTGTTCTTTTTAGTAAGTTTCTCTTAAAGAGGGACTTTAAAAATTCAGGCAAAAAAAAAAGCATATATCCAAACACACATTTGCAATGTAGAGTCACGCCAATGTACAGGAGATTGAACTGGAAAATCAAACAGGGCCCAATTTTGCAAGCGCTCCCCCACCCCGTCAGTAGAGCTCCCACTGCAGTCATTGGGAATTGCATGATCCATATAAAGGGGACAAACGTTCTTATTTATATTAAGTGTCTACTGGATGTACTTGTTCCTTGAGCAGTACAGGTCCTTCCTGATGGAGTGAATGTCAGTGAACAATTAAGTAATTTCCCACACTCCTGTTGCAAAACAAAGAGCTGGGTCTCTGGGACCAGCCAAGCTGCACTCAACACAGAAGCCAGGCTGGGCAGTAAAGTTGACCCTAAGCTACCTTTGCACTCCCTTTCTCCTTAGCCGGATGGTTAAGAAAGAAAATAGTTTGTACCGTCAACAATACCATTTATCTTCAATAAAAATGTAGCTATTGTGTTTGCCACTGAAAGACTATTTGCCACGCAACAAAGGCCTCCGTTCAGAAAAGCATCCCTATGACAGTTTAGGACAGTGGTCCATAGAATAAGGACTAGGATTGAGAGCAGGGGCTGATCCTCAGCTGATGTAAACTGTGACAGCTCCATTCAAGTCAATAGCATCTGTCCCCTGGATCCTATCCCAGCTCTGCCATGGATTCATGGTATTATCTTAAGCAAGTAACATATTTCCTCAGTGCCTCATATTCCCTATCTGTAAAACGGGGACGATGATTTTAAAGCACGTTTGGGAAATGCTTTGAGATCTATAGATGAAATGTGCCAAGTGCTAGGCAATATTTTAATCATAATGATTCTCTCTAGAGAGTCAAGTACATTTCTGCTTTTGACAGGCATTTCTAGTAGTACCATATAAGAGTGGTTCAAAAGAAAACTGCATCTAATACAGAAAAAGTGACCAAGCAACATTTATATACATCCGGCAAGAAATTAGATACCATCAATGGTCAAAAAATTAAGCAAATTAGTCTATCGTGTTCATTAAAGGAAACCTAACAGCATGACAGATTATGTGCAGAATTTATCTTCAGTACCATTCTGCATCTATTTGTATAGCTCTGCATAAATACAAGATAAAGAATACCTTGTAGTCAAGTCATGGACAGTATTTGACCATGTTACCCTACTGCATTATCATTTCACATCCTAGTTAGATTACAGTTATTTTAAAGTCAAATCACTGTCACATTATAAGTGCACGGCACAGCTCATATGCTATGTGAACATTTATTTTCTGAGCTGAGCTCCTTTCTGCTGGGTAATTGATAGGTTATGTTGTTCACTTCTTAATGTATCTGAAAAAAGAAACATTTGTTGAGTGCCTCCTTGGATAGTCAGAGAAAATTGTCTGAGAAGACAGGGAGAAACTTAATTATAATATTGTATTAAATGGATGGCCACTGAACTCCCTTTTTACACATCACTACAGTACACTCAAAAGTTGACAAGAACAGAGAAATAGTACAATGTGTTTGTTGTTTATGCAGAGATAGATATTTGATAGATGCCTGAAATATGTTAAAAAGGCAGACTGCCTCCATGAATATCAATGTGTTCTGTGCAAGGTTCTATATCTTGCCATACCAGAGATGGTCAGTGCTTTAATATCCCTTGCAAAATCTGCCTCTCTTGTTTCTTGACTATTTATTTGTACTTAATCATACTGATTAGTACAGCTAGCAGAAATGTATAAGCACTTCCCTGTCTTCATTTTCTCACTTATACGTCTTCATCTTTAATTTATACATATATTCAGACATATATAAAATGCAGATATGGATGTACATCCATAATTGCTCTTTTGTATTTATCTGTACATACCATATACTAAATGTAGAAAATAATATATTCATTTTTTTCTAAGTTGTTAAGTGGCCATCATAGATTAAAGCCTACGGCTTGTGTTTAGACTAAATCATCAAAAGCGGCTCATTCTGGTCTTAAAATCTATGAATATTTTTGTTATAGATGTACCATAATCGGACACAGCACGTGTGTATACACATTTGCTCAGTTTTGATGCACATACACTCTCTTTCTACCAATAAGAAAGGAAATCTGTCCTGGCAGGGGCATCTTGCTATCACCTTCCAAAGACCAAGACATAGTAATTTGCTATACATCAGCCCAAATCCAGTCAGTCATGTCTAGATCTCTGCCATTAGGGTATTTCTCTCAGCTTTCCACATGCCCTCCTTCACACTGATTCAGTCACTCACATTTTGCTGTGACTGGGTGTTAGATGGTTTTGGTGTGGCTTTGACTGGCATTCAGTGGATAGCACCATATTAATCAGTGCTTTTATCAGCACTGCTGTCTTATAGATGGCTTTACTTCTAAAGACATTACTTCACATTTTCACTCTTCCCTACACCACTGCTGTTTTTACAGCAGACACTGCATGGTTTTTGTGAGAATCCAGTACCTCCTTCAGGATGAGAGAAAGAGAAAGCAAGCAAACATAACAGGAACTTCTAACTGGAAGGATGGGAGTCTCAGCCTGCAGCAATCAAAAGGCAAAATGCCCATCTAGCACTGCAGCTCATTGTCCCCCCCGTCCCCGTCCCCGTCCCCCCCCCCCCCGATATAAGGGATCAAGTACCAGGAGAGCTTTCTGTGAAAACCTCCTATCGAAAGGTACAAATGAACGAGGAAGCCCAGTTTGGCCAGGCAGTCAGACAGCAGGCAGCTCTTAGCGAAAGAGAACCCAGTCACCAGCTTTCTGAAGTTAGAAATTGGGTGACACACAGCCTGAGGAGCCCAGCTTCGGTCATGTTAATTTTAAGGCAATTGTGAGACACCCAGCAGGATGTCAGAGACACAGGCTGAAATATGAGAGATTTTTGTGAGTCATGGGCATAAAGATGGTATCTGAAGACTTGAGAGCGGATAAGATCACCTAGAGAAAATGGTGAGAGGTAGGAAAAAGACACTGGGCAGCAATGCAGCCTTCCATGACCCTAAGAGAAAGTGGGAGAAGGATGAAGAAAGACCCATTAAATGAAAGTCTGAAGGAACAATCAGAGATGACAGACACGTGAAAGGCCAAGGGACAATAGGCAACTGAAGAGAGAAATACGTTCTGAGGTGTAAAAAGCAGCTGAGAGGTCAAGGAGAACACAAAAGGTAACACCCTACCAGGAAGAGTTGGGGTGGTGATAAATTCAGTAATACTTGTGAGGCACTTGCATGAAATGGAAAAACTTAAATACACAGAGAGATACCCTGCCTGAAGACTCTGATTTTGTATTTTAACATTAGGAAATTCATTCTGTAGTCAAAAAACTTGTAAAATGTGAGATTCAAAGGAATTTTTTTTAGAAGGAGTTAAAATTTTAAATCAAGAGAACCTGTTCGTTTTTCACTGTGGATTGCAAACTCTTAGCTAAAGTGGTAGCAGTTGGGCAGTAAATTATACACACACAGAATGAATGGGTTTTGGTCAAATTAAGTTTGTGCAGGGAAAGTAGCTGCCAGACAACATTGGGAGATAATTTCATGTATCTGTAACACGTACTCATAGAAAACTGATCTGGTACGGAGAGACACTGAAAGTGAGTGGAATAGAGGAAATGTTTCCATTTGGTACTATACTCTTAGCAAACTTGTTTTGGCTTTAGATATCAGTCTAAAAATATTAGGGCCTGGTCTAGGACTGTAGATCATTCAGGCCAGATTCTTTGCTGTGGCTAAGATCCATTTGGCACAGCCAACAGGGTTCCATCTAGGCAATAGTTACAGCTCCCTGATTCCCTGCCCCTCTTGGCCCCAGCCCCGAGTCCTCTAACTACGGCCATTGGTAACAGTCCCAAAGGGATCATCTACAATCTGCAAATATCCAGAGATTAGTAACTTTCCTCCACACTCCATCTGTGCATGTAAAAAGAAAAGGGCCATACAAGGGATGGGCAAGAGGTTCAGTAAAGGGTCGACATGAAAATCAACTCAAATACTGAACGAGACTGCAGTCTTGGCCGATTTGTATAAATTCTTCCTTCTGACCCTCATGGACCGTCTTTAGATAAAATAAAAGCTCAGGGTGAAATCCTGGCCCCGTTGAAATCAATGCAAAATTCCCACTGGGTCTCTGTACATGCTGAAAGTTCAGCATGTGTGTAAGTGCTTTGTTGGATCAGGGCCTTACCATACAACATGCCACATTCATCCAGCATGCCTGTAGAGGAGCTACACGTGGGACGTATTTGGTCCAGTATGTCAAGACTAAAACAACTTGGGAATTTTTCAACAAGCAAGTTTTTTTCCATTGAAAAATGCAGATTCGTCAAAACCAAAGCTTAGCAGAAAGCGGTGGGGTTCCACAAACTTCATGACTCAGAAAACTGTCAAGAAATTTTTTTCAAAATTGTCAGATGTTTCATTTTGACATTTCTAAATGAAAAATTCTGGTTCAAAACAGCTGTTTCAAAAATTAAGCTAATTATACTAACAAAAGGCCAAAAAGGTTAAAATCAAAATAATACATTTCCAAATTATTCAAGTGAAATGTTTTGATTGACTTGAAATGAAATACACACACACAAACACCCACTTTTCTATTTGAGAGAGATTGACTTTTTGGCCTGATTTGAAATGGGAAAATATTTATTTCAGACAGGAAAACCATTTCCTCCCCAGCTCAACCTGAGACCAAAATGCTATTCCAACTTGCCGAACATAGTGATATAGTACTGATCAATAAGGATGAAACAGATCATCATCTTTGCTAGCAGGGGTTAATAATATATTAAGGTTAAGGGTGCTGTTTGAATATTTTCTTTTCCTTCAAGCATCACCAATAAGCATTCCAGCCTCCTTCTTCAAAGAGATTCATTGTATTAAATGCATTTGTTTGGCACAGTGAAGTGACTACATTAAGGAGGTGGAAACTGATTCTGCCAATGTCAGAGGAAGGAATACGTCTTTGCCTTCCTTTGAATGATATTACTGAGTGGCAAGACTCAGACAGATGATGTGTGCTTCAGATGAAGGATTTTCCTTTGGCCTGAATGAAAATAATTAAAAGTGTAATTGCTCTACTTCCATCACAGATCTTATCTATAAAACAAACATCTAGAACTATTCAGGCAATTCCAAACTCTGCACTGCAGTGAAACAGTTGATACATCTATGAAAAATTGGAAAAAAAAGAAAAGAAAAAGAGTCCGATTTTTGCACATGGAATTTTTCTTCTTACAGATTTTTAAAGAGAACATTTTCTCCAGGGAAGGGATGGAGGGAAACCCTGGTGTGGTGATGATGGGATCTTGTGCTTTTTTTTATTATTTAAGTAACACCTATTTTATCTGACAATTTATGAGTTTTAAAATGTTGAGACTTCGGTTGCTGGATTACTTTGATCCATATAGATTAAGCAGTAACAATAACTTGTATATAACTCCCCTTTCATCCTAGGTTCTCAAAGCACTTGATAACTTTGTGAACTTCACAGTGTTAATGGGAATAAGACTCCCACTGAAGTCACCTCCCATCTGCACCATTCCCTACCAGAACACCAACTGAATGAACTCCCTACACAGAGCCAGATAACCTTTTCCCTAGTCACGGCCACCCCTACCCATTCTCTGTCATGGCTGCCCCAGAGCTCATCTAATTTGAGCCTAGCTGTCTATGGCCCTTAAAAGTCATTCGAGCAGATGGGGCTTGCCAGAGCCCTGGAGTGCTCCCCATGCTAGGTTTCCTTCAGCCACCCCCCCTCCGCTGGGAGTTATGAGCAGCACGGAGGTGCTATCACTCTGTAACGTCACTGCTGCACACAGCATTAATATCCTCTGCCCTTACACACTTAGGCAAATGCCTGAGAGAATAGCTGGACTTTACGGCATGAGAAACCTGGGACTTAAATATTGGCCTCACACCAATGAAAATCTGGTGTCACTTCAGTGAAGTGTATTGAATCTGAATCCCTTTGCATGTTGTAGATCCAGAACAGAATGACTGATCACATGGTATATCTGGCTCCGGGGGCCAAACACTTGTGAGAACAGGCCAAACCCAAACCCTAATCCCAACTCAGCCTTGAAACAAAACCGCAAAACCTAGCCTCAACCCAATCTAGACTTGAATATCACCCAGCCTACCTCTAGAATGTAGGCGCTAGCACAGTGAGCAATGCCAGGTTCCTTCTGCCTTATTTAACAGGATGTTTCCTGTCTTTTGGAGGAAAATTCATCAAAACGTTTGCCATTGTAATACAGCTTGTATATGAAATTAACGAGTTTCTATTAGCAAATTTCCTTGTTGATGTAGTTTGATATAAAAAGACATGAAGAGAGACAGTTAAGTTAATAAGCAATGGATTGATTTTCAGCAGCAACAAACTATCTTATCTCAGAGATTCATGTAATTGTTTTCCCCTAACTTTGATTTATTTGGGGCTGTCAGAAGTAACAGAAAATTAATAGATTCATAGATTTTAAGGTCAGAAGGGACCATTAGATAATGGATTGAGCTCCTGCATAGCACTGACCCATACTGAGCCCAGTAACTTGTGTTTGACTAAGCATATCTTCCATAAAGGCATCCAGTCTTCATCTGAAGACATCAAGTGATGGAGAATCCACCACTGCCCTTGGTCCTTTTACTTTCAAAGCAGCATGACTGATAGAGTTGTGCAAAGAGCTTTTTTTTTTTTATTATTTGCTTGGCCCAACCAAAAAAATAAAAACATACAATTTGAGACAATCAGCTACCAGCTGCAGAGATGAAGCTGTTACACTTTGTGTAAAACACTTAGGTCTTCCACATCCCAGGTGAGTGACCTAACAACCAGCCTAGAGAGTCATCTTCTCTCTCACACACACTGGCTCAATGAACAGCTTCAACAGGAGAAACAGAGAGCCCACCTGCCAGAATATCCGAGAGTACAGAGGTTAGGGAACTCAGTTGCAATTTAAGGAACTCAAATTCAAATCCCTGCTCCCTTCAGGCAAAGTGGGGACTTGAACCTAGGTCTCCCAAAGCCCAGGTTAGTGCCCTAAATGAAGGGCTATCGGGTAAAAGACAGGAGCCACCAACTTGAGGGGTTTTGAAAATGGTATCCAAGTAGCCTTAAGCTAGCTCAAAAATGTTTGTCTGAGACAATTTGAAAAATTCAGCACAACTCTGTAAATAGTTTCAGTCAACCCAAAATTACTGTTTATTTTCTGAAAAATGCGTCAAATTTTTCACATAGCTCTAATGATTGGCTGTGGGGGAGGTAGAGGAAGCACACATCCCTAGAGGGAGTATTTAAAATTAAAGTAGCATTTTTTTAAAAGTCTTCTTTTCTATAAGACGAGAAAAAAATGCAATATTTCCTTTAAGTATGTGGGGGAAAGTAGCTGATTTCTTCAGAAATAAATGCCAGAAAGTCTGCCTACTTAGTGTTAACCTTATATCCACAGACTCTCATTCATCTGCTGGATCTAACTGATAGGAAATTTATTACCTTGGCTCCGTTCTGAAAAGCCACATCATTTTCATCATACAGCACGCTTCCATTTGATCAGCCTGAGTCCAGTCTCTCTCACCAGTCTTATAGCAACGTAACTGCACTTATTTCAGTGGAGTGGCTCCTGATTTATACTACTGGATCTGAGAAGAGGATCAGGCCCTGCGAAGTTTTGCCAAAACTTGCTTATGTCAAATATTTGTTCATAACACTAAGAAACCCTTTACCAGTTTCTTTGCTGCAAAGAAAAGCTTGAGAGAATTGACTAACATCTGCAGTGGATTGTCTGTAGAAGTGGGTGGTAATTACATAGGCAATTCAAGTTTCTAGAGACACCAGACGCCCCATTTTTCTGTCTAAAGCTCTTTGACCATCAAGGACTGAATGCACTGCAGAAATGTTGCAAGAGTGTTGACATACTCAAACTCAAAATTCGTTGGAGATAATCTCTCCCTAATACATTCTGCCTGGCCAATGTATACATTGTGGGCAAAACTACCTTCAAATGGAAGGCAAACATTTTGAATGAAATTTAACATTGACAGATGGCTCCTCAGCTGATGCAGGTCAGCATAGCTTCATTGACTGTCATGGAGTGATGGCAATTCATACCAGCTGAGGACCTGGCCCTGAATGAGAAATAAGAGGTGGAGTAACTGAGACAGAGAGACACCATACTTTGGCCTTCATAGACTAAAGGTGCTGAAGAGGGAACTCAAGGCAAACAGAAGGCCTTATGAAGAATAAGGAGGAAGAGGGAGAAAGGCAATCAAACCCAGACTCCCCACACTCAAAGCAGAGATGTCCTGTGCTATGTTTAAAGGCTACAGCGGGTCTAAAAATGTGACAGACCAGGTTTTCCTATCAGAAAATGCAGTTGAGTCTAAATTGAAAAGTTTTGTGGGAACATGTTGATTTTGACAAAAATTTCACTGGCGAAAATCAAAATGAATCATTTAGACTCCTGTTTATTTTGATCACATAAAATTGGTTCATTTTGATAAAGGTAAAAACATTTTGTTTTGAGTTTACCATTTTGTTTAGTTTCATTTAGACGTTTATACTATATGAAGAATGGTTTATATTATATTTAATATTGTACAGAATATATGATGTAAACATTATGCTCTAATATAAAACAAACGTTCCCAAAAATAACATTTTTACTTCATCAAATTTGACACTGTTGAAACAAAACATTTTGATGGTTCCAAATTAATATATATCAATATCATTCTACAGAAAGTTTTGACGTTTTGCCTTTTTGTTCTGATTAGGAACAGAAACACATTTAGAAAGGTCAGGATTTCCTGTGGAATAGAAACTCCACTCTTCCTATCAGCTCTGTTTCTGGAGCAATATGGGGGTAGGGGACCTGCCTGCACGCAAGCCAGCATAACCTCTGGCCACAAGGAGTGGCAACTCTATACGAAGAGCAGCAGCATGCTCCAGTGGACTGAGCAAGGGACTAATCAGAGGTGTGACACTAACTCGTAGCTGTAGAGAAAAAGCTTCAGATATCTATGTATAAAGTTAGGCACTGCAATCCAGAGGTGCAGAGCACCTTCAACTCTCACAGACTTCACCGTGAGACATAGGATCTGAGCACCACTGAAAATCAGCTCACTTTTCTTTAGTGGCCTAAATATGAATCTTGGAGTGCAACTTCACATCTGTGCCTCAGTTTCCATATCTGTAAAATGGGGACAATAATGACTGCTTACCTCATTGGACAATTAAAGTAGTTGGTGTTTGAAAACTCCTATATAAATTGTAAAGCTCACTTGTCCCTCCAGGCACAAGGGATGTAGAGGCCCCCCAGAACCCAGATTAATTGAACAAACATTCCTTGCCAAACTTTTGTTAATGTTGATACCTACGCACAGACCCCAGTTGGGATCTACTTCTCCTGTAACAGGAGGCTAAAACAGGCTGAACACAATTAACCCCTTGCCATGTAATGTTTACACACATTATTACTGAAATTTCTAATATGGTGGCTCCAATCTGCAGGGTGCTGGCATTGTCCATATGCCCAAGATGATAAATGATGTTTGGGGTTCTCCCCAGTAGCAAGTATTTCCAAATGGCAGAAATTGTTATTAGCTAATTTCTTGTCAGCACTGTAGTGGATTTGGAGCAGAGGCCTCACAGAGCAGTTCAAGGAGGGTGTTCCATGAGTATGAAAAATAAAAGTGGGAAGATGGTTAGAAGAGAAGCAGACAAATGGGTGGTTGGGAGTGGGAGTGAAGCGGTTGAGTGGAAGGGATGCGGGGGGGAACTAATAACTGACAATTTATAAATAGAGGCAGATATGCAAAGGAACAATTAAGTTTGGGTACATGGCAAAGAATCACAACATGAAGACCTGGTCTAACTAGAAAATTAGGTTGTGATAATTGTCACTCAGGGGTGTGAAAAATCCCACCCGAGTGGCACAGTTAACCCAACCTAACTCCCCATGTAGACAGAAGATAGTTGAATAGAAGAATACCTGTGCTGATGGGAGATTACCAATGCAGCATTTTAAATGTAGACAAGCTTTAAGAATCATCTCTCCAAATCCTCTGGACAGCTACACGCATAGCAGTATAATTATGATGAACAGGGCACTTTTCCAGGTCAGAAGAGGAGAGGAAACTATCCCAGTACACTACTAGACTAGGATCAGGGTCGCACAAAGTGGCTTAAAGCACACTTTGCTTCTGAATTGTGTTGTACACATCTTTGCTGCAGATGAGGATCTGGACTGTTGACGTAAATGGCACTGCTCACATGAGAAAGGGCTTGAAAGACCAGGATCAGAGTTCATATGCTTAACTTCTCTGTTATGTGACTTAAAACACTTAAGATATTGTTTGATAAAAACTTCACTTCAATATGAAGTCCTTCAAAACTGAAGGACCTAGAGTGTTCCTATTTTTGTTCATTGTAATTAGAGCCTTCTTAAATTTGCTTTCATTTCAATTTTCTGTCAGGTAGAAAATCATCATTTATAGGCTCTTTTCTTTTAAAAGAAGATTAAATAGTCACTGTAAATGATTTTTTTTTAAAAAAGGAGTTAGAGAAGTAAATTAGGAAGTGTTATATCAAAGTGCATATATTGAAAATGTAACTATTGTCATAGATTTAGTATAATCAAACAGTTTTTCTTTAGAAAGCTATTGCTACATGTTCCAGAAACACAACTTTAAAACAATAACATATTAATTGAATGGAAATGAAATTGCTTTCTTAAATTGCAGTGTAATTGACATGGAATAACATAATGCACAAAATTGCATAAAGTGTTTACAACTATCTTTCCAAGTTCAAGCAGTTTCTAGCTTCATAAGCACCCAAGCTCAGTGGTGCATTGATGTTTTGAACCTCTGTCTCATTTCAGAGCATGAAGCCATCCTCCGAGCTCCAGTCTCTCTCCAATGGAATTTCAGGACATCACCTAACAGATGCTTGAGTAAGTATTAATTACTCCCATGGGTGATATCTAAAACCTGTATCTTCCAAGAGAAGGTCCTGTTACCCTGCCATTGATAGGATCAATATTAAATGGCACTGATGTCCGTTGGGTGACTGAGCCCAGATACTAACACTGATTGAGGCTGGGAGTTTTTAGCATGAGTTTAAGAGCTGTTTAATGGGGGATCACTGGCTTGGCAGCAACACTGCTGAGAAGGATCTGGGAGTTGTGGTGAATCACAACCTTAACATGAGTCAGCAATGTGGTGCTGTTGCAAAAAACAAAAAAGCAAAGGCAATATTAGGTTGCATTAACAGAAGCATAGCATGCAAGTCACGGGAGGTGATAGTACCATTCTACTTGGCCTCAGCTGGAGTAGTGTATCCAGTTTTGTTCACCAATGTATAGAAAGGAGGTAGAGAAACTGGAAAGGATCCAGAGGCGAGCAACAAAGATGATTAGAAGGATGGAATGCAAGCCATACGAGCAATGGCTGGGTATGGTAAATTTGGAAAAGAGGAGATTAAGGCGGGGACATGATAGCGGTCATCAAATACCTGAAGATGGAGAAAAGTTGTTCTCTCTTGCAACAGATGGCAGGACAAGAGGCAACAGATTCAAACTACAGCTCAGAAGATTTAGATTAAATCTCAGAAAAAACTTCTTAACTGTAGGAACAATAGGACAATGGAACAGATTGCCTCAGGAGATCATGGAAGCTCCTTCGTTGGAGGTTTACAAAGGGAGGCTGGATAGCCACCTGTCTTGGGTGGTTTAGACACAAATTCTGAATCTTGGCAGGGGGTTAACTAGATGGCCCTTGTGGGCCCTTCTAACCCTAGGATTCTAAGATACTGATTTTTATGTAAGTCACTTGCCCTCTTCCTCTGCTACATAATAGGCATATTTAAGGTAAGTAAGACAGTTGTCATATCAACAACATGAGAAAGTGAGCATCAGATAATAGTCCCTCCTTCAGAAATGTACACCAGAATTAGTGTCACAATAATGCAAAGCCTGACTACCAGGGGGTGTACTTATCCATGTGAATAATCCCATTAAAACTAGTGGGAATACCAGACCTCTTTCAAAACTGACCAAGTATGACCCCACACCGAACACTGCTGGACCAATCTTTTGTTTGTAATCAATTTTCCTTCCACCCCTGGCCCCCCCTTCACCCCCGCAATAATATAGGAATTCCTAGTTCATGGATCGCATACTTTTTCTGCTCCATGATATAATTCATCCTGGCCTTGGAAAGAGAGTGAATGAGGGCACCATATACCTTTGAATTTGCAAACACTTTTTCCAGTGGTAATATCAACACCAGACCCCCCCTCAACCCCCACCCCTCCTCATGAGTCATAAAGAAAGATTATAATGTCAAGTTCATACACATAGCTACTATTTAAGATGAGAGGGAAGATGATCCGGTAGTAAGGCACTAGCCTAGGGCTTTGGAGACATGGGCTCAAGTTCCTATTCTGCCACAGACTTCCTGTGTGACGTTGGGCCTCAGTTCCCCATCTGTAAAATGGGCTAATAGCACTTCCCTAACTCCCAGGGACGGTGAGAAAACACATGAGGTCCTCAGATATATAGTAATGGGGCCTATATATGTACCATCGATAGAACAATATAATTAATCTGTTTTACACCAGGCCCTTCATCACAGTCTAAAATGCCTTGATTTTACACATAAAATAAAATTTGTGACGGATTTTATTTTTAGTCTATGTTCTAAACACGAGACTGTCTAGTATCAACATAGGGAAGGCTAGTGTCCCATTTTGGCACTGCTTTCCGACCGGAAGAAAATAATTTACAGGAGTGTCATTATTGGCAACAGAGGAATTTGTAGTATTGCTCTAAGGAACTGAGCAACAGCAAGGGTAGGAGCTATCAAGAGATATTTAAAAGTCAGCTAGAGGTCAAGTAGGAATGGCTTGCAAAACTATTCTTGAAAACATAGCAGCGAGAAAAGAAAGAAGAAAAGAAAAAAAAGAGTACTGTTTCCAGTCAGAAGATACATTGATCTCATCCCCAGTCATTTACCCAGAATCTAGACTATACACATAATTCAGAACGTCTTTAGCTTTAAAAAAAGAAAACTAAATTGTCAAAAGCTCACTGGACTTTTGGCTACTGGACTAGCCTAGAGCTCCTCCTTGTCCCTAGCCAACTCCCCTCCACTCCTGCAGAGCAGCCCTTCTCCTACTACCAACTTCCTCTCGTTATAAATCTACTCCAGCTCCAACCCCCTTCATCAGTCATTAGGCCTTATCAGGCCTTGGCTCTCCTCCAGGTGCAGCTGATAAGGTTAATTGAGCTATTTTACCTGTTCAGTCCTTGGGTGGGGCAGAGCCTCCATCGGAGGGACTCGTGAAATTCTCTGTAAGAACTTACAGATGCGCACTTGCGATTTTTTTTTAAAGCAAAATCATCGAATTCATACATAAAAAAGTGGTTATTCAGTGCGTATTACAGAACTTAGTTTAAAAAAAAAAAGCTGTCAAAAGAATTCTATGAGGGAGGCACAAAGGAGGCTAGAATAAAGCTTCATAGGAGAAAAGGGAGAGTGTGGTGGTTGTGAATTGAGTTGTTTAGCCAAAAGTGAGCAACACTGAAAGGTGGTCTTCATAATGCACAATGGACACATTTTTAAAGGGACTGGGGGGAGTAAGAATCGCTGATAAAGGATAAAAGTTGCTTTTTTGCTGTTATTGGGACCTGTTTTTTTTAATACTTTGTGATGTCTATCAATGAGGATGGAAGATCCTCCATGGATATTAAAAGATATTGCATGTCCTTCTCTAAAGCATGGTTACATTTTAAGTTTGGTTCACCAAATATTCTCCCAAATCTGCAGCTATGTACAGATAATGGAAGTACTTGCGTACATAGGATTGGATACGACCCTTTCAAAACCTTAATTGCTGATTTCAGGATTTCTCTAGCGCATGGGTTCTAAGCCTTTGGCCACCATACTGTAAATCAGTTCAGTGCATTTCTCTACCCCAAGTGGGAAATGTAAGACAACCTCAGTCTGGTGTTTATCTGCTATACAACTTTTGCCTTTGCCACACCCCAAAACCCGGGTCTTGGTCAATAGTATTCTCTTCTTTAATAGTATTTGCTTTCACTCACCAGCATTATCTCAGGATTTTGTAATGGAAAAGAAGTGTAAGAAATCGTGTTTCAATGTGAAATTAAAGATGTGTGGAATTCTATGACATTACAAATAGTACGCCAGCTGGTTTAAACTGCGAGAGTTCAGCTTAAGTCAATGCAGCCATATTGATTTACACCAACTGAAGATCTGGCCCCAAGTGCCATGGACCAATGGCCAATTGGAACTGTGGGCATTCAGCTCCTCTGAATTACCCACCAGCAACCAACTGAACTCATGTCCAGGCCTCTGAAAGTCAAGCCCCATATTTAGCTGCCTCATTTTATGCATCTCTGCTTAATTTTTTGACTTCCGTTCTTAAAGATTCCTGATCCACCAAAATCCATTTTCAATCTGCTAGTGATTGTTCTCTTTCTGAATTTTCCTGGCAAACCCCTGTTAGTTTACTAAACAAGCTGTATGGGAACTTAGGGATTTTTTAGTCACCCTCTTGGATATCAAACAAACAGTGCAAAGCTACTGAGAGTGGAAATATGTTTTTTAGCTGCTTTTATCTTAGGTGCGTGGGGACAGATAAAACAGTGTAAGGAAAATGTTCAAAGCTTTCCATAACTATTATTCAATTTTATATATTAGATTAAAATGATTAGCGTTTAAAAGATCTGAAATGAGAGAGATAAATATTGGCAGAAGGTAGGAAAGGCCAAAAGGGAACCTGGGGCAAAAATGAAAGCAGTAACATTTCAAACAGAAAAACAAAGTAAGAAGGGTTTCCAAAAGTAGACTAAAAATGACTTCACACATAGGCTTACGGGTTTTTTTTTATATATTCTTTGCTCTCCCACAATCAAGATAAGAACATAGAGGTACCAAGGAAGTGAGTTTTCTAAGGGAATGGGAATGTTTTTAAAAAGTGCAATATTGATTTCTGGATTTCTAGTGCTGTATAAGTAAAGTAGCTATTGCATTCTGATGCTAAGTTTCAGAGTAGCAGCCGTGTTAGTCTGTATCCACAAAAAGAAAAAGGAGTACTTGTGGAAATTTGTTAGTCTCTAAGGTGCCAGAAGAACTCCTTTTCTTTATTCTGATGCTAAGTTATTTTCGGAATGCAGTGCATCCTCAAGATTGCACATGGGAAAGATCTGGCTGCAGTAGATACTCCGAAAATCAGGTCATTTATTAGTTGGCAGGATTCTCTGGGACTGTTGTGTTGTACTCTACGACTTGGGTGACAATCTGTATTGCTGTGGATGTGCAGTGACATTTGAACTGCTCTATACGTTCATAAATACGCATCCAGCTACGTGGTAGCGTTGCAGTGGCAGAACTAATGTTTTACTGTTTGCTTCACGGTTATTTGCTCAGTTAAACGAATATTTGTTTTTCTGTCGAGGTGCATTAGTTAGCATAAGAGGTGTAGGCATCGTTGCGGTTTTATTAACATTATATAATGCTTAGGATAATGACAGGCTGGCTCAGGTTGACAAAGTTGTTAATAACCTTAGCTTTTTTCTGATGCGACTGAGTTAAAATACTGTTTCAATTAAAATATCGGTTCAAAATAAAGTTATTTCAAAGAGAAGGATTTAGCGTGTTGCTATTTTTAACACTGTAATTACATCCTTCTCATGACCACTGGCAGGTAGAAAATTATTTATTTCAGCTAGAAAATTACAATTAATATGCTTTTCTTCTGAAATAGTCAAGGCGGGAGGGAGGGGGGTTAACTTACACCTTGAAGGCACAGTCTCGGTTGGGGGGAGGGGCATAAAGGTGCAGTGCTCTGGGGCTGCACCCTAGTATGCACTGAGAGCACACCCACGGCGGCAGGTTTTCAGATAATTCATTGTGCACCCTGCTTGGGCAGCCACCTACACTAGGCCATGTGCAAAGGGGATCATTACCCTCTTTCAGACCCATGGCCATGCCTCCAACCCACTTTTTCAGGGGTGTCTTGTGTTTTTGGATGCATGTGCAAGGGAAAAATGCTTGTGCTCTGAGGAGCAAAGGGACAGTTGTATAGGGGCACAAAGGGGGATGTTCCTTGCCCTCCTCTTTTGTAGCCTCCATAATGGTGTCTAGTTCTTTCTAGCCAGCTTCTGAATGTACAGAGCATGCAAGATTTTTGCCACCACATACTTTCACGGTTTGCTTGCTTGCGTACGAGTAACCTGTCAGTTTTTCAGAGATATTTTCATAGAATCATAGAATCATAGAATATCAGGGTTGGAAGGGACCTCAGGAGGTCATCTAGTCCAACCCCCTGCTCAAAGCAGGACCAATCCCCAATCAAATCATCCCAGCCAAGGCTTTGTCAAGCCTGACCTTAAAAACTTCTAAGGAAGGAGATTCTACCACCTCCCTAGGTAACGCATTCCAGTGTTTCACCACCCTCTTAGTGAAAAAGTTTTTCCTAATATCCAACCTAAACCTCCCCCACTGCAACTTGAGACCATTACTCCTTGTCCTGTCCTCTTCTACCACTGAGAATAGTCTAGAACCATCCTCTCTGGAACCACCTCTCAAGTAGTTGAAAGCAGCTATCAAATCCCCCCTCATTCTTCTCTTCCGCAGACTAAACAATCCCAGTTCCCTCAGCCTCTCCTCATAAGTCATATTTTGTCAAAAGTCAAAGTGGAACTTGAAAGCCTGGTAAATCCTAGTACATCAATGATAAAATGGAACAAGAAAAGTGTTCGTAGCTTTGGTAATAATATTTATAAATGTCAGACAGGCAATCTAGATACAGAGCAATATTAAAAAAAAGTGGGTTCACACAGCCGTATGATTTCTTTTTTTAATATGGATAAATACACACGGCTAGAAAACAAAACCTTTAAAAAGGGGGTGAGGTGGAAGTCACCTCTGAAAAGTTTTAAAATGTTAATACAGTTATTCGATAATTCTGGATAGCATCACCAAAAATCGTATACTGACAATTTCACCCAATGTCATTATTTTCTAGTAGAACTGAGAGTGAACAACGTACGATCTACCACACAGTGAATGATCTCAGACAAATTCATTAGGGGCAATGTTTTCACACCTGGTTCTCTAACTTTAGGCATCCAAATCCATACTCCACCTATACGAGTAGCCCTGGGTCAGAGGTCCTCAAACTTATTCACAGACCACATCTTAACAGATAACAGACCAGATCTCAACAGATAGTGAAATTGTCTTATGGACCAACTCCCCTGTCATTCATGAACACACTCTTATTCACTCTGATGTAACATCCCTATGGCTACTATAGTACTTGTTTCCATGGAAAAGTAACACCAACCTTCTAGAGAGAGAGATATCTTTCACTGTTGCTTATTATGGTAAGTCTGTCTCTCCTTTTTGGAAAAAGAAAAGGAGGACTTGTGGCACCTTAGAGACTAACAAATTTATTTGAACATAAGCTTTCGTGAGCTACCGCTCACTTCATCAGATGCATCCGATGAAGTGAGCGGTAGCTCACGAAAGCTTATGCTCAGATAAATTTGTTAGTCTCTGAGGTGCCACAAGTCCTCCTTTTCTTTTCGCAGATACAGACTAACACGGCTGCTACTCTGAAACCTCTCCTTTTTGGGAAGAGGTAATAACACAACTTCTTTCTGTTCATTTCATCTCCCCCTCCCATCCGTTCTGTTATGTCTCCGCTCAAAACAAAGACAAGGTGCCAGCAACGTAACCAGACAGTTCATCACGTATAACCAGCAAGTGCATTGATCACAGTTTGGCCTGCACTGACCACAGTCTGAGTAAATATGCTTTAGGTCATTTGAAAGGTTAAATGGGGAACACACAAAAAGAACAATGAACATCAAAAGAAAAGAAAAGAAAAGAAAAGAAAAGAAAAGAAAAGAAAAGAAAAGAAAAGAAAAGAAAAGAGAAAAGAAAAGGTGACATCAAAACCAAATCATTCTTTCATTTTTTGTCTTCAATTATTCAAATCTTTACATTTGGGAGCAGGAATAATTTTCACACTGCTTCAAGCAAGAGCAGATGACAACATTACGACCACGATCATTTTTCTACTGACATTTTTAATGGCCACATTATTCTGTCCCTTTTCCTTGGTTATTTACACTTTCAGTCTCTCCACCACCTTAGTCCTTTTTGTATGTTAGCTGCGCGACTCTTAATTTTATCTTTTTAAAGGAAGAAAAGATTTTTCATACGGTAATGAAAGAAATCAATCAATAAGCGATATAAATGTATACATGATTAATTCAGATGACATCAGTCATTCATGGATAAAATCCTTTGGGACTATGGTGGTATTTTCCAATTGGATGCAATGTTTTATTTAAGCATGTCCAGAAATGCTTACTCAAGAAAAAAAAATGATAGGAATGAGCCCTTGAAGACTGCAGCTCCTATTGATTATCCATTCATTAATGAACAAACTACTTGTTTCAGTAAGGCCCGCTGATCCAAGCTTTAAGATACAATTACTTTTCTTTTAAACATTCATTCTAATTTAATATATATTGTCTGTTTGCACTATTCTGCAGTCCTTACTCAGGACAGGCTCCAAGTGAGTTCAAATGAATTTTCAGGAGTAATTCCTATATAGGTGCACATTTTTAGCAAATAGTGGGTTTTTTTAATTGTGTCTTCCTATTTAAATACCCCAGCACTAACCTCAGCACAGATAAGTGCATTCAGACAGAGGTAATCATATTTGCCTCATCTCTAGGTGGATTCAAATTTATATCACCACCCAACAAAAAATAAAAATTACTCCCATGAAAACGGGTGGTGGTAACACACTTCCATCCTCTTACACTTTCTTCCATCTCCTCAACATGTACGTTATACTGACAGACTCCTTTATGCATCAGCAGAATGGGTGTAAATAGGTTTATTGGAGTCTGAGGACTGAGCTTACCAGGAGTACTGCCGAGTGGTTAGGCGCCAGGGGTCACCACTCTCTTCTGTCTCTAGACGCCCCTGCCAGTGGTCATTCCAGCGCAGTGATGGTCTCCTTTTCGGTAGAGATTGACCTGGTCCTCCGGCCCAGTCAGGAGTTGAGTCCATCCTCTTCCAGGGGGTTAATCTTGCCATAGATTATATAGGCAAGTCCAATGTTCCCCACAAAGCACAGAGTCTTCAGCCCATGTCCAGGCGCTGTGGGCTGTGCTGGGGTTCCCAATTTTGATTGGACATATTCCTGGAGATTTCATCACATGACAAGCTTTAATTCCTAGAGACTCGGGAAAAAAAAATTGCGGGGTACTCAGCACTCACCAGCAGCCCCCCCAACAGCTCTATCCCCTCCCCCAGTGCCTCCTGTCCACCACGATCAACTTTTCAGTGGCATTCAGGAGGCTCTGGGGGGAGAAGCGAGGGTGGGGTGTGCTCGGGGGGGGGAAAACGAGGTGGGGCAGGAAGAGGCGAGGTGGGGATGGGTGCTTGGGGGAAGCGGTGGAGTGGGGGGAGAGCTGAGGCAGAGAGGGAGTTGAGCACCCCGTGGCAAGCCACATTTATCAGGGAAGTAAGAAAGTCATTTGTTACCTGAGGCATTTCAATCCAAACCTGCTCCCAGCAAAACAGATGGCTAAACTCCCACTGACTTCAGTGAGAACAGGAACAGGCTCTATGATATAGACCCTTTCAGAAGAAGTTACAATTGCTCTTAGGACTAGGTAGTTTCCTGAAGATTCTCAGGTACGTCGGAGAAGTTTGGTACCACTCTGCTAATTTAAAGCAAATTTAACTGGCCACTGAAAGAATGCCCCCATCTAGGGCAACCCCCAGGAGATTTAGAGACACTGCAGCAAGTCTTCTGCTGTCCCGTTCCCGGCACCTGGAAAAGGATGCATGGATATTTGCAGCTTGACCAGTCCCTGTTCTCTGAAGAGGCTCTATGGGATCATTGACAGCTGGCATAAATTAGAGCAGCCTCAAACTAACCTGGATGAGCTCCGTGTCCAGGCAACTTCAGGATCAGGAGCACAAAACTTGCTTAAAGCTCTTTCAGCTGCCTCTCTCCAACCCTTCCTCAGCCGCAGCTCAAATCCTTTTTGGAGTAAGGCACTGCTCAACATGAGTAAGGGGATCAGAATCTGGCCCTATCTTTGGTGCTTCACTGCCACAGCTAAATAAATAGCTAGGAGTCTGCTGATGACCTTTCTCGACCGAAGCTAATCTCTCATCCGTAGCGATTCAGCAAACACCCCTCGCGAATAAGCTTTCTCCAGTGACTGACACTCAGGCTGCAGATGGTAAATGACCCGTCAGACATATATTGTCCTGAACAATTTGGAAGTTGAACTGTTTTGCCACTGCACATATGCTTGGAACCAACAAGTGTTTCAAGAGTGAGATGTCTCCTCTGCTACTGGAAACACATTGCACATTCCCTAGTACAGACACCGCAAAAGAGATACGGTGAAGAGCACATCAGATCTCTCAGTTGGTGTGTTATTTTCAGTCTCCTTTTTGTTAGACTCTCCGATTGAGCCTTGCTTGAGACTAGAACATTTTCTAGCCTCCTCTACTGGCTCAGTTTAAGATAGCACTGTGTAATGGTCAACGAAGGCAGTTTCCAGGGAGGAAAACACTTTCCTGCCTCAAGAAGCTTATGATCTCTGTTAATGTATCCCTACCTCCAGCTCTCCCTCCCACCCCGCCACCGTATCCCCTTTGCAAAAACAAAACAGTGATGGCTGGAGCACTGTATCTTTAAAGGCTAAAAAGCCTCCCTCTCTACTCCAGGATGGAGCTGTGGGTGGGAGGAGATTCAGGATGAAGCATTTATACAGCACCTAGCACCATGGTCCACCTAGCGCAGTCCATGACTAGGGCCCTGAGGGACTATGGTAATACAAATAATATATAATAATACTGCACAGCATAAGAGACACACTGTACACTCTCTCTCTCTCTTTCTCAGCAAGATTCCACATTTGTCCTTTATTTGTTGTTTTCCGTAATACACGTTGCCCTTTGTTCTCTTAGAGAGCAGACCTGGCAAGGACTGTGAGAAGGGGATATTACATGTGGAACGCATAGTTGCCCCTGGAGAGGTGATGTTCATAGACTTTAAAATCAGAAGCGACCATCCTGATCATCTAGTCTGACCTCTTTCACACTGCAGGTCACAGAACCTCTCTCACCCACTCCTAAAATAGACCCTAAACCTCTGCCTAAGTTACTGAAGTCCTCAAATCATGATTTAAAGACTTCAAGTTACAGAGAATTCACCATTTACACTAGTTTAAACCTGCAAGTGACCCATGCTGCAGAGGAAGGCAACCCTCCCCCGCCCCGCCCAGAGTCTCTGCCAATCTGACTCGGGGGGAAATTCCTCCTGACCCCATATATGGTGATCAGTTACACCATGAGCATGTGGGCAAGACCCATCAGGCAGATAGCTGGGAAAGAATTCTCTGTGGTAACTCAGAGCCCTCTCCATCTAGTGCCCCATCTCCAGCCATTAGGGATTTTGCTACTTCAAGTTGCTGATGGGCCACATGCCATCGGAAGCAGTCCTGTCATACCATCTCCTCCATAAACTTCTCAAGACTTACCAAGTCTTGAAGCCAGGTATGTTTTTTGCCCCCACTGGTCCCCTTGGAAGGCAGTTCAGAACTTCACTCCTCTGGTGGTTAGAAATCTTCACCTAATTTCTGGTGATCAACAAGTTTAGGCTCATTTATATCCATTTGTTCTTGTGCCCACACTGGTGCTTAAACTTAAATAATTCCTCTCCCTCCCTGGTATTTATCCCTCCAATGTATTTATAGAGAGCAATCATATCTCCTATCTCCCCTCAGCCTTCTTTTGGTTAGGCTAAACAAGCCAAGTTCTTTGAGTCTCCTCTCATGAGGTAGGTTTTCCATGCCTCAGATCATCCTAGTAGCCCTTCTCCCCATCTGTTCCAGTTTGAATTCATCTTTCTTAAACGTGGGAGAACAGAACTACACACAGTAGTCTAGATGAAGTCTCGCCAGTGCACTGTATAATAGTACTAACACGTCCCTGTTTCTACTGGAAATACCTTGCAGTCCTAGGATGCATCAGGCATTAGCCTTTTTCATGACCACATCACATTTACTGTTCATAGTCATCCTGTGATCAACCAGTAAACCCAGGACTTTCTTTTCCAACTGATAAGTCCCCAGCTTACAGCAAAAATTCTTCTTGTTAGTCCCTAAATGCATGGCCTTGCATTTTGCACTATTAAATTTCATCCCATTTCTATTATTCCAGTTTACAATGTCATCCAGATCTTCTTGTATGATATTCTGGTCTTCTTCCATATTGGCTATACCTCCTAACTTTGAGTCCACACACTCACTTTTTGTGCCAAGAGCAGTAATAAAACTGTTAAATAAATTGTTCCCAAGACCAATTCCTGAGGAACTCCCTAGTAACCTCCCTCCAGCCTGAGAGTTCACCTTTGATAGGACGAGTTGTAGTCTCCCCTTTAACCAGTTCCTTATCCACCTTTCAATTCTCATATTAATCCCCATCTTCTCCAATTTAATAATTCCCCATGTGGAACCGTATCAAATGCTTTACTGAAATCCAGGTAGATTAGATCTACTGCATTTCCTTTGTCTAAAAGAAATCAATCAGTTATCTTTTCAAAGAAAGAGATCAGGTTGCTCTGGCATGATCTACCTTTTGTAAAACCATGTTGTATTTTATCCCGGTTACCGTTCACCTCTATGTCCTTAACTACTTTCTTTTACAAAGTGAGCTACAAGACCTTGCATACAATTGAGGTCATCTTCTAGTTAATACTTAGTTTTTTTAAAGTATATACACATTATGCTTATCACTTATTATTTAATATTTTTAAGGCTTTGTCAAGGTTCCTTCCCCACTCTGAACTCTAGGGTACAGATGTGGGGACCTGCATGAAAACCCCCAAAGCTTATTTTTACCAGCTTAGGTTAAAACTTCCCCAAGGTACAAACTATTTTACCTTTTGCCCTTGGACTTTATCGCTGCCACCACCAAACGTCTAACAAATATATAACAGGGAAAAAGCCCGCTTGGAAACGTCTTTCCCCCAAAAAACCTCCCAAACCCAACACCCCCTTTCCTGGGGAAGGCTTGATAAAAATCCTCAGCAATTTACACAGGTGAACACAGACCCAAACCCTTGGATCTTAAGAACAATGAAAAAGCAATCAGGTTCTTAAAAGAAGAATTTTAATTGAAGAAAAAGTAAAAGAATCACCTCTGTAAAATCAGGATGGTAAATACCTTACAGGGTAATCAAATTCAAAACATAGAGAATCCCTCTAGGCAAAACCTTAAGTTACAAAAAGACACAAAAACAGGAATATACAATCCATTCAGCACAGCTTATTTTATCAGCGATTTAAACAAAACAGAATCTAACGCCTATGTAACTAGATTGCTTATTAACCCTTTACAGGAGTTCTGACCTGCATTCCTGCTCTGGTCCCGGCAAAGGCAACACACAGACCGAGAGAGCCTTTGTTTCTCTCCCCCCCTCCAGCTTTGAGAGTATCTTGTCTCCTCATTGGTCATTTTGGTCAGGTGCCAGCGAGGTTATCCTAGCTTCTTAACCCTCTACAGGTGAAAGGGTTTTTCCTCTGGCCAGGAGGGATTTAAAGGTGTTTATCCTTCCCTTTATATTTATGACAGGCTTTGTGGAAGAAATGTAGCACTGCCAACTTGAAGTATTTAGAAATCATATGTCAGGACCCCCAGAATCAGGAGATTTGTTTTTTAAGCCCACCACATGGTTTTACAAAATAATACACAATGGGTTCTTTTTCACTTCCCTTCTGTTTTTTTAGACATTTAAGGTTCACATTTTCAAGCTTTTCTCCAAGACCATGAAGGCTGGAGCATTCCTTTTTTAAATTAAAGTTGAGGTTCATACACAGTCACATGTCTCCAGGAGCTGGGGTTTTAAGAAAAATACAAGATAGTGTGAGACATGATAAAATCATGAAAGTTGGCAACATTAAGTGTGCTTTAAGGAAGGCAAAGAATTGTCAATTTGGCACACAAGAATTGGGGTCCGTTCCAAACCTAAGACAGAAGTTGGAAAGCCAACAGGAGAAGAAAGATACAAAATTAGGGATATTCAGAGTTGCCAACTGATTGTTTCAGAATCAATGGGAAGTGGAGTGACTTGCTGGCTGTTATCATGATTTATTTATACCAAAGTAGAACTCAGAGTCCCCATTTGAGATCAAGGACTCATTGCGCTAGGTGCTGTAGTCAGAGATACTGCCTGCCCAAAAGGGTTTACAATCAAAATGCCAGAATATCTTAGTCTATCTTCACTTTAACTACACTCTTTTAAAGCCTTTACTGAATCAAAGTTAATTAACAGTGGCAGCACAAACTGTCTGACCCACTGGCAGATAGCATGTAGAACACACACACTGCCCATGGGTGTTTAAAATCTGTTCAACTCTTTTAGGCTATTTCAGAAAGACATGTTGTGGCATGATCAATACTCACACAGTCATGGAGCATATGATGTGTCTGATAGCCTTTAATTCTAGGATACTTTTTGATATTAGATAATTGCTATCAACCAGCAATGAAATCTGAACCTCTGCAAAGGAAGAAAAATAAAATTCTGAGCTCCAGGTAATCCTAATCCTTCCAGAAGAAAACATTATTCAACTCAATAGAGCCTCGTTGATAAAACATATTTTAAAGTTAGTCCTGCGATTTGAAAAGAATGGAACTTAGATTTGTGCTAAATTCCTAAAGCAAATGCCATGCTTATATCTACCAATACCCACGACACAGAAATATTCAGAAACTAGAATCTAACACTGCAGCCTCAATTGAGCTAAACCAGATAGATAGAAACTACACTGATAGCAAAAGAGTTAATCATAATGAATGTCTTTTCAGGTGAGTATCATAGGAAATGAAGAGTTGCACTCATTGTATACTATCGTAATAAAATTCTTTCCTCATTCTTACATTCTGCAACAGAGACCCAGTCCAAAAGCACACGTCGACAAATATTCATTATTTGATGCTCAGTTATTCTGAAATTGTTCATTACACTTCAGTGAATAGCATTATGGTTCATTTTACTTGTGTAAATATCGATACAGTTACCACCTTTGCTTCTTAAGACGCTGCCTGGAATAAAAGGGAGAAAACTTTCAAAGGACACGGCATTAATTATTTTTAAAACTAAATTGGTGTTGCAATGCAGTTAGATATTACGTCCTCATTAACATTAAATGACTTTGTCCTGATTGATGCTGGGACTGTGAATACCAAATGAATTAATAAATGATTAGCCACTTCACATTTTTTCCAATAAAAGCTTGACCCTATGCTTGGCTCCACAATTAAAACGTTGGACTTCTCTTTGCCTGAAGCAGTACTTCAAGCTCCTGTACCTTGATATAAAAATCCAGCTGATTTGCTCTGCCATTACACTTTTTAAATCTTTCATTATGTTTTTTACTATAGCATTCAACATACGTGGACTTACAACATGGTGGAGCACTTATTTGTGTTTCTTTTTTCCCCTTCCTCGTTATATCTTATACCCAGCTTCTCTCTCTACTCTCAGCCTTCCCTCACTTCTTATTTATTTCTTCATCCACTTCTCCTGAGCTTACTCTGCCTTATGACCACTCTTTTGTCCTTGAAGAGCCACTACAGAACTTCTCACCTCCCCAGTGAGGGGCAGAAATGCTGGTGAGTGGGAGCCACCAATTTAATTGATTTATAAGATGGGTACAGTTGTTAGTATTACTTGTATTATTGTCATGCCTAGGAGCCGCAGTAATGGGCCAGGCCCCCCCTTGTGCTAGGTACTGTACAAACAGATCAAAAAGACAATCCCTGTGCCCCAAAGAACTTATGGTCTAAGTTTAAGACGAAAGGCAATAGTTGGATATAGACAATCCAAAGGGGAAGCGCAAGGAAACAATGAGACGATGCTTTCCACATGGAAGGCACCGGTCACAGCACACAATCCATTTTAAATTAGACGATTCTACCAATATCACACTACCAACGCATCAATAACTCCATCCTCCACATCAAAAACTTAGAGCCCTTCTAACCAACACCTCAGAGCTAATAAGAGCATCTTGCAGCAACCAATCTGGACTCTTTACGCCAACAAAGAGCATACATTCCAGAGTGCAGGGCACATCGCTGAAAATACACAAGGTGAAATCCTGGCCCCACTGCAGTCAGTGGAGCCAGGATTTCACTCCCGGTCTTCAGCTCCCTATTGCTCTCAGCTTTGGCATACTAGGTTTTGCATAGTTAGAGACTTGATTCACTTTTACTTAGAATCCAACCTTGCCTGCAATGGCTCCTTGCTCAACTGCAAAACTATGATACAGCTTGGCATTCTACAGCATGACTGATAACCTAGTCAAAATGGATTGCAGTACAATACTGTGCATCAGAATTCAGGTGCGTTGACGGAGTTATGTAGGGGAGTGATTGGCTCTAGACAAGGACATCTAAATCGCTCAACTGCATCCAAAATTAAAAAGAAAAGCGCCAACATCCATGCAAATAAATGTAAAATTTCTCCCGTCTTGCATCTTGTGTCACTGTTTCTATGTGTGCAAAGGGAGTTCCAAGTGAGCATCAAACACTACTACTCTGATTCAATTACATTTTGCAATTGCTTTGACCAGGGGCAAATGACTATACAAAGTACCATGCAGTGAGGAATCCAGTCCTCAACACCTTCATCATAGTTCTAGGCTTGTGGGATCAGATTTCGACATCTTTACCCATGGTAAATACGATGCTGAAGTCAATGGGGCTGGCTGTGGAGTAAGGTACATGCTATTATACTGGAGAGGAATCAGAAGCTGGTCTGTGGTTTTCAGTGCTTCACATTTCCATGATATTATTTAAAGCAATATTTTCTGAGCTTGCTTTATTCAATCGCACTTTGATTAATCCATTAGATGACCTAAACTGCAGAGATGAACTTTCACTGTAATTTGTTGTTTATGTCTTGCTCTAAATATCTTTCAAAACTTAACAAAACTTACAGCGTAGAATTTGAGCCAAGGTACTTCTAAGGAAAGGAAATTCTTTATTCCAGTTTTCAGAGTAGCAGCCATGTTAGTCTGTATCCGCAAAAAGAAAAGGAGTACTTGTGGCACCTTAGAGACTAACAAATTTATTTGAGCATAAGCTTTCGTGAGCTACAGCTCACTTCATCGGATGCATGCAGTGAAAAATACAGTAGGGCAATTTTATATACCAGAGAACATGAAACAATGGGTGTTACCATACACACTGTAACGAGAGTGATAAGGTAAGGTGAGCTAGCTTTTCTTTATTCCAGTGTTTCTGTAGTCCTGAATGGCAAAGTAATTAACTGCAAAACAAAACCCGCATTAAAGTTCATTTAGTTATGTTGACTGTTGATGAAAGGAAACTGAAGAATTTCATCATTAATTCCAAGTGGCAATTTGTCAACTTGTAGATACTGGACCTGATTCTCTTCTGACGTACGCTGGTGTAAATCAGGAGTAGTCCCATTAAGTCAATGGAGTGACTCTGGTGTAAAACTGGTGTAAGTGAGAGCAAACTCAGGCTGGCAGTGTCTGCGCACGCGCACACACACACGCACACACACTTTAACCATGAAATCTCTGAATTGTAAATGAGGCCTCTCAAAATAATGACTTGATAAATGGTACCCTTGTTATTTTTACTGATAACATCTTTAACAGACAGTTGGTGGGGGGGGTTTCACCTTAGATACAGCATTTCACTTGAACCAGTGCTGAGCTGATTAACATGGTTGCTAAGTAGTTCTGATCACTACAGTATTTCCCAATTTAATTTTCAAGGACCTTGCATTCATTTACCTGGTTTACTTTATAGAGACGTGTCACTGAACTGGAGCTAATCTGGTTATTCCTAAATAAGGCATTACTCACCTGCGGGCAATGAAAATAAATACTTTTCACTCCACTCCAGAGTTGTTAGCTTTAGTTAGTTTGGGCAATAGGTATAAACTGTGTGAGATAAACAAAGACAAAACAGAAAATACTCTTGCAGGACAGCGCCACCATTCAGTTGTTTCCTTCCATTTTGAAAAGTAAAAATGTAGCCCATCATATTAATTATTATTTGTCTTCTGGTAGTTCCCAGGGGCCTCGTCTGGTGTTGGGTAACACTCGTGCCAGGCACTGTTTATACAGATAAGACCGTCCCTGACCAGAGAGTTTACAGTCAAAATACACAAGGCAGACAACGGAAGTATTATTGTCTCCATTTTCTCTGAAGCACAGAGAGATTAAGCCCTGGTCTACACTATGAATTTGTTGGTATAACTACGTCACTCAGGGGTGTGAAAAATCCACACCCCTGAGCAATGCAGTTATACCAACCTTACTTCTGATGTAGCCAGTACTATGTCAGCAGGACTTTTGGGGGAGCTGGAGTACCTTCACCAAATGGTGCGTACAGACAAGACTGCTTTTATGAGGTGGGTTGATACATCTGTTGGGAAGGGGAGGCATTGGGATATGCCCCCTCCACAACACATCTGTTTACCAATACCTTGGTATGTGTTTGGAGAACCACCGACCCCAGGGTGCCTCTCGACTTGCTGTTAAGATCACAAACACAATTTTTCAGTGCATTGGCCCGCCGTTCTACAGCAAACTGTTAATGTTTCAAACTACGTTGTGTTTAATTTTTCATGGATAATACCCCATGTGTTTTTTCTGTTGGCGCACACACAAGAGCAGCTTTCAGTATTCCAGACAGATGCCTCCTCCTTCACGGTGCTACAACACACGTTTAACCAGGAGAAAATTGCGTTTGCCATCCATATGAGGCATCTATGCCAACAGGGGGATGTGCTATGCTATGTTACTAATGAAGCCAGAACTCATTATTGGCCAGTGTATGCAATTGTTGCAGCCCTAACAATTTTGTATATGTTATATTGCTGTTTAAGTAGAACCTAGCCACCATGTCAGAGGGAGGATGGAAGCCTAAATGGTGACCCCTCACAACAAAATGTTGATTCGCGGTCAAGGGGAGGGGGGAATGTCACAATCTAATGGCCCCCTCCCCTTAGGGATCAGCACTGTATATTGCTAACACTGTTGCAAGCATTGCAAAGCATTTTGGGGAGGGCCAAAGGTGTGTGAGTGAAAGTTTCCTGTGCAAACTCCAAGAGGCCAAGGGGCAGGGAGAAGAACAAAAGAGCAGAGAACGAGTTAATTCAACCCTGGAGTGCAAAGATAAGACGCTGGCCCCAGCCCAAGGACGATGCTCACTACCAAGACTTGGCGGACAGCCGAGAAAGACAGGGGCTCAAAAGAAGCCCGAGCAGCCGTGAGAAACAAACTGCACAGACTTGCACCTGCGAGACAGTGAGGCCAGCAAAGAAGAAACACAAAGCCCAGGGCTGCAGAGTCCGAAAACACAGGCGAGATGACAAGAGTGGGGGGCTGAGCCAGGCGTCCCTGGAACCGGGGTGTTTTGAGAACACTGGAGACATCACAAAAAGCTGGTTTGAACTGGCATGGAGGGCACCAAGAGCAGAGGTCCCTGACGGAGCACCCCCCGTCAAGGAGCCCAGGACTTAAAACCCTCCTGAGAGCGAGAGCAATTTGGAGAACACAGCAGATCCTTGGACGACCTGTGCGCACAAGACAGACCTCCTGTCCACCCTTCCCCGCTCTTCTTCTGACGTTACCCCCAGACCTGGCCAGTCTGGGGTATGCGGGTGAGAGTATGAAAGTGGGTTAGGGCTTGGGGCATTCACGCTTTCTTTCTCACCCTGAATGACGCGGGAGCGTTCCCAGCACTCTCTGCGGTTATTTTATCAATAAAGCTTTAGAATGTAGAGACTTGGTGTGTTTCGTCATCTCCCCCCAACAATCCTGCGGCATCGGCCTGGATCACCTGATGCAGCCGCAGACGGGTAACAGAAATCTGTCCCAGGAGCGGCTCTTCAGTGGGTAGCGGTAGCATCTTCACTCAGCACTCTACTGGTGCAGTAGCACCACCGCAGTTCTGTAAGTGTAGACAAGCCTCAAGTGACTTACCTACTGTGACTGTCCCTTTGCCCTGACTAGAGCACGGGATGGGGAAGAAAGGTTTGTTTGTTTGTGTTTGGTTTGGTTTTTAACCAGTATGTCCCCTCCTCCCATAGGCAGCTGCATTAAGGACAGGGACAATTTGGTCCTATAATAGAAACGTCTCTCTCTCTCTACCTCATCCCATATGTGGCGCAGTAACTGTTGTAAATGCTCTCAGGGACAATACAAGAATACCCGACCTGTGCTGATCCCAAATTTGACTTCAAAGAAAAGCCTGCTGCTGATTTACTATAAGTCAGTAGATGTCAATACATTTTTAGACGCTTGCAGGGATGTCTCCCCCAAAAATAATAAAAAAAAATATTCCCAAAATAAGAAGCCAGATACTGGGGAAGTTGTCAATCTCAGCAATTCACTGCTAAATCTAGATTGAAGTAAAATAAAGACCTGTGCCTCTTCCTTCTCTGAGGGACAAATAGGTTTGAGGTATACTGGTACAGAGGTAATGTTTTTCCTCAGACCACAGTCAAGCCATAGTCTCATGTGACATTTCTGTGAGTCTGCTCTAATGTTAGCAGGAAACAAACAATAACTTTAGATATGATTCACTAATACAATATATTTCTTCAAAACACGATAGAATTTTCTATTAGGGCAGCACAGGAAAAGGAAGGAATCATACCATAATTTTACACTGTCGAGGTACTGCGAGCAAATTCCAAGCCCTGTAAGAATTTGCTTTCAGATGTGGCTTTTCCTACTGTTTTATATTCAGGGAAGGCCATGGCTTCAACTTACAAATTCATAAAGAGCAGTAGATTTGCAGTTTGTGAATTTATAATGAGAGATGGAGTTAAAAGCAGGAAGTTAACGCTAGCACATCACGATTTCTTGATATAGATCCTCCTGCTGAGCTGCAGCTCTTGCAACCCATATATTTAATTATGAATCTCATTTACCTTTTAATTGGGGAGACCTATTAGGAAATGTCTTAGGAGTGCAATGACTATGGGCAAGATCCTTTACCTCATTTTCTCTGGTGTAAATCCAGAGACGCTGAACCAATCCCAATCGTGTCACTCCAGCTTTGCACTTATGTAATGGAGATCAGCTTCTGCCCTACCACTTTAAATAAAAGAAGAGTCTCCCTCCTTTATTTTTAGTAAAGCTTCCTAGAGGTATGTGGATGAAAGAAAACTTATAATAAATTATCAAAAAGAGTTCTAACTTTGCAGAACCTACACTAGATCTGAATATTGGCTACGCTAATTAGTACAGTCAAGGTTAACGGCACTGGAAATAGCAGGTTCTGATACTAGGTGACTGGATTGGGTAGAAAGATGTAGCAGCAGTTGAAATTATAGTCCACTGTTAATGAAACAGTGCCCTCTTACCTACCCCGACATAGACAGGGGGCCAAACTTATCCACACAACACTACTCAGTCTTCTCCTGAAGGCATCACCTTGCAGGATGGGAGTGTGGTTCCATCTACTGCTGTTTAAACCTTCGTCTTCTGAGAGCATCACCAAGAGCACCAGTTATATTATCACCCGTCTACTTAGTGCAGGGCTGAATTCACCAATTAATTTCTTTTACACTACCAAAGAAAAAAACATCAGCATATAGTTTTTACTGACCACAGAGATAAAGGTGAAAGGGCCCAAGACACACATTCTTCCTTAACTAATTGAGATGTATAATTTCCCCTTAACCTGGTAAAGCAAGCATGAGGAGGTATGCCACACAATGGATTTCACATTCTTTATTAAATAAATAGCTGTGTTGAGCTATTACATTTCCTTCACTACCACCCTGACCTACTCTTTGTCAATCTGGCCTTCCAAGCCATTGTGTCATCTGTAGTGAAGGTACTCTGATCTGTATTTTTGTATTGCAGGGATATGAAATTGATACATTAGAAAGAGGTCATTTCCTAAGACCAAGTTATGGTTTTAACAATAAAAGAACCTCCCTTACCAAAATATTTACACAATATGGCTTCTTATAATGAATTATGGGTGCATGTAACATGCAATGTAGATCCCAAAACAAACCAAGTTACAAGGACCACAGTTGACCGTATCCTGTTAATATGATTTTCACTTCAATCCAATTTAACTGAGACTGACCTCTCTACTGTTCTTCATTTTAACTGACATGGGCCTTTCCTTACTTAAAATCTGCCAATTTAGACATGAATGCCCTATATTTTCTTTAATGTTTAACTAATGTTTTAAATTAACCGTCATAAAATTCAAAGGATCTTTTTAGCTATCAAGCCAATTAAGTAGAAATAAGTACCAACATATAATTTCTGCAAGATGAAAGTTGAATATGGAGTTCCTACCCAAAATGTATTTCTATGTTTCAGCCAAAACTTTGAAATCCCTTAAAACCACGGTTGTGTTGGTCTGTTAGGGTTTTTATTTGTTTTGCTGGACTTGATTTTTCTCAAAATATAGACAGACTTTTCCTTGAGGACACACTAATATAGTGTAGATTTCCAAGATAAACACTCAAGGCTATATGCTACCATCCAATCCAATTAGATCACAGAAAAATGGCTTAACAAATATATCTTAGTTGAACTATAGAAATAAGAATTTGCAGGATTCTGTCCCATGTTATCAAGGGCTTAAAGGAATGTAGATACGAGGGCACTGGTAGGAGGTTCTTGTCCTCACGTTTAAGACCAAACAGCAATGGGTGCACTTAGTAATAAGGGTGCTCATTAGAGCTGCTTCAAAATTATTCAGCCAAAGCTGTTTTGTCAGAAAACTGGGATTCTGACAAAACAAAAACTTCGTTAAAAACTGTCTGCTTTCCATGGAACATTTCAAAGTATTATTAAAACAAAACAAAACAAAACAAAAACAAACAAAAACCCACACCACAACAACCCCCCACAAATGTCTGACAACCAAAAAGCTGTCATTATTCAGCCTAAACCAAAATTTTGTGATTCAAAATGGCACCACTGTATCTCACTGAAGTAGTCATTCGTGTGCCCTATGCTCCCATTCTCCTCCTTAGGTTGGGTTGTCTGGTCAGACTATATCTCCCATGATGCTCCATGAACAGGGACTCCTATGAAGTTGTGCAAGTGGCTTAACAAAAGATGATTGAGGAGATGGAGGATATCCGTGTCTCTTCCAACATTCCTTCTACTCTGCGTATAGGGTCTGAGGGGCATAGTCTCAACCCAGCACATCTGTAGCAGTGGGGAGAGGGGTTGCAGTAAGTTTTCTGTCCCTTGGCACCTCCTGTATGACTTTAAGATACCTAAAACTTATTCAAAAATGTGTCCTAAATCTAGATCAATGAGGGGGGGAAATCTCCACAATATATTAAACAAACAGCTGAAGAGAAAAATGATCCAGATATTTGCTGGTGTGATGTGGAATGAAGAGAGAAACCTTTTGCATTTATGTAATTCTCCCTATATTCAACATTTTTACAAGAGGAGTTTGGAAGGAAAACATGGATAGTTTTTAAGCAGAGATATCCCTGTAGTCCTAACATTTGTTCTTTATGATCTTAATCTCATCAAGAGTCTTCATAATCATTTCCTGCTGAGAGCCTCTGCAATGGTCAGTGGCTAAATGATCTATACAAAGAAAATGGAACGTGAAAAAAACTGAACATTGCAGAATTGTAGAACAGTATGATTGGACTCACTAGAATGGAAAGGTTTACATTCAGATCCAGAGGAAGGATAGAGTATTTTGAGGAAATTCAGTGTGTATTCTTAGATATTATTGTGATTGTGTCATTAATGTCCTTAATCAGCTAGTGCTGGATGAAACGAAGTCCACAGATATTCAAATTTAAGTGAATTTGTCAAATGAGTTCACACCTGCCTTTTGTGTTTGCTTGCCATGAATATTCTATCTGTAATTTCCTGGCAGGAATGTTCAATGATACAGCAAATATTAAATTACACTCACAGGATATTTGAAGAAAGCAAATACTGACTTTTCAGGCACAAGAAGTCACACTGGAAACCTTATCCAGGAACAAGAAACAGTGTCTGATCTCCGTGTGCAATCTAAACAGCTTGGCTTTTGAATCCGGAAGACTACACAACTAATGTAGTGTATGCTGACCCAGTGTTATTTCCAGAAACTATTCATCAGGGACTTTTGAATAAATAAATTAGAGAAAATGACTATCTGTTCATGGACAATGAAATTAATTGATTAAATTATTCATATAAATTAACTGCCAAAAACTAACATCTGGTAGTCTTTGTTATGTAATAGGTTAGTATTTTGTATTGGCTTTTCCTTACCGTTGTAGCCATATCCCTGGTCTTCTCTTACCTACTTTTTGTGTGTTAACATATAAAATACACTTAATATTGAAAGTTGCTAAGAGAAAGATAAATCATGGGGCACAGATGTCATGAGTGGATGTCCTAGCAGGTACATGTGGTGATTAGAGTGTACTAGGTCCTAATCCAAGAGTTTGAATGGTGTATCACACCAGCTCCTTAGTAAGTGGAAATTATTTCCTTGAATAATATGTAATCTCCAAAAGGACATTTTAAAAGTTTAATACTTATTTACTTCTACCCTATTCCCATCAGGAAACAACTGGGTTGTGATTGGTCTCACTTATACTCATAGTAAAGTTTACGTTTAAAAATACCTGTTTTCTTTCTCTGGTGCTAAATGTATAGTACCGTCCTGATTCATCATTGCATTCAACCAGGTTTATGCCAGTGTAACTCCATTGATTTACACCAGTGTAAAACTGGAGTAATTCAATGGAGTTGGCCCTAAGCCTACAAAATATTCTGGTTTCATATCAAATATTGGTTCAGTGTAGTGTTTTGGAGTATTGTACTGGTTTTCCTTGCTAGTGCTCTGTTTAGAGCAACCATATCAAACTTGTACCTTTATTAGAATAATGTTAGCTCAAAATACAAAAATGTGCAGAGAAATACCTCTACTTCAGCTACTTGTAATTTATTAATTGTCCACCCTAGGGATTACCAGCTTTCAAAGTTTCTTTAAAGATAAAAATGTCTCTAATACATGGGTTATTTTAACTCCTGCATGGCCACTGTCTAATAGATCCTATGTGCTAGCCCAATGCCATAATGAAGTATGAAATAGTGGTCCTTGAATATACAGGCAATATTTAAACACAAGGGAAAAATCAAGAAGACATTCAGTTGACCTGAGTACTTATTTACCTATCTTAGCTTAATTTGCAGCAAACGTTGCAAAAGGTTTGTAGAGGAAAAAACTGTCGTCAGTCACTGATGGAGTCTGTCTAAGGCTGTCAGGTTCACATTCAGTGCCTCAAGGCTGACAGACTGTGCTGAAAGTTTTCAGTGTGCTCTTTTCTCACTTCACAGTCTCATCTCCTCAGCACTTCGCCTGAGGCTACTTTTGTTCTCTTCACTGACTCTTCAAAGACTATCTCACAGATCTGGGGAGAAAACAAGCTACATTCACTGACACCAATTTTTATTTATGTATTTATTTTTGGTGAGGGCCTTGTGAATAATTGTATGGAAAGGCAGCATGTGACTAAAAGACTTGGGGGCTGACTCCGGGTCAGATCTGGCTAGCCCTAGCAAAACGGTTGGAGATCCAGGAGCCACCCCCTCCATATTCCACCCCTGCACAGGGGATGGCTAGAATCCCAATGGGGAGCCTGAAAGGGGGTTGGGAGGAGCAGTGGTAACATAGGACTTTCGCTCCATTGGCTGGTGCAGGCACAGGGTTGGAGCCAGTGTGCTGCAGAGGACATGCTGGTATATGGTGCCTAGTTGCTGCCTGGAATAATTCTAACTAAATCAGAACTAATCCTCCAGTGTTCCCCATGTTGAACCCCCAGTTTATCCTGAGGATAGCAAGCCTTGATTATCCAATGCAGAGATGTGTCCGAAACTCAATCTCAGAGAGTTTTCCACATCCCTGGCTCTGCACCCACAGGTTTTCCACAGAAATGGTCACATCAGGGCATGGAAACTATTCTCAGTCTACCCCTTCATAATTATATTTTAACCACTTGTGTATTGCACTGTATAGTTTCTTAGGGATAGGAGAATCACTATCGAGGACTGGAATCACGTTTGTGCAATACAGGAGTCAAATTCTATACTGGCCCCCCAGGAAAGTCCATAATGAAATTACAGGATATAAATCATTTGGCTTTAACAGAGCAGCTCTAAAGCAAAGCAGATTTATCTCGGTTGGGCAAATTTTGATGTTTACTTACTTTAAAATATTATCAATATATACATATATAAAAAAAACCCTCACAAAACCCGAAAGACCCAAACAAAGCAAACCCTGAAGATAGTCAGGACTGAAGTTTTTCCATTGAGGTTCTCCCACCCCACACACCTTTCAGTCCAGCAACACTCTATCGCACTAATTGGGAGCTAAAGAGATGCTGTACCTTTGGGCTGGTTTCAAAGTTCTCTTCTACAAAGTCTAGAGTGAGCCTGGTGCAAAAAAAATCATCTTAGACTGTTCATTCTACTTGGATGCCAATTTTTTTAAAAAAACAAAAAACAAAAACAAAACACTCACTGACAGGGCCCAGAAAATCCAAAACAGGAATCGGCAGGTGCGCCAGGTGGCAAGAATAGTAAGCTAGATCTTGCAAATACATCCAAACATTTAGTTCTGTTAGCATCCTTCAGGGTAGCAATGGAGAGAATAAAGGGGGCTTTAAACTTCAATCTGTCTTTTGCAAGCCTCTGATCCTGAAGCCACTGTGATCCAGTCCATTTGCCCAGCACAGGTCAGAGAAGCCTGACGTAACATGTACCAGCTCTCAATGGCCCCAAGGAGCTGCCACAGCAGGCAGAGATAGATACATAGATATTAAGGTCAGAAGGGACCATTATGATCTAGTCTGATCTCCTGCACAACGCAGGCCACAGAATCTCACCCACCCACTCCCGCGATAAACCTCTCACCTATGTCTGAGCTTATTGAAGTCCTCAAATCATGGTTTAAAGACTTCAAGGAGCAGAGAATCCTCCAGCAAGTGACCCGTGCCCCATGCTACAGAGGAAGGCGAAAAACCCCCAGGGCCTCTTCCAATCTGCCCTGGAGGAAAATTCCTTCCTGACCCCAAATATGGCGATCAGCTGAACCCTGAGCATATGGGCAAGATTCACCACCCAGATACCCAGGAAAGAATTCTCTCTAGTAACTCAGATCCCACCCCATCTAACATCCCATCACAGGCCATTAGGCCTATTTACCATGAATATTTAAAGATCAATTAATTGCCAAAATCATGTTATCCCATCATACCATCTCCTCCATACACTTATTGAGTTTAATCTTAAAGCCAGATAGGTCATTTACCCCCACTGCTTCCCTTGGAAGGCTATTCCAAAACTTCACTCCTCTGATGGTTAGAAACCTTCGTCTAATTTCAAGTCTAAACTTCCCGATGACTAGTTTATATCCATTTGTTTTTGTGTCTACATTGGTACTAAGCTTAAATAATTCCTCTCCCTCTCTGGTATTTATCCCTCTGATATATTTATAGAGAGCAATCATATCTCCCCTCAACCTTCTTTTGGTTAGGCTAAACAAGCCAAGCTCCTTGAGTCTCCTTTCATAAGACAGGTTTTCCATTCCTTGGATCATCCTAGTAGCCCTTCTCTGTACCTGTTCCAGTTTGAATTCATCCTTCTTAATCATGGGAGACCAGAACTGTACACAGTATTCCAGCTGAGGTCTCACCAGTGCCTTGTATAACAGTACTAAAACCTCCTTATCTCTACTGGAAATACCTCACCTGATGCATCCCAAGACTGCATTAGCTTTTTTCACAACCATATCACATTGGCAGCTTATAGTCATCCTGTGATCAACCAATACTCCAAGGTCCTTCTCCTCCTCCGTTACTTCTAATAGATGCGTCCCCAGCTTATAACTAAAATTCTTGTTATTAATCCCTAAATGCATGACCTTACACTTCTCACTATTAAATTTCATCCTATTACTATTACTCCAGTTTACAAGGTCATCCAGATCTTCCTGTACGATATCCCAGTCTCTCTCTAAATTGGCAATACCTCCCAGCTTTGTATCATCTGCAAACTTTATTAGCACACTCCCACTTTTTGTGCTGAGCTCAGTAATAAAAAGATTAAATAAGATTGGTCCCAAAACTGATCCCTGAGGAACTCCACTAGTAACCTCCCTCCAGCCGACAGTTCACCTTTCAGTATGACCCGCTGTAGTCTCCCTGTTAACCAATTCCTTATCCACTTTTCAATTTTCATATTGATCCCCATCTTTTCCAATTTAACTAATAATTCCCCATGTGGCACAGTATCAAACCCCTTACTGAAATCTAGGTAAATTAGATCCACTGTGTTTCCTTTGTCTAAAAAATCTGTTACTTTCTCAAAGAAGGAGATCAGGTTGGTATGGCACGATCTACCTTTTGTAAAACCATGTTGTATTTTGTCCCATTTAAAATTGACCTCAATGTCCTTAACTACTTTCTCCTTCAAAAATTTTTCCAAGACCTTGCATACAACAGATGTCAAACTAACAGGCCTGTAGTTACCCGGATCACTTTTTTTCCTTTCTTAAAAATAGGAACTATGTTAGCAATTCTCCAATCAAACGGTACAACCCCTGAGTTTACAGATACATTAAAAATTCTTGCTAATGGGCTTGCAATTTCATGTGCCAATTCCTTTAATATTCTTGGATGAAGATTATCTGGGCCACCTGATTTAGTCCCATTAAGCTGTTCGAGTTTTGCGTCTACCTCAGATATGGTAATATCTACCTCCATATCCTCATTCCCATTTGTCATGCTACCATTATCCCTAAGATCCTCATTAGCCTTATTAAAGACTGAGGCAAAGTATCTGTTTAGATATTGGACCATGCCTAGATTATCCTTGACCTCCACTCCATCCTCAGTGTTTAGCTTTCCCACTTCTTCTTTCTTTGTTTTCTTCTTATTTAAATGGCTACAGAACCTTTTACTGTTGGTTTTAATTCCCTTTGCAAGGTCCAACTCTACTTGACTTTTAGCCTCTCTCACTTTATCCCTACATGTTCTGACCTCAATAAGGTAGACTTTCCTTGCTGATCCTTCCCATCTTCCACTCCCTGTATGCTTTCTGCTTTTTCTTAATCACCTCCGAGATGCTTGCTCATCCAGCTTGGTCTACAACTCCTGCCTATGAATTTTTTCCCCTTTCTTGAGATGCAGGCTTCCGATAGCTTCTGCAGCTTTGACTTAAAGTAATCCCAGGCCTCCTCTGCTTTTAGATCCTTAAGTCCTTCAGTCCAATCCACTTCCCTAACTAATTTCCTTAATTTTTGAAAGTCAGCCCTTTTGAAATCAAAAACCCTAGTCACAGATTTATTTTTGTTTATCCTTCCGTTCAGTTTGAACTGAATTAGCTCATTATCACTTGAGCCAAGATTGTCCCCTACAACCATTTCTTCTATGAGGTCCTCACTACTCACCAAAACCAAATCTAAAATGGCATCCCCTCTAGTCAGTTCAGCAACTACTTGATGAAGGAATCCATCAGCTATCGCATCTAGGAAAATCTGAGCCCCATTATTATTACTAGCACTCGTCCTCCAGTCTGTATCTGGGAAGTTAAAGTCTCCCATGATCACGCAGTTTTCATTAGTATTTACTTCATTAAAAACATTAAAGAGGGCTCTATCCATATCCAAATTAGATCCCGGCGGTCTATAGCACACCCCAAGCACTATCACAGAGGAGGCTCTAGTAGTTTTCTTCCCCAGTGTGATTTTTGCCCAGACGGACTCTGTCTTATCCATTCCATCTCTTCTTATTTCTTTACATTCTACCTCATCATTGATATACAATGCTACTCCACCACCTTTACCTTTATTTCTGTCTTTCCTAAAACACTCATACCCTTCAATACCTGTAGTCCAGTCATGACTATTATTCCACCATGTTTCTGTTATCCCTATAATATCTGGTTTCACTTCCTGTACCAGTAGCTCTAGTTCCTCCATTCTGTTACCCAGGCTCCTCGCACTGGTGTACAAACATCTTAATTTTTGCTGTTTGGCCTCACTCAGACTCTGTACCTGATTAGGCACGGTCATTCTACAGCCAGTATAACCTATTAGACTGGTATCCACACTGCCCTTCCTCCTTATGTCCTACCCACGGCTGTATCCTTTCTTAGTTTGTTTTCTTCCCTCTCAATGCTAAAATCTGGCGTGGAGATTACCGGGACATCTCCCAACCATCTCCCCCAAATTCCTAGTTTAAAGCTCTTAATCAGTTGTGCCAGCCTCCATCCTACAAGTCTATTTCCTTCCTTACTCAGATGAAGTCCATCCCAAGAGAACTGTCCTCTGTCCATGAATGCCTCCCAGTGGCCATACATCCCAAAGCCCTCCTTATAGCACCACTGCCGGAACCATCTGTTGATAGTCATAATCTTGTCACACCTTTGTTGCCCTTCTCTAGGAACAGGAAGAATCCCACTAAAGATTACCTGAGCCTCGATTTCCTTAATAGTCTTCCCCAGCCTAGCATAGTCTCCCTTGATACATTCCAGCGAGAATCTACCGGTATCATTTGTTCCCACATGAAGGATAATTAGGGGATTCTTTCCTGCTCCCTTTAGGATCCTTTTCAACCTCAGGTCTACATCCTGTATCTTAGCACCTGGAAGACAGCACGCCCTTCTATTCTCTGGATCAGCTCTGGTTACAGGCCTGTCTATCCTTCTCAGTCAAGAGTCCCCGATCACACAGACCTGCCTTTTCCTAGTGACTGTGCTATTCTCCAGTCTATCCCCTGTTCTCTCTGGGTGCAAGTTCTTTCTATTCCTATTTTCCCTTGTAATCCTCTTCAACCCATCCTGTATCCTCCTGGGGCTCATATTTGGTGTCATCTCCATTGACTCTTCCCCTTTTCCTATAGGACTAGCAGCTCTTTTTCCTTGCCCTTCCACCTTCAGTGACCACCTGCTGAGCCCCTTCTTCATTTTCCAACTCGGCAAACCTATTTTTGAGCTCTATTTCTCCTTCACTAGCCCGTCTTTTCCTCTGCCTGGTTCTTTTAGTCACATGCTTCCACTGTCCACTTTCCTCACCCAGCAGTCTCCCCTCAGAATTCCTCAGTCCTGCTTCCATCTGCAAGTCTGACCTTTTCCCTTCAGCTGCCTCATGTCTTTGCTCCATAATCTGCTCAAACCCCCTTCTAAACTCAACCAGACTTTCCACCTGCATCTCCAATCCTCAGATCTTTTCCTCCATCAGCTCTATCAGACGGCATTTCATGCAGACAAAAAACTCTTAACAGATACCTCCTCCAGAATCATGTACATACCGCAGCTTCCATCCAGTCATCTTCATTGTGTCTTCCACTACATGGGTCACTCCCACTGCTGCCTCTGTATCTGTCATTGCCTTCCCACCTAAATCCTGCTAATCTGGGAAACACAAACCACACCAAAACACCAGCACCCACAGCAAAAACAAACCCAAACAAGCACCACAAGACAAACTCCCCTTTCAAACTCCCACTCAAACTCCCCTGTTTACCGCTCTCTTTGCTGGCTCCTGTGCCATGGCCTGACTGGCTGGCTACCTTTATAGGACCCCTAGTCAGAGAAGTCCCGCCCCCTAATCAGGGCTCAGCTTCTCTCCCAGCACAAAGCCCCTACACATACAAATAATACAAATACAAAACCAAATACAAATACCTTCTCCTCCAACTGAACTCCCACTGAAGCTCCCCTGTTTACAGCTCTGTTTGCTGGCTCCTGTGACACTGCAGTTGTGTGGGGCACTGCGAGCCCCCCCCCCCCCCGAAACATATTCCATTTTCACTCGGCATTTCCCCAACACCAGCCATGGGCAAGAAAGTAGCTTAGGAGCTCCTATGGCAACAAAGCACCCCTCTACAGTGGGGTGACCCTTCTAGGCTGGCTGTGCTGGTACTCAGGCTGCTTTGCATCTGCAGTAAAGTTGTCGGACGGGTGCTTTTGCAAAGGACTATCTATTGTCAAGTCCTTTAGCCTGTGCTTCAAGCTTAGGATATTGAACACACACACACACACACACACACACACACACACCCTAAACCAAACAAATCTAATATACTCATAGTGGCTAAAGGGGAGGGAGAAAGAGTAGTAAACTCTAAGTGGCTTTTTAAATTATATTCTTATTTAGTTTGGATCTCCCTTTGCTCCTCTCTCCCCGGAAGTATAAATCAGCAAAAGGTTATACAAATAGGACCCGGGAAATTGGAAAAATGTATTTCCTATTTAAGTTCTATTTTATCCCTTTTTGCCTTTGTTACAAAAGAGTCAAGAAGTATCTGGAGTGTTGCTGCATTTGTGGAAAGGGTTAGTTTGTTTTTTAATTCATAGGCTTTGGTAAAATGAAAATCAAATCCTGAATGAAATAACTCTGGAGGTTTAGTAAGCTCAAGCTTTTTAGGTTTCTTTAATTCCAGGCCAAGGGTTTGTTCCAAAAAGCAAGAACAGCATAGGAGGGGAAAGGAAGTGCATGTTACTGAAAGTAAATGACCTTACTTGTGCTATGTTGAGCTCTGAGCTCAGTTTAATGTTACCAGCTGGTATCAGTATATTCCTGACACAGGGAAACTGCTAGGCACATAAAATAAAGAGACACACTGCTTGACTTTCAAAGGTATTGAGGCTGTCATGGAATTCAACAGGGAGTTTTGGAAGCTCAGTATCTCTGAAAAGCAATTTGGTTCTATCCATGCAATGAACTGGATAAAACCAAACCAAGAATACTCAGTCATAGAATATAGTCAATATAACACTCACAAAGGGGTTGGGGCAAGGCAGGAAATGGATTCCCCCGGGGGGTGGAGAGAGAGAGTCAGTATGTCTCTTGTTGACCACTGTGGACCAGCTTAATGCTTTCTTTTCACCGACACCCTGTGAAAAAACTCAACTCAGATTACTTTGCTATTTATATTATTAACAGAATATGAACTAAGAACGCCAAGTGATAACCCCAAGTTAAACCAGTGCTCCTCCCCCTGCTTAAACCAGTACAGCACCACTGATGTCCATGGTTGCAACTGGGAAATCAGTATGGCCTAGAGTATTTATTTAGGACCCCCCCATCTCTTCTGCGGGGTGCAGAAGTGTTTGGAAGGAGTTGCAATACCAATGGATTAGTCCCACAATTGTTTGGAGGCAGGGAATGGAAGCAACCCTGCACTGTTTCCCAGCATCTCCCATATATCTTTGGTACCACACTTTTGGAAAGTTGTAGAAAAACTGGAGAGAGAGAGTCCAGAGAAGAGCAACAAAAGGGATACATTTTTTTTAGAAAACATGACTTGTGAGGAAAGTTTAAAAAGAGGGTATGTTTAGCCTTGAGAAAGGACCACTGAAGGGGGACCAGATAACAGTCTTCAGATACATTAAGGACTGTTATAAAGAGGATGGTGATCTATTATTCTCCATGTCCACTGAAGATTGGCCAAGGAATAATTGGCAGGGTCCTAGAGTCTGGGCTCCAGCCCGAACCTGGAAGCCTACACTGCAATGAAATAGCCCTGCAGTTCAAACCTCATGAGCCAGAGTCGGTTGTCATGTGCCAGATGCAGGTGTCTAGTTGATGTAGGCTTCCAAGGGAGGTACTGGAATCCCCATTATTGGAGATCTTTAAGAATGTATTAGTCAAATACCTGCTGGGGTGGTCTAGGTTCACTTTGTCCTACCTCAGTGCAGGGAGCTAAACTTGTTGACTTCTCAAGGGCCCTTTCAGTCCTACTTTTCTATGAAGCTCTTCCACAAAGATGATGTACGGTTGGCATGATGCAGGCATTGGGGGAGACCAAAAGGAGAAGAAAGTTACAGCTCTATACAAAACTAAAGATGAGTTCAAGCCTCCAAAATTCAGATTCATCTCTTTCTTTCAGTCTGTTATAAACAGCGTGGACATTTGCAAAATTCAGATCCAGATTTCAGGCACTCCCGAAATTCAGGGGGCTTGAGATGCCTCTATTTTTTAATAAGAACATGTCACTTGGTTTTTAATCTGTAGTTATAAACCTTGTTGTATCTATTTGTGAAGGCCATTCAACACATAGAAAAAAATACACCAATCATGTGATACAAAGCGTGGAACATGGGATTGAGATATGAATCCCAAATACTAAATCAGAAGGAAAAGAATGAAATAATATATGAGCATTTGAACATTTCAGGAGCAACAAGAAATACTGAAAGGTTTACTGAAGTTTTGATACTTAACTCTGTCATTTAACTACCAAAGAAAGCTGTTATTTGAGGATTTATAATTTTAGCATACCTGGGTTGTTGTTTTTTTCTTAAAAGCCAGAATTACTGGAGCAATTTCTGTTGCACAGTCCTATCACGTTTCAAACATATCCCTGACGAGTACATTTGGGAAAGTGCATCAACAATGTTGACTGCTACATGAAGCATGTGACAAGCTGGTAAATGCTTTTGAACCTTGCAGCAGGGAAGGGGGGGGAGGGAGAAGTGAAGCAGATGGACCTCAAAAGACTTAAGAAAAGGAAGCCAGTTTGTGAGACACACAACAACCCACTTTGTCTCCTTGTTAAAGGTACACACAGACTAAAAAGAATTAACACCATCATCCATGCATGATACATTGACTAGAATTAAAGTAAGTAGTGGATACAGAAGAAAATGCATTAACTGTAAGTGTGTGGGTAGTCAATTATTCAGTGAAGTGAACACTGTGTATAATCAAAATAAGGGGAGGGGGGAGGGTTTAGAAGAGTGAAACAAGCCTAAAAGCACCTTTTTACACAATTATGACAAGTATCATTACATCCCTTTTGACCTGTCACGCATCACACAACAGTTACTGAGGTTGTGATATGAGTAACACATAGCACCACTGACATTTCAAGCTACGCACTGTGATTCTGATCATATGCCCACTACCTATGGGTACATAATGAAACCAAAGAATCAAAGCAAAGAACATGCTATGGTAAGGGAGGCAAAAGCTAGATTTGGTTGTTTAAATCAGTTGCGACAGAATGGGGAAATAAGCCTTCATCCTAAATTCAAATCTGAATTAAAATGTTTCTGGAGTGCAAAAAGAGCGTCCAGGTAACTTTTTCCCCACTCCACACTATTTTTCATATTCACATGTAGCACGGTACATATTTCTATGAAACTGCCATGACTGTTTTCTTTGTACTGCACCTTGAAGTTTCTAAAAAGTCCAGCTACAGGATAGCTACCATTTTGTGAGGCAGAACTGATGCAGCAGGTTATAAAGCATAGCATGTGTCTCCTATCTTAATGGAGATACTACCCGTGTTGCCAATCCCATATGTTCAAAAATCATGAGGTTGGTGTAAAAATTGTTTGATTAATTTTTAGTTCTTTTTATGTGCCTGCTGATTTCTGAGCTTTTGGGGTACAGTTACTTCACCGTTTCAATCTTTTCTCTGTTACCCAGGGTTTTGCAGAACCCAAAGTTCTTGGTAACTTTACTCTTTGCAAGGCAATTGCAGAAAATAAATCAACGGGGACACAGCCTGTCTGGCCAATAGATATATAGTTGATGCAAGCCAGCAAACAAAAATGCTTTCACTCAAAGCTTCTACTTTATTTAGTCTGCAAGGTTAGTAGAGCACCCCAAATTAATATTTACCCGAGGCCCTGAGGAGGTCTCAAATGGATTTCTGTAGATGTCCAGTGGCCAGCCTTCCATCTGCAGGGAAACTTGAGAGGTTTCCAAGCATTCAAGAGTCCATCAAACTCCGATTTCTTCCTCTTTTTATACCAAATTTGTTAGAATTACATAGCTTGTTCATAAAAAAAAAAACACAAAAACAAAAACAAAAAAAACCACCCACACACCCGCTGAGCAAAAGCTAAGTTAAGTGTGGAGTTTTCCAGCCTGTCAGGCAGGGAATTTTCCATCAGTTAACCAGCTGTATTTCACATAGCAATAGTTAACTATCGCCAGACTTTCCAATTTTGCAAAACCACATGTTTCAGCAAAAAGCTCAAGTCAGGAGGGCACAGGGTCATGTTTAGTCCTTGTGGTCACTTACTCTCTGCCCCCCCCTCCTGTTCTGTTAGTTGTGCTAAGGTTTCAAAGAGGGCTTATTTTAGCTGCTTTCAGAAATAAGCATAACAATTGGTATTCCAGCTGCTGGCAGTCATCCAGGCACGTTACTGGGCTCTGGGCTACCAAAAATCTCCTCCTCCTACATGTTCACAACCATTAACTTATTATATAATAAGATTCTCATGCTTTCTTGGTTCATACAGTTGGGGCTTTAAGAAAAATATCAAATATTGTGAGATTAGTAATAAAGGTCACAAGAGTCGTCAACACCACTTTAGTTTTATTCTTTGTTTTGTTATTTCCCTCCATCTCACACTGACTGAAAAGCAGACCAAAAGCATATGATTGGTCTTTGTATATGAAAGAAACCTAATAGAGTACCACCACCTTCTACTGCACTGGAAGTGCCAAAATACCTTGCTCAAAGTTGTCTGACTGGAAGTAGAAAATGCCCGGAAATGTAACAGATAAGATACTTGCAAGAGTCAGTACAAGATTGTAGATCAAATAGGTTTAGATATATTTTGGATGGTGAATCTGAATTTTTGGACGTTTCTCTCAACCAAATGAGGCTTTTGAAACTCTGAAGTTCGACCTTCACTGGAATCAAGAGTAAATGTAGGCTTAGACCAAAATTTACCACAAGGCTTTAGGAAAGTTGGGACCTGCAGATAGCCACTATCTCAATTTAAAAAAAACAAAAACAAAAAACAACAACCCTAGATCCGAACACACCAAACCATGGGCAAGTTTGGGTCTAAATCCGGATCTGAAATTTGGAACTGGATCCTCCTCCTTAGTAGGTGAATCATATGCAAATAAAATGAGGCAATTATGTCTCCTCTTCATTTGGCCTGAATGAAGTCTCATCTGCAATAACATTGCCTCTTGACTAGTACATTTTTTTTAAAGAAAAATTGAAATAGTTCAGTAGAGAAACAAAAACACAAATACAGAATTGGAAAATAAGACTTCTGAAGAAAGAGCACATTCAGTCTAGAGAAAAGAACACTATGGGGAGACAAAGTAATAGTCTATGAATACATAAAGAGATGTTATAAAGAAGACAAGGATTGATTCTTCTCATTAGTCAACCAGCGTAGAGCAATACATGGTCTTAAAGTGCAGAGAAAAAAAGGTTAGATTAAAAGGCACATAGTGATTCATATCCATAAGAACAGCTGAATGGAGCAAGAATGTAACAGCAATGAAACATGATGCCAAAGAAGGTTGTAAAAAATCCTATGAGAAACATTCCAAGTTGGAAAAGAAAAGTATCTAATCGGGTGGTTAAAAATAGCAACATTCAATCCAGCGGTGACAAAAAGGCATGGACCAGATACCCTGAAAGAGGCTTTTCCAGCCAAAATAAACCTTTGAATTTATGAAAATGGAGGTAACCATGAACTTCATTTGACTCATGATGAGTTCATCTATGTTTATTATGGCTGAATATAAAATTAGGCATGTTTGCGCTGTGATATCTACCATAATTCACAGGTCAGAGATTAGAAATTACTCACAAGCAGTGGGGTAAAACAGGCAAGAAATATTTTTAAATCTCTCCTTACAGATAAGGTTATTTCATATTTTGTAGCCCAGAACTCTCCAGTGAACCGTCTACCACATCTTCCATTTTCAAGTAAATGATCCTATTATCAAGTGTCAGTTGAAGTTAATGTGCATCTTACACAAAGCATAATGCAATAAACCAAATGTGTCAAGAAAGATATTGACAAGAAGCACTGTGATAAGAAAGGCACAGTGTTGAAGCAAAGCAGTAAGCAATCTATTCCAGATGATATATTAGCCCAGATTATGTCATGCTAGACATTGATCTTGGACTTCCAATTTCGTCATTTGAGCTTAATTAAGCCACAGCCCTTTTTGAGGAATAAGCCCCAACATACAACAGATCTTATTAGTGTCTTATTAGAAGCACTATGTAAGAGACCAGGGCGTAGATGGTCTGGCCTACAGGTCAGAGCTGGGCTGGTATCTATGAGGCAGCAGTCAGTGACCAGGGAATTGGAGCAATTGCTAGAGCTAGGATCGATAGCAAGAGTCAGAGTGAGGCTAGGGTCAGAGACCAGAAGTAGTACCACGCTGAAATCAGGAGGCAAAGGTCAGGGTTAGGGTGTTGCTCAGGCTGGGGTCAGAGACTGGAGAACAGGAAGCAAGGTGCAGTCTGGAGTTATAGCAGTCCAGAAGTCTATTTGGTTGCCCAGACAGCTTTCTGGAGTACCCTCCAGGATTAAATAGTGCACTTGACCAATCAGAGGGCCGCAGGGTGCGGTCACTCTAGACCCTTTGGATGGTACTTCCGGTGGCACCTAATGTCCACAGTGCTCTGTGGAAATAGTTTTGCATGGCTTCCAGTGGTGATGTGGGACTGTCAGCTGTCCCAGGCTCCACAGACCCAGGCTTTAGTCCCATGGATCCTTACACACTATTCTGGAGGTAGATGGTTATCTCCTGGAGCCCTTGGGAATCTTAATATAATGGGTGTGTACATTCAGTTTACCTTTTTAACAAAAATGACAATATATTAACTTAAGATTGCATTGCAGGGCAACATTTGTCTTTAGAAGTAAATATAGCTCCACTTTACCCTTTGAAGCAGCATTTCTTTTAAACTAGTATCTCCAAAGGATAAATGTGGGTGTTACGAGTCAGATTTTATTTTACTATTGTAGGTGCCACATTGCATTGTTTGGGTGGTGGGTTTTATTAAGACTTACTCATCCAAGATTTATAAATGAATTTTCCATGGATTCCTGTTAGAATAGAAAACATTAACTAGATGATAGGGATCCTGGAGGACATATGAGTACTTGAAAGGGTGATTCCATCCAATTTTGCATTAAGTTCTTCACTGTTGTCCCACAACAGTCCAACAAAAAGCACTTCCACGTGAAGTAAGCCCAGCAGCCTGATAACAAAAGCTGGTACAATGGCTTATGAGTTTTCATAAGAGCTCAGGTCAGTATTTTTATTTTACCTGTGTATTCCTGTAAGGACTTGATGTTGCTATATTTTTTCATGTAACACAGGATCCAATCCAGGATGCAAATTCAGAGCTGAGCTTTCTAACTCAGACTAAAAACTGTGCTCCAGAAATTCATAAACTTCTGTTATCAGAGTTACATTTATATTGAATTCATGATATTTGGGAGAAAGTGAGATTATAATTGTCCACACACAATATAATTTATAATTGACTCATTCCAGAATATCAGTACTGAAGTTTACTTGCGAATAATAATAAAAATGAACCCCTCTGTCTTCACTAGACCAACATTACAGCTATGAAAACTTAGACAAGTTTAACAGGGGAGCAAATTCTCAGCCTCGCTTGCTTTTTAGAAGCTCTCCAAGTTCATAAACCAAGGGTTAAAACTTAAAGTGAATTGGAAAAATCTTCAAGAAGAAAAATAAATGCTTAAATTTTAATGTACCAAGTTAAGGGCTCAAGAAGTTTCCAAGATGCAAAAGCAAACTTTGCAAGGAACAATCTGACAGCTACCATTTGTTCCCCCCTCGTGGGAGGCCAAAAGTCAAAAATTCTTTTTTGTTTGTCTATAAAATTTGTTATTTAAGTTACCTGTCCTTTCTCCAAATTGGACTCAATATCATTGAGCAGCATGATTTATAGAGGAGTGCATATTCTACTTGCAGAGGGAAAGAGAGAAGAGAAAAAGGCCTAACCTTCAAAACAAATGATAAATCCAGGTATGTGTCTCCTATAGTGTCACCATCTTTTACTTCTTGACTCATCTATGAATATTAAATCACTATATGCATAATCCCCTTGTGTTCATAATCATATTTTCCAGTTTTAAGAAAAGCCAATTATATATAAACATTTAACACAACTACATATTCAGTGCAGCAGATGGCTTAGATTTATTTTCTTCTGGTATACTTTTATATGCATTGCTAAGCAATTGGAGGACGAAACCTTGAGTTTCTGTTTGAATCTATTCAACTGTAGTCAACTCTTTCAAGAGTCATCTGATTAGAAACCACCCACCATCCTCCAATTTTATTAGGAATTGAAGCACAGGGAATCTGAATGGTCTACATATTTACACACTGGATAACACAAATGCTTAAAATAATTTGTGCTGTGCCAGCCTATTGTACGGTGCATCTTTATTTTAGCTGGGAAAGCTAACGTAAGTGTTGCCACCTGTTAACCAACAGCAAATGCAGCAGGTGAGTAGCACTTCACATTTCGGCATGTCAATGGTGACAGTACGGGCCTGTAGACTGCAAAACTTTGTGGTTGTAACCAGACGATGTGAAGTGGGCCAGCTTTGAGAGTACAGCTCAGCAGAGCAATGTTAAGTATGGGAAAGCAGGTATGGGATGATCAGAAACCAGAAAAGAGAGGAAATCCCCAGCATCTAAAGCAGAGTTTGAGGGCCCATCCAAACAAAGGGGAGTGCAGTGTGAATGCAATATTTACAGTTCTGTGGTAAAATCCTGGCTCAATTGGCAAAACACCTATTGACTTCAATAGAGCCAAGATGCAATTTTTTGAGCCAATTCAACAGAGCCAAGATGCAAAAATTATCTCAGATGCAATTTCCTTTTTAACAGCCACTGCTGGGGTCAGGAATCTCTGCAGTCAGATTGTAAAATGCTAGGGTCATAGTGCTGTTACCAAGTCTGTGTGTATTTGTTATAATTATTCACATCTAATGGATTAATCCAATAACAAAGACTAGGATGGTCTAATGGTTAAGGCACTGGATTGGATTTAGGAAGTCAATTGGATTGTGTGAGAGACTTTGGGCAAGTCACAATCTCTGAGTCTCATTTCTCCATCTTTAAAAGGGAGACAATTCATAGATTGTAAATCCAGAAGGGATCGTTGTGATCATTTAGTCTGACCTCCTGCACAATGCTTCCTTTCTCCCCCTCATGTTCTGCCTTGTCTACTTAGACCAGAAGCTCTTCGTGGCAAGGACTGGCTCTTGCTACATGTACCTATAGCACAATCAAACCCTAATTTTAGCTGGGGGCCACCAGGTGCTACTATAATAAAATAATAATAATGGATGTACACAGTTACAGCGTACCCTTTTTGTGGAAAATTAGATTCAGCAAAGTAGTCATAAAGCTAATCTATATGAAAGTTACAAGTACATAGAGCTAGGCACTCCCTAACCAAAGGGTTTATAAAACAAAATACACTAGCAATGACTTGTTCTCAAATCAAGACAGCAGATCCTGAGGCCAGGGGAGATGTACTGCCATGATTACTGGTTACTGTGGTTTTCTTGTTTCCACTCTGATTTACACTGCCAGTGTGGTTTTTGAGAGAATGAGAAAAGATTCCTCAATTCTAAATAGGAGACCAAATTCTGCCCTCACGCTGTCATAAATCCAGATTAACTCTATTAACTCTTCAGGACAGGTACCCTGGATAAAATTTTCAGAAGTGACTAAGGATTTAAGTCCCATTGAAAGTCAATTGGATTTAAGTGATTTAGGAACTTAGGTGCTTTTGAAAATTGCGTCTTGGTCTTTTAGCTGTCTAGCAAGCATTTTACACATTTATGGCACTATATAATTAAGCAACCATCCTAGTAGCCAGCAGCAGAATTTGGATATGACAACTGCATATTGTTTTGTTTTTTAATCTACTTCACTATTTCCAAGAAACGCAAGAGAGACAAATAGACACTATTTCTGTAGTGTCCACAAAAACAATGTTTTCTCTTCTCTCAGAGGATGCTGTAGCAGCAGTTATTAAGAAACAGAGTTCAGAGCTATGTGTTGGCTTCAATCAATCAGGCTGTTGCCTACACAGAGATATCTGGTCAAGATAAAAGACTATATGTTGAGTTCGTTACAAAGAACACAGTCCTACCAATTACAGCTCCTGCTAAAACCAGGAGGAAAAAAAAGTACAAAAAGACAAGGAAAAATATTCTTAATCCAATAGGGCATTACAAATAACATAGTAGGAGAATGTGTGACGTAGTCTTTTGAAATGAGTTATGAGTAAAAGATAACTGATAACATAATTAGCAGAAGGATCAAACAGCGTTTCCCAGTTTGCTGTCAACCAAGTGTTTCTTGTAAGGAATTCCTCCCTTCCTACAGGAAAGATGCTGTTATGGTTAAGGTTCTGGACTGGGTCTGGCACGGATTCCTCTCCACCACAGACTCCTGGCATGACCTTGAACAAGTCACTCACCCATATGTCTGGACTTCAATTCCTCACATGAAAAATAGGGAGAATGGAGAGATTTTCAAGAGACATGAAGAGCAATGAAGCACCCAATTCCCATTGGAAGTCAATGGGAATTGGGCACCTAATTTCCATTTGTGCCTTTGAAAATCTCTAATATTCCTTTCCCTACCTCACAGAGGTGTTGCAAGGCTAAATTTGTTATTCCCACCTGAGAGATGCTCACATTCTATGGAATATGGGTGTGTGTGGAAGGGAGGAAGGAGATGATAGAGAACAAGAAGGAAATCTGTACTTTAGGAGGCAAATACCCAATACCACCTTCTAATTATTTAGAAAAGCCAACAAACCATCCCCAGCAGAATAAACCTTACTTATTAAAGTGCAACAGGTGAAGATTTGAGAAATATTCAGAACTAGTTCCCAAAGAGTGGCAATTAGAAACACTAACTAACAGCATCAAAAGCACCTCTCCCTTTGCTAGCTACAATGTCAGAGAATAAAGAGCAACTGCACTCCAGTAACTTTAGAAAAGTTTGGAATATTTAGAAAGAGTTTGTAAGAATAATACATTTCAGAAGAACACAAGAACGACCATACTGTGTCAGACCAATGGTTCACCTAGCCCAGTATCCTGTCTTCTGACAGTGGCCAATGCCAGGGGCCCCAGAGGGAATGAACAGAACAGGTAATCATCAGATGATCCAACAGGTAATCATCACAGAAAATGAAGTGAACAAAGGTGATCTGGAGGGATACAATACGAAAGGCAAAATGGCAGCAGCATTTACAGATGGAAACAGTGTGGTCTAGTGGGGAGTGCACCAGATGGGACATCTGGGTTCTATTTCCAGCTCTTCCACTGACCTGCTGTTTGACTTTGGCCAGGTCATTTCATCTCTCTGTCCTCCTTTCGTCTGTCTCAACTATTTAGATAGTAAGTTCTCCGGGGCATCCTTTTTAGATTCATTGATTCAGGCCAGAAAGGACCATTAGATCATCTAGTCTGACCTTAATCTTTCTAGGAATATATGTACAGTGTCTAGCATAACGTCATAAACAGTAAATACTAATGACAATACAAATGCCATATTTGTTTAAGTGAAAATATAGGTAAGACAAAGATGGACAATATTTGTGAAGAAGTCTCAAAGCTAAAAAAAATGACAAACAGCAATCGTACTCAACACCACTTGGGCTTCTATCAGAGGCAGTGGGAGTCTGCCATTTACGTCAATTAAAGAAGGATTAGGCCCATTGTTTGTGAAACAGAAAGGACTATCATACCGCATATGAAAGAAACACAAAGCAGCGAGGGAAACCTATAACAAACGGAGAACTGAATCAGAATATTGCGAAGAGGAATCTTGTATATTTCAATGTACTGTTTCAAGGACAATGAATCTCAGAACCACATAGATATAATAAAAATATATGAGAGTCGCTACTAGGGCTATGCAGGACTTTCAGTACTTCCTGTCTCTTTCCTGAGAGTGCTTTGGTTCTCTGATAGTTCTGCTTTTCTCTCCTCCTCAGCTCCTAGCAGTTGTCCAAGGCTAGTGCTTAGGCAAATTTAATAAAGCAAAAAAAAAGCTCTTTTGTCTCCCACACACAGTGCCACAGATGAAAGTGGTATCTAGGAGTTCATATACCTTGATCCCCCTTCACGATCACTCTACACACTCTCCTCGCCTCTGTCTAAGATCACAAGGAAATAGGACTGATAGTGGATAAGGAACAATTAGCCAGACAGCAATTGGTGCCATTGCCTGTAATTCAGATCAGCCTGTTGCATTTTTCTAGGGGAAAGATACATTTCCCCTGAATGCCTATGGCGTTCAGTTCTCGAAGTGACGGATAAGAAACCAACTTCAGAGGTTCAGTTTTAAAGCTGGGTTAGCAGCATTGCATAACAAGGGTGTGCAGAGAGAGATTCTCTACTTCAGTAGCAGTCACAAGTTTATGTTTTTTAAATTTGTTTTCCTGGACACTTTCATGCAAGCAGGGTTTGGGTTTTTGTTTGTAAGACTATTTGCAGAAACTGGAAGTCTTGCAAATACATATCACCTGTCTGAAGGAGGAGAGAGAGATCCATTGCTTGGTATGCAAGAAGTGGGAGCCTGTCTCCAACCAAAGGGAACAGTAGAAAAAAATTCATGAAGCTACGAGCAGTAAAAGGCGCCAAAGGGATCAGCCAGGACAGCAGAATGCCGAGACACAAGGGAAAGCAGAAAGAAGTATGAGTAGAAGTGTAGGTCAGGGCTAAAATTCAAGGATCCTGTGAGGTTCTGAGCATCCTCAATACCCATTAAATCTTGACCCTCCTCACACTAAAGCAGATGACAAAAGATCCCATGACCTTGGTGGAGGCAGGATTGAGTATACTGACCATGTGGAATTTGAGGGCATCTTGTACTCACAGGGTCAGGGTGCATTGGAGTGCAAGTTTATGTTGGAGTAGATGTCATTTACTCTGTTGTCCTGCTGCCTCTCTTCACACATCTCCCATTCTCCTGAACAGTTTCATATACGTAAAGCTCACCTAATTACTTTGCTTATCAATTATTTTAGGAAAAAAGAAAAAATACTAGAAACCAAGAGTCAGTTTATGGTGAAGCATAAAATGAGAACTTAAATGGTAGAAATAAGCCATGGCAAGTGCTTCTGACATTAGTTTCCTTTGAAAAGTTTGTGTGTGTCCTGGTCTCACACATTCACTATTTGATCTGATAAATCACCCCAGATCAGAAAAGGAATGGGCAGCTGGCTTGGATTTAGCTAGATCCCAATTCATGGCTCCTTATGTTTGATACATTTTTCAAGACAGTTGAGTTTTTTTTAAAAAGGAAACAAACTATCATTTCTCTCTCACAAGCTTTTTTTCACAGGTAGTCTGAATATTTTAAGGCAATTTAACAAGCTGCTCAGTTTTAAGGTGTCAAGGTTCCTTCCCCACTCTGAACTCTAGGATACATATGTGGGGACCTGCATGAAAACCTCCTTACTTTTACCAGCTTAGGTTAAAACTTCCCCAATGTACAAACTATTTTACCTTTTGCCCTTGGACTTCATCGCTGCCGCCATCAAACGTCTAACCGGGTTTATTTGATTAGGAAAGAGCCCGTTTGGAAACATCTTTCCACCCAAAATCCTCACCAAAATCTTGCACCCCCCTTCCTGGGGAAGGTTTGGTAAAAATCCTCACCAATTTGCATAGGTGAACACAGACCCAAACCCTTGGATCTTAAGAACAATGAAAAAACATTCAGTTTCTTAAAAGAAGAATTTTAATAGAAGAAAAAGTAAAAAGAATCACCTCTGTAAAATCAGGATGGTAAATACCTTACAGGATAATTAGATTCAAAACATAGAGAATCCCTCTAGGCAAAACCTTAAGTCACAAAAAGACACAAAAACAGGAATATCCATTCCATTCAGCACAGCTTATTTTCTCAGCCATTTAAACAAACAGAATCTAACGCATATCTAGCTAGATTACTTACTAAGTTCTAAGACTCCATTCCTGTTCTGTCCCCGGAAAAAGCATCACACAGACAGACCCAGACCCTTTGTTTCTCCCCCCCCTCCAGCTTTGAAAGTATCTTGTCTCCTCATTGGTCATTGTGGTCAGGTGCCAGCGAGGTTATCCTAGCTTCTTAACCCTTTACAGGTGAAAGGGTTTTTCCTCTGGCCAGGAGGGATTTTAAAGGTATTTACCCTTCCCTTTATATTTGTGACATAAGGTTACTAATGTTATTACTCTACTTCAAACAGCAGCCAAAAGCTTGTTTGTCTGTTTTCCTAGGAACTTTCATGCCGACTCTCAATACTATCTATTGCAGGGTACGTGGGGAAACCTGGCTCATCTTCTGGGTGAGGATATCTGAATCTAATACGCTACTTTCCTTGCCTGCCTTTTGAAATGGCAACAGACAGCACTTGAAAAGGCCCCTATTTAAATTACACATGGCCAGGAACGCTCTAGGCAATTTTCAAAGAACTTGGTGATTTTGAAGTGTAAGACGTGTGTGGAAAAGCTGCCTGTTCTGCCTGAAATCCTCTAGGAGAAGGAAGAGCATGTTTGAAACTTTATGAGAAGAGCCAGACTCTGAATTGCCTCGGAAAGCTTGGGACTAAAGAGACAGGCTGGCTACGTGTATTGTATTAGTACTGCCAGCTGTGGCTAGTTCTCTAGTTTAACAACTGAAGAGGAAAGGGGGAAAAAAAAAAGAGAGAGAGAGAGAGAGAGAGAGAGACATCCTTCACCACAGTGCACACAACCTCCCTCCCAATAACTAAGCTAGTGGCTCAAACAATATAAGAGAATGTCTTTTTGAACTTTTTAATGGGATAGATGTGCCTGGATTTGTGCTCCTTGGATTGCACTTTCTTCTAAGGTTGCAGTGAATGAGTTTACTGGCAAACTGTTTGCTTACGGTAACCCCTATATGCATAAATGATCATGGTGACTTGTGAAGAAGACTCCCCTGGAAGCCCCTGGTAATCCAGTCCTCACACTTGGACAATTCCCTACCACAGCCCATGCAAGCTCCACATGCAGATCATCTTGCAAGGTTAGGGTCCACATTACCACTGCACAAAGGCTTACTGGGGGGGGCAAGGGAAATTATATATATTTTCTAACCCTATCAGCTAGCCAAGTTCCTCCCCACCATCCTCGCGCTCCACGCCACTTCAGATGAATTGTACACACTTTCCATCAACCCTACCGTGAGATTGCTCCATAGACAGGGCTGCTCCCAGGTTTCCTGCTCTCTGCACCTCATACCTCTTCACTGAGGCCAGCATAGAAAGGTTCATTCCAAAGAAGAGCACCTTGTGAAAGCAAACAGAAACAAGGGTTTAACACAGAAAGGCGAATATAACCTCAACTATGGCTTTCACTACCAACAACATCTAAAATGGGGCTAGATAGAACATTGATACTTAACGCTCACTTAAGGTCACAGTTAAACAAGTTTGGAAGGAAGAGAGAGATAACTACTGTCATTTAAGTATTTAGGAGGAGTTCAGCTATTACAGTGAGGGGGATCCGATTGGTAGAACTTAATGACAGAGGCCAACCAGTTCAACAAAATGCACAAGTTCAAGAAAGCATGAAATGTTTCCCATCAGAGGCCAGATTCAGCATTCGCTCTACACTCCGGCATAGCTCTGGAGAATGCAGAATCAACCCCCTGAAAAGATTACATATGCAAAATCTTTGTTTGCTGAACATGTCCATACTGTATATTAAACAGTATTCTAAACTTCAAAGAAACGTGTACTCCTTGATAGCTATACACATAGGATCATGGAGGGGTTTTTGTTGTTGTTTTTAAACACAACTATTTAAAAAACATGGCGCTATATATACACATCCTTAGCACTTTGAACTTCAGTAAACCAAAATAAATTAGGATTTTTCAATTTTGTAATCTGAGCAGAGAGGGCTAGGAGATAAACAAAAATATGAAATGTTAAAAAATGCAAAAATAGACGAGATTATTTAAAAAGCAATTACTACCCTCGGGCAGAGCCAACTCAGATTCTAAAAGTGTGTCAGTAGTAAGGTTTCTGCACCCATGTTGTTTTAATGCAGTGACTTAGAAACTTAAGAACAAGTCTTTATTTGTATTCGAATACAGCCCCTATTAAAAAAATTTCCTTCCATGGTCTCTCTTTCTGAATATCCTTAAAACTTCAAATCAAATCAATTCATTAATATTGGAATGAAGTGTTGTTAAATGCATACAATACACTTATGTTATAGAATAGAAAACCAATCTCCCAAGTACATCTTTATTCTGAGGAACCAGTTGACTCCACTCATGTAGGGCATGAAACAGATTTCAGTATCAGCTGCTAAATAACAATGCAATGTAAATTCAAATGATTATGAATGAAGCCAACCAAGTGAGAGGCCCATTGTGCTAGATGCCGTACAACCATATAGTAAATGACAGTTCCTGCCCCAAACAGCCAACAACATTGTCATTTTAAATTGAATTACGGTTTTTTCCTAAGCTGCTCTTCTAGAATCTGTCTACTGGATGGCATCTCTTTAGCCTAGAGCATCTACAGGTTTATATAATCTCCTTGATAGAGCTGGTCCTTATATTTCAGTGACAGACTGCTTGGAACAAAGGAACAAAGCAAGGAAACCCACTGGCAGAGCTTGGAGAAATGGAATTAGGAAACAATTACTGTTCACTAGAAGCCTGATCCGATGCCCATTAAAGTCAATGGAAAGACTCTCATGACGGAATTCGCAAAGGTGCTGAGGTGCTGTGATGCTCAGTGTTGTAACACCTACCTTTTAAAAGCCTAGAAAAAAAAATATCCCGGAAACAACACTGAGACTGACAAAGCCAAGCTGGGCACCTCGGCTCTCTGTTCAATGAATGCGGAGAAAAAGGAGCTTTAGAATGTGATCCACAAAAGCCAGCATGCTCGGTGGCTCCCCGCCTAAGCTAGCCAATGGGAAATGCTGATGTGCTAAGCCCCACCCCTTTCTCATAACTAGACACCCCTAAGATCAGGCTGCAGAGAGGCACCTAGTTCTGCTAGCGATACACAACAGGAACCCCTCTACTGGCTTAGGTGCCTCTGTTGTTTCTTGCGGGAACAAGCTACGCACCTGCCTCACTCCCCAAAAATGGCTGGACGAGGCAGGTGCCCATCTTATACCTTTTAGCCCCAGGGTTAACGCACTCACCTGGGATGCGGGAGACCCAAGTCCAATTCCCCCTTTCCTAGCAGAGGAGGAGAAAGAATTGGAACTGGGGTCTTCCACCTCTCAGGAGAGTGCTCTAACCACTGAGCTATTCTGGGATATTCTGATGAGGGACTCCCTCAATCTGTCTTGTTGAAGCTACTCCACTGTGAATAAATAAAGGGAGCGATTGGACTTGAGAGGGACTTGAGTGAACACGGGGAGGAAAATAACTCAATATTCCAGTGAGTAGGCACCCATCTGGTGGGTAGAGACCCTAGCTCAAGTCCCCCTGCTCCAATCACTCTATTTATCCACAGTGGAACAGCCTCAACAGACAAAACTGAGAGAGCCTTACATAATACCCCACAGCTCATGATTGGGGCCCTCTCCTGAGGGATGGGAGACTCTTGTTCAAATCCTGTCTCCTTTTCTACCATAGAGGGAGGAATTGAACCCGAGCTGCCCACAACCCAGGCAAGTAAGCTAACCACTGGGTTAAAAGTCATGAGATAGGAACACTCGGAGGGTGACTACTGAATCCCCATATCTGGCTTAGGCCTTTCTTCCCCTGGTTCGTGAACTCCTCTGGGCTTGGGCAGCAGATAGGCAACTAGAGAGAGGCAGCAATGTGCATGCCCAGAGGCAGAAACATAGGGCCTTGGGAACTTTGGGGGGAGGGGGGAGGAAACTTAGGTGCCAAGTGAGTTTAGGTGCCTACAGGGTTTGGCAGAAGTTTTATGGATCGCAGTAGGGGGTTTAGGCTCCTAAATCTGGGTTCAGGTGCTTGTGTATTCATGGATCCCACCCTCGGTGACTTGATCAGGCCCTAAATTTAAGGAAAAAGCAGAGACTTCGGCATCACACCTAGCTCTGTTGCAGACTTGCTGTCTAACCATGGGCAAATCAGCTGGGGTCAATTTGTGATCAGTCCTTGATCAGGGTTTTGGCAGGGGGAGTGAGACACCCCCTCTCCCATCTGAGAATTGTAACAGCAGCAGACTGTGAGGGGATTGCTCTGCCACCTCTCCTTGCTCCGCCTGGCAAGAAAGTTACACGAGGAGGGACAGGAAAAGGTGGCAGTATGGCCTCAGGGCCAGTTCATGCACGAGAGCCATCTGCGCCCCCCTAATGAGGAATACCCAGTGCCCTTATATGCATCAAACAACTCCAGGGGAGATTGCAGCCCCTAGAGGCAGGGAATCCCTGCACCCTTCCATCCATTCTCTCTTGCACCACTTAGCCAACAATCTCCTTCCCCACAAATCACTTCCCCATCTCTAAAAGAGGAGATTGTGAGAAGGCAGCCCTGCCTGGGTTTCCCTCCTGCAGCTGACCACAGCACAACCAGTGCACCTGCCTCAGTTTCCCTTTCTTCCAGAGTCCCCAGTAACCCCATTCTGGCTTTCAGCGTATCAATAGCATTTTGAGGGTCATATTTATCATAAAAGTTCCCACCATCGTAATCCCAATTCCCCAGCACAATCCAAACAGCATTTTCTCTCTTTCAAGTCCCAACAGACCATCAACACACCCAGTGCAGTTCCAGCATCTCTCGCCACAGCCCAGCTCTCTGATACAGCGCTGGTGTCTCCCATACTTCAGTACTCCTCCGCAGATCTGATTCTAGCCCTCACCAGAGACATCAGTAAGCTCAGCCCTCCATCATTCCCCAGCCTTCAGCACTCTTAGGCACTCCAGCCTTCCTGCTCAGATAGCCCACAGGCATCTCCCTTTACTTCTCTCAGCCTTCAGCTCTCTCTGGCACTAACTCTCTGGCCTGGGGAAATTTGTAGCTGATCCCCACAAATGCGTTCTCCTTTCACTGCTCAGTAGGGAACTCACCAGTCCCTCCTTCATGGGTATGTCCCCCGTGAAGTGCCCAGCCCTGCTCTGCTCTCTCCAGACTCTGGATCCAGAATTCTCTCTGGCCTGTGGGCTGTCTCTCATTTATAACTCCTGGTGCAGCTCTGCCCTCCTCGTTACACCAAACCAGGGTGCACCTGGACTGGAACAGGAGCGCTGGCCCTAATTTCATGTAAAGGGCCTGTCACAGAGGTAATAAAATGTATCTCCCTCAGAGGGCTGTTGCAAGGCGTATTTCACTGCCATCTGCTCGTTGCACCAAGATGCTCAAGGAGACAAGGCCGCACATTTGTATTTATATTCATGGTCACTCCACATCTACAAAGCCTGTATGCACTACATCTGTCGGAGGCTGCCCCACAATGCCCTGTCCAACCCTTCCCCGCCGTCGCGCCACCCCATCTCCCCCTTGTGCTGCAAGAGAGTTACTGCAACTCTAGGGCTGGAGGGAGAGAGGGAACCAGAATGCTGGCTGTTCCTAGGAGTCATCCTGGTTTTCACAATTGTGCGTGGTTAGCAAGGCCCAGACAGCTGTGTCAACCGAGCCCAGGATTTAGGACAGTGTAACTCAGTGAGGGTGACCTTGAGTATCTGATAAGTCTGCAGACTACAATTCTGTGCAGTGGAAAGCAATTAAATACGGCAACACCTAATGCAGACTCGCGCTGGCCTGTGGAGAGAGGGGAGGAAGATTGCCTGCAGATCATTATGATCTCCAACGGCGGCTTACTTAGATGCCCTCATTCATTTTAAATACTATTTTAATACATGTTTTATATATTTTCCAGATATTAAAAAAGTGATCATCTCCCAGAGAAAGGAGCAGGCTGCATAGCTCACACTTGCCTGACATCAGCTAACATTTGTGCTGCTCTCTTCCTGTTGGAGTGTGGCTCTTTAAAACATGGCCACTGGTACTGGACATTAAAGAATAACAGCCCTTCTGCCAGCACTTGAGCTCTGAAACTGCAATTGCCTCAGGGCAACCTCTACTACTGGAGGGATCACGGGAAACCCCAGGTGACTGTGACATTCCTCTGCCCAGAAGATCTCTGCCAAACAATCCACTGTGCTGGGGCACTCCACCAACCAGGCTGAAATCCCAGTGAGACTCCCAGAAGCAATTTGCAGAATTTCTCTGTTTCAGTAGCTGCTTTGATCCTCTCTCAGTTGAGCTCCACAATCATCCTTCCTCAACTCCCTTGTGCCACCCTAGTCTTCTCTTTCATACCCCCCGGCTTCTGCAAACCACTCTGATCCTCCTTCTCTGAGTTCGGAACATAGGCTCAGCAGAACATGCAAGCTCCCCTTGAAACCAGTGAGAGTCCATGAACTTTATAAAGCACAGTGCCCTTGACATAATGTAACTGAAACATTCTCCTGGCTCATCTGTTCATGTAGGCTGCTCCCCTGGTTCCTCCTCCTATGCCAGCCCTTTGCCTTCCCCCATCCCCATGTTCTCATAAGAATGGCCATACTGGGTCAGACCAAAGATCCATCTAGCCCAGTATCCTGTCTTCTGATTTGGCCAATGCCAGGTGCCCCAGAAAGAATGAACAGAACAGGATAATCATCCAGTGATCCATCCCTTGTCACCCATTCCCAGCTTCTGGCAAACAGAGGCTAGGGACACCATCTCTGCCCATTCAGGCTAATAGCCATTGATGGACCTATCCTCCATGAATTTATCTAGTTCTTTTTTGAACCCTGTTATAGTCTTGGCCTTCACAACATCCTCTGGCAAGGAGTTCCACAGGTTGACTGTGCATTGTGTGAAGAAATACTTCCTTTTGATTTTTTTAAATCTGCTGCCTATTAATTTCATTTGGTGACCCCGAGTGCTTGTGTTATGAGGAGTAAATAACACTTCCTTATTTACTTTCTCCACATGGATCATGATTTTATAGACCTCTATCATATCCTCCATTAGTCATCTCTTTTCCAAGATGAGAAGTCCCAGTCTTCTTAATCTCTCCTCCTATGGCAGTTGCTCCATATCTCTAATCATTTTTGTTGCCCTTTTCTGAACCTTTTCCAATTTCAATATATCTTTTTTGAGATGGGGTGATCACATCTGCAGGCAGTATTCAAGATGTGGGCGTAACATGGATTTATATAGAGGCAATATGATATTTTCTGTCTTATTATGTATCCCTTTCTTAATAATTCCCAACATTCTGTTCGCTTTTTTGACTGCCGCTGCACACTGAGTGAATGTTTTCAGAGAACTATCCACAATGACTAATTTAGACCCCATCATTTTGTGTGTATAGTTGGGATTATGTTTTCCAATGTGCATTAATTTGCATTTATCAACATTGAATTTCATCTGCCATTTTGTTGCCCAGTCACCCAGTTTTGCGAGATCCCTTTGTAACTCTTTGCAGTCTGCTTTAAACTTAATCTCCTGTTCTGTCTTCACTCCACTCCTTTGATTTAAATTACAGTTAGCCACAGCAAGCACCACAACATTGGTATAACCTCTCCTCAATTCCCAGTTCCATACGAACCCCCTTAGCGCTCACCTTGGTTGTGTGAGCTCACTAAACAGCATTTTGTCCCCTCTGTACAAGGCCATTCTTCCGCTCTCTGACATTGTCACCTCTCCCCCTCTCTCTTTTCCCCTATGTCATCCCAGTCTGTTGTCCCCTCGTATGCTCCCCCCGTGCAAAGTTAGTGGTGGATTAAGAAGGCTTCCAAAAATTCTGCTATCATGAATAACTGGACTTCATTTATGCTCCTCCTGTTTTCTTTCTGCTATCCTGGGTTCCACCTGTGTTTCTTCAGCTTTCCATTCCCCATTGATCCATTGTCCCCCTCACGCTATTGTTATTCTCCACCTGTAACGCTTTACAACTATAATTCTCTCTACATCAGCATACACTTGCAAAAAACAAACAAAAACAAAAACCTCCCACTAAAACCAAAGAGAAAGTGTCAACTCAAAATAACACATGCTGCTGCTGTTTGCAAATATCCAGGAATGGATGAATGTTAAGAGATTTGGAATACAAGTTCCCTTTCACACAAATCTCCACAAGTGCAGTTGTTTATCTAGCCTCTCCAAGAACCGTGGCCTCCTCTACACTACAAAAATCCCTTGTAATGGTTTGGAGACTGGCTCTTGAATTGTTTCAGGTAACTCCGTTTCACTGTCTGTGCCAGCTTGCACGAGCACATAACATGATTTTGCCAACTGGTGGGGCTGGGATATAACAGGTTTTGAAAGTAGTCTAGTTTTCTATGTAGGTTCTTATTCCGCCCTCATCACTGTACCACATTCAATAAAGTGACTAGCATCTGTGCTCCTTTCTAAGCTGCGCAGTCGGGCTCCTACCCAGGAGTGATTCAAGTGCCACGCACTTAATTAGAGGAGCCACATACATCCGGCAGCGAATGTTCAGGTACCCCTTCCCCCACTGCCCTATGCCTTGAAGCCTCTGGCCAGCTGCTCCCAGGACCCTCCTGCTGGCTATGCAGTGTGGTGGGGGGGGATTGAAGGGAGACGCTGATGTCAAGGTGTCTCCCTCCCCCTGTACCCTGTCTCTGCAGAGCAGGGGAAGGGGGGACAGGGCTCAAGGCTCGAGCAGGAGAGCTGCTGTGGTCTGAGGTCTGAATGAGCCTTCCGAGCGGTGAGTGAGTGCCTTAAAGAGAGACAGCGCACAGCATCTCTCAGAAACTTCCCCAGCAGCCACCACACACACAGTCTGTGTCTCTCTCACACATAGTCTTTCACACTCACCTCCCAACACATACTTGTATTATTGTTGTTTTTGTTACTTCTTGGTACTTCCTGAAATGCACATATATTCTCTGTAACTTTATTCTTTCCAAGTGTGTTTAGTGTTTTGACTCATCTATGCATTTCATAATGTTTATTTCTCTCTTACACTTAACTTTAATTCTTTTGAGTAGTGAGTTCTAAAGTGCCTAACCTGTCATGGCTGGAGTAATTATCCCTATAGTAACTTTTAAATATACATATATATTAGATCTTGGTTTTTTTGTTTCTACTGGAGGCACACATTACCTCGGTGCACGTAACAAAATTTATTCCGCACATGAATGGAAAAAATTAGAGGGAACATTGACCAGCATCTGTCACCTCTGGTTCATTCTTTCCCTTACCCTCTCCAATGGGGAGAATTGAGCAGGGTTTGTAGGGTTTTGTTTTAACAGACACGTTGCTCTTTGTCTATTCCAGATAAGGCAAGGTAGAAGAAGTGTGCCTTGGACATGGAGTAGAAAGTTTGAGAAGGGATTTTTACAAAAGTGATCCCCTACCCATCCACACAGTTGGATACGAGTGACTTTTCAGCGCTCAAGATCTCTTGAAGCCAGGCATTCTTACCGCACTTTGGCAGCTGTGGTCCACTCCCTTCTAGAAAATCCAAGTGACAGACACGCTCATCTAGCCATTGCAGAACTTTACATAAAGGCAGGTTCCATTTAAGGCTGGTGCTTTACATGAGGGTTCTCACTTGACCAGAGGCCACTTCTCCCACCCTAAGACATCATATTACACTTGCAGCCCTTTTGCCTGTCCTGTGCCACTTTCTTAGGTTCTCTGCTCACTCTTCTTTCCACTCTCAGCCCCAGCAATCCGACATCACCCCACTCCATTCTGCTGCCTCCTCTTGGGACAGTCTGAATCTCTCTCAGCTTCTCGACTCATCTTGAAATGCTGCTTAATTCTGGCTTGGAAATATTCCCAAGCCAATCTGATCACTCCAATCCTGCCTGCTCTGGGCCTCTCTTTCCTTTCATTTTCTTCATCTTTGTGATATTCTGATAAACTTTTCAATTCATTCATCCTGCTTACAGCGACTCTTAGCTCCTATAGTCACCTCTATAGCTCCCTCATCCCATGCCAGCCGTCCCCCAATCCCATTCCCCAGCTTCCTCCTACTTGCTATTCTCTCTGTTTCCTGGACTTCTCAAGGCCGCTCAGCTCCTGGGACAGCTCCAGTTTTCTCATCTCCCTCTGCTGCTCTGATCTATTCTTTGGAACAAACCTTGCCATCTGATACTCACACACAAGGGGCTGATAATGGGAGAATGGGAGAGACTGTGTGACCTCTTTACATCTGATTTGTATCTGATGAGCAGTTCTCCTGTAAGGATCATCTTGGTTTAACAATCAAGGCAAGGAATACTAAGGAACTATTATGTATGTTGCTAAGATGTGGTTGTTTCCAGGTAAAACTTCCAAGTTGTGTAGATAACAGAGGTGGAATTCTCTTATTGCTAAATTCTTTCCTCTTGATTACATTCTCTTAAAAAAAAAAACAACAACGCTGCTTTTTATTTTAACCTCATGACACTAAAAGATAATCATTAAATCACCCAAAAAAGTGTTTCAAAGTTAGTTAAAATTTGAGGCCCACACAAGCCCCATTTTCTACACAATTAAAGGTTTATTGAAAGCCCAAAGAACAGACAAGAAAGCACAACATTGGTCTATTATGAGCAAACAAAGCGCTGAAGTAATTCAGTGAATGTAGTACTAATCGTGCATGTAATAGATTCAATTAGGTTTACAAAGTGGCAGGAATTGGTATGTGATGAGAAAGAGCTCTTTACAGATATTCAGACAAGAAAGCCATTACAGTGAGAAAAGTACCAGAATCAGATAAGATGCAATGTTATTTTGGACATCATTATCAGCATTTAGAAGAGACCACAATAAATCATAACCTGCCAGCAGTAGGTTCCCCAAGCTAGTCGAGAAAATAGAATGGATGAATCAGAGGTAAAAAAATAAAGTTTGCTTTATGGTTAACTTTTAATTAATCAAGTCTGAGTAGCTTTCAGCACAGTAACATCCACCAAAACCACACGCTTGACAGACAGCACGGAGACAAAACATACACGTTATTTGTGCTGGGCTGAGACCTGTTATCTCAAGGAGCCAGATGAAAGAAAACAAACTTTTTTCCTTGGCTAGAATATGAGAGACAGCTCATTGAAGTATAAAGGTTTACCTTATTTTAATAATTCCCACGGCAGCATTGTTGGAAGTGTATACAGCATAAAATGGATTGCGGATTGGACAACCTCTACTAATGACCAACAGAAGCAGGTTGCTCGTCATGAAACTACAGGCCTTTCAGCTTCAGTGAGCTCAATTCAGAGCAAGGCATGAGGTGATAAAATAAACTCCCCTTACCCCAACTTAGAGTCCCTGATGCATCAGCAGAAGGAATATATGGACGTCTAAGACAGTCTAGGTGCCTGCAATCCATAGTATAATCAGTGGAACTGGAGAAAGAGGGTCAGGTTTCAGAAGCAACTCAGTTTGGCATGTCACTAGGGCCACAGAAGGGCATTTGGGGGCAAGGCTTCTAACAGACTAATTCTAGAACTTTAGCCTCTCAGCAAGGTTAATTGCCTGCCTCGTCACTCATTGCTAATGAAACATAGTTGACGCTGCATGGTCAGGACTCTGCATCCAGGTGGTGTCAATCACAGGACTGGGGCATTGGTAAGTGTGAGGGAGTGGAGTGGGAGAGGGAAGGATCTAACTTAAACCATCTTATGCATCACTTTGGAAATTGATGCAACATGGGGGGTTGCTGGCTTATTCGCAGGCAAGCCATACGGTGGGCGAGATTCAAATCCCATTGTGACACCATAGTTGGCATTCAAGCAACCAAAGGGAGAAAACCAAAACAGTGCAACAATCACACTATATTGTTTCCTTCCTGAAAGTAGAGATCTCTTTCCTGTATATAATCATACTGTAGCTCTCTTATTGGGACACTAATATAACATGACTGGTGCAGACAATGTCTCTTTGATTGTAAAAGACCAGGGATTTTGAACAATACTGTACTTCGAATGTTAGAGCAATTTCATTCAAGGATCTCAAAGCACTTTGCAAAGAATTAAGCATTGCAACGCCCCCGTGAGATAGGTACGTGTAATTATCCCTATTTAACAGATAGGTAAACTGAGGCACTGAATCTAAGTGTATTGCCCAGGACTCAACAGTGTAGCAGCAAGACTCAGGTGTCCTCCTGAATCCCAGTCTCCCACTCTAGCCACTAGAGATTCTGCATTTCACGTTGAACTACCCATTTCAGCTAGCACTGGATAAACCTACCACAAGAGGAGTTTCTCATTTTCACCTTTGGTCAGAAGCCACTTCTTGAGTCACAAACTTCCAGTTCATGGTGCTGATTATACTATAGGTAAAAAGAACAGGAGGACTTGTGGCACCTTAGAGACTAACCAATTTATTTGAGCATAAGCTTTCGTGAGCTACAGCCCACTTCATCGGATGCATTTGGTGGGAAAAAACTATACTATCGGTGGCACTCTTCGCTCTCAGTCACCTCTGAACCAGTGCCCCAGTGTTACGCTAGGGAGCATGGTACTACTAGACCCATCATCATTTACATGTGACATAAACCAAGACCCTAACTACTTCTGGCCATTTAAGATCCCAGGACATTTTTAATTAACCCCAATGTCCCGGCCAAATTCCAGTTTAGGTAATTGCATTCAGTCTGCCTAACATTTTCCCTGTTGTTTCACTCCCCCTCCTAAAGATTTATACAGTCGTGTTGGTGTTGAATAGTATTTGATCTAATGAAGATATTTCAAAGGGAAAGTTCCGTATGCATGGGGGGAGTGTGGATCAGAGGTTTATTGCACTAGCCCTCCTCAGCAGTAGATTTGGAAAGTAACAGTTTCATGATCTCATCGCACTTTCTATTTCTGCCCATCAAAGATTGCCAACTCATTGAACGCAACCGACCATCTTTTTTTAAAGAGAAGACCTGGAATGGAATTGATGCAATTTGTTGATCAAACAAAATGTGAGCATACATACAACAATAAAGCAGAGGGAATTCACTGTTGATCTTTCAGCTAAGGCATATGAGGAAGCATTCCATTCAAAATTATGGCAATAGAAGCAGTGGAAAATTAATCCAGCTTCATCCATTCTACATTTATGCACCATTCCCAGCTCTTGAATGAACAGAGTAGCTCTTCAATGAAGGCCCCAGGCCAGGTTATTATACAATGCACATGTGCCTTTTTCAGTGAGTGGCTCTAAAACAGCATCAGTGGGTCCTCATCAAGCAGTCTAGAAGCTGCATCAACAAAGAACTGAGGATCACTTTTTAAAGTTCTCTTAGTTAAGGCTAGATTTACTCCAGTGGATTTACTTCAGATGTACACCAGTGTAACTCGGATCACACTGTCCCTTAAAGAGCAGCTAAGACAAACTACAGCACCAACACAGAGCTGCCCTCAGGACAATACACATTAAAAGTTTCACCGAACGTTGCTACTCATGCTTTGCCTATTTTATACTATTCAGGTCATTTTGTTATTAAAAACATAGCTAGAGTGTAGAGTTGAAGATCACGCTGAGTTGTATTGACAGAGCTGGAGGAGGAAACCTGCATAGCACCTGTCATCACCAGGCCAGGCTCAAGCCAGGGCTATTAGTAACTTAGTTTCATGACTAAGGATAAGAACTCAAAATCTGATGCTGCTCTGACAAGCTGTCGGTTTTACGATGAACTGGACTATGTTCTGAGCTGCCCCCTGAGCCTGCAGTCCCCTCTTAGCATGGATTCATCTGCAGAGCCAGGGCAAGTGTGCATTTGGAACTTGGACGTCTGAGGATGTGGCCCCTGTGCTCCCTGGTCAGCCAGCCCAAAGGGGTGCGGGGAGGAAGGTTCTCATCTTCCACCCTGAATCACAGGATCTCTTCCTTCCAGGAAGAGCACAGTGGGGTGGAAGGGCCCCACACCGAAGAAACAAGGGAGGACAGCCCATCTCAGCTGGGAGAGATGGGCATAGGGGTCATTGGTATGATGAAGGGTCACCTAAAAACACAGTTGGCACAGACAGCCCATTGATGGCTGTGTTGGGGAGGTCAGGGACAGAGTTCTAGCTTGTCGACATTGAAACAGGGCACAGCTTCAGAACATCCTCACACCAGGCACCCTGCCAATGCATCCGATGGAGGTGGCCATGAATATGCCATAATGGTCCACAAAGGCCTACATAATGATGGAGTAGACTCCTTTCCTGTTAATGTACTCGCTTCCTTCAAATGGCAGGTATATGTGTGCCATCAATCACACCTGCATAGCTCAGGAACCCCATCTGTTCAAACTATTTCTGGAATAGTTCCAGATTTTATAACCCTGGGGGTCAACAGCATTGACTGGCTTGCCAACCTCCATGGCCACTGTGCCAACCCCAGATTTGCAAGCACAGAACAGACCTGTAATAACCTGAGTCTGCCAGTTTCCACAGGTGCTAGCAACATGCTTCAACCGTGATTGGCTCTCGTCGGTACGCTCTACCTGAAGGGCCAGGACAAGCTCCTCACACAACTACTCCCACACAAAAGTTCTGCTCCCACTGATGCTTAACCCATGTTCCATCATAATATAGTCCCCGTCCAGAAGCAGCCATCTGCCTGGGGAGGGACGGGCTCTGCCATGAACAAACCAGCAGCAGCTCAGTCCATGACTCCAGTCCATGGTCCCATTCTGTAGTTGGGCTTCTGTTTGTAACTGCAAGACGTTGCCTCCATCTTCTCGACACCAAAAGCAGCCTCTGGAATATCATTTGACAGAAGCCTCTGGAGAGGGACTCTAAAGAAAAAATGACTTCATAAAACTCAGCGGCTGTTGGTCCCAGTTATTAGGGAGAGCAGGACCTATACTTTCGGCAGGTAACAGCACACCACTGCATCAATTTGGGGATGTGGCCACGCCTAGACCATATCCTTCCACAATCCCCAGAGTGGGCAGACAAGTTGCCTCGATGACCTGAGAATGCAAGCATAGAGCGACTCAGTGACTTGTGGCACTGTGAATCCCGGGAGGCATGCCCAGATAGCTGTATTGCTTCTCACCGCCAGGTACAGTGCCAGCATGGATGCAGATATGGACAATGGTCTATATGACGACCCTGTAGCAATTTAGGCTACCACGTTGACAGACCCACAGTCACTTAACCTAGGTTACCATGCAGTGACCATGTACCTCTATATTATTAAATACCGTCCCTGCTCAAAGTCAGTTTGATTTACCACATACCAGGTGTCAAAGCCTGTGGTTTATCATCTTGACCCACTGTTTTTTTTAAAGCATTTGTTTCATGCGGTTTCCTGTTTTTAAACCCTTGTGCCAGTTGTTCAACCAGAAATTTGTTAACTAATGCATTTGGGGACCCTTTCAGAAAAGAGAGCAGTTTATAAAAAAAAAAAAAAAACACATTCCAACCACAGATTGCTTTTGAGTCAATTACTCAATCTTTATTGCTTTTTCATGAGCATCCAAAAAATGGATTATTTTTGGAAGAATGATCTTGACATGCAGAATCTCCCTGCCTTCTGTGATTCTTTCCCATCTATCCTCCAGTGGATTCCTTTCAGCAAGCTCTGGCTTTTTTTTCTTGACTGCCTGAACCAATCCCCTAGGATGCTCAGTTGCACAGAGAACTAGGAAAGTTTCCGGTCTTGTCTTCTAAACTCTTCAAACTGCTCCAGGAGACAGCTGCAGCCTACTGCAGTCACAAGTCAGAACAAATACTCATCTGGGCGTAATGTGACTTTTTATTTTCCCCATGAGAACGTGCAGAAGTTCTGCAGCTGTGCCATAATATGTACAATACCTTCAAGAGCACATTTACAGTTTGGCATAGCTTGAGTGAACTGATGCTTTTAATAACAGACCAAATTCTCCCATTGAGCAGTAAACTCAAGGTGGCAGAACCTGGCTCTTAGCAATTAGTGAATGGTCATTGTACTTGTGGCTCCTATTCCCATCTGCTGCATTTTTGTATAAAAGAAACAAAGAGAAAACTTCCACCCAATTCATCCAGCATCTGATTTCTTCTAACTGTCCGTGTACCTTACTGTAAACATGGGGCTCAATTCACTAGCTTAACCCAGGGACAGAGCCACAGGTGATAAAACATTCACCCATGGGTGGGAAGATTGCAACAGTGGAGTGCAAAGGTGTGTTGGTCTGGTGGCAACCTAAATCAGTGCATCCCCTGGGTGGGGCAGCTACCGAACCCCACTTAAAAGGTATGGCTACCCTCCCCAGAGGTGAAATCTTTCTGGGATCTAATTGTTACAGGAGTGTTCTCTAAAAGAGAGCCTGCATATATGGAAATAGTTACTAGACAAGGTGCCAACTGATGGTCCTCATGAATATGCAGCATTGTTCCTGGATTTTGCAGGGCCAATAAACTACTACTTGTGCATTGCAAATATCTTCTTGTGCCCCGCTCTTAAAAACTCATCTTTTTACCTTTCTTTCTTGTTATTAATAGGTTCATTTACTGCTTGAGCTGGTAAGGACTGGAACTCTATGGAGAGAGCCTGTTAAGCAGCTGGGCAGTGGAGTGACAATAAGCCATTGGAGTGGACAGAACTCCGAGGGTTTCCCATGGGTGGTGGGTGCGAAAAAGGGAATATTGCAGCAGAGACAAAGTAGTGGGATAATAGAAGCATCCTTAGAGCACACAGCTCTCGCACTGGAAGGAAATAATAGTAAAATAGATGCACTGCCTCCTGGAATTCCTATTGGCGATGTATACCTGTGCACCACCCAAAATGGGGTCGTGTGTCAATAATATAGGATAGACATGACTAGGAAACACTTCTCCTCCTTGTTCAGAGTAGAGCTGTTTAAAACAAAGTTCTCACTGTCAGCAAAAACAAGAGAAATAGTATACATTTGTGATTTTAGAAAAAGAAAATTTCCTTTTCACCTCAGGTATTTTGCAAAAATAAGATACATTTTATATGCATCAAGCAATCATTTTGCTCTGAAAATAGTGATAGTTCTCTTTGAAAATTGCAAGTTTTCATCTGTCACACATTTAGAAAACGTCATGAGTTTTCTTATGGGGTAGGACTGTCATTCTTGATATAAAGAACACAGCTTTCTGACAGAACCGTCAACCTTTGCCCCAGCTCACAGGTGAACATTATATTTCTGCAGGTATTTCCAGATCTGAATGCTGACTAAATAGTCATTATTTGTTTCTCACAGCTTTAGCTCAGGTATTTAATCCCTCTTCCATCACAGCTGCTATACAAAACAGTATCTAAACTCATTTACAGTTTCTGATCGAGATAAAAATTTGGGTGACATTCCCTATCATTCTGGCTTAAAAATAAAATAAAATAAAGCTAGAAGCAAAAGAAGTTTGGCCAACCCTTCTGCATCACAGTGGCTCTTCTGCAGTGACTTATTGCAAGGAAACCTGCACTTTAACAACACTGAAAGCAGGTCATCTGTAAAATGGTTCAACCAAAAAACAATTCTTTCAGCAGAAAAGTTCCCCTTCAACAAGTGCTGAAAGACAAAATTGCTATGTGAGATCTCAGCTCTTCTCAAAGTAACCATCCTTATGCAATAAACAGATGAAATGATATCTCTTGAACCTCTTCCATTTTCAGAAATGAATAACCGCATTTTCAGGGCAGTCTTAAAATGTTCAGTGCTTGTCCTAAGAATTATTTTTTCCTGCCGCAAAACTTACAGTGTGTTAGATTTATGAATGGTAGAGTGACCCTTAGGGAAGTAGATGGGAGCATTGAGAGATAAACCTGCTATTAGCCATAGGGATCCTGGCTCATTGTATTCTTTTGTCTTTACCCACTGGAGACAAATGTGAGGCATAACTGAAAATGACACAACTATGGCTTTGAGTGTTTGAGGAAGCTCATACATCCAAAAGTAGGAAAAAATACAACAAACGAGACACGTATGGGGTGAGGGTACAGCTACTTGAGTGGCTAAACAGTTTCAGATATCATACTGAGGATACATGTGAGTAGAAATAATGTGACTTATATTAGGGATCTTTTTTTTTTTTTGCGCACCTTATACATCAATGACTTGGATAAAAGGATATAAGCAAACTGGGGTGGTTAACTTATTATGGAAAATATAAGCACGTAATAAACAGGAGGAGGAAAATTGGTGTTGGCTATTTCATTGTGGCATCCTGGAGTTACTCCACTTCAGGTAATAATAATAATAATACACTTAAAAGCAGAGTGAAATTAATTTATCTTCATCTCAATTCTATGATCAATGGATGGCTGTTAATGCCCAGGATTAGCTCTTCAGTGAAGGATCCATATGGGGGCAGTTGCCCTGGACATTGTAGCATTCCAGAGGGACAGTAGAACACGTATGTGACCTTTCATGTGGGCCTGCAAAGCAGCATCAGAATGTTAATGAAGATCTCAGCAACACTAACAGGCTGAGGGGAACTTTTGATGGTGTCTTTAATTAACAAGCCACTCCTGAGTTGAATATAGTTTGAAGTTTCACAAAATACAACTACTAAGGCAATTCTTGGGAGACTGTTTCTCAAGGAGGGAGAGACAAATCTCTGCTTTGTTTAAGGGTGCATAGTGCCTTCCCTTCACTGAGGTGTTGATCAGAGATGATTTTAAAAAGCTAGATGAAGTTTTCATTAAAATTGCCATCCTTTTTTGTTCAAAACTTTTACCCACAAATTGTCAAAAATTCATTTTTGAACCATTTTGTTATACCAATAAAATAAAAACCAGCAGGATCTTATTAAAGGGGATAAGACAAAATGTCACATTGATTGTGAATACAAAAAGAATCGTAGTAGGCGGTCAGTTATAGCTATAACATTTCATTCAGTTTCACATTCATTCACACGTTCATTCATACACACACACACACAGGTTCTGCAGCTGCTGTATAGTTACCAGTCCTGAATGTAGCTTGAGTTTGTGGCTTGGGTTCGTAGCTTGTGGCGGCTAACTGGCCAGGAAAGCCGGGCACAAGGAAGAGCTGGGTCTCTGTTGGGCATGCACCGATGCCCTTCCATGTTGGCAGCAGAATGTTACCCTCCAAAGTCTTCCCTCTCACCCATCCTTTTTGTAGGCTTTAGCTTGAATCCAGAGTTGATAGGTCTTGCTGTGTCACGCTGCCTCTGGGTTCGGTGTGATTGATCACCCGTCAATTGCAGACATGACTTTCGGCCTAGGACCTGGCTTTGATGTTTCTTCAATTGGACTTTTGTTCTTTTCTTTTGAGGGTGGACTCCTCTTACTTTGTCAGGGCTGTTGTCTGCATCGTCAGCCGTTGGGTGTTTACATTTTATTTCATCAGAACAGGCAGGGGCTGGAGGTTGATTCCATCATCCATCCATACCTCATTCACACATCGAAACTAAACTAATAAGATTACAGCAGGGTTTTGCAAAAATGAAGGTTGCAGCAAGCTTATACAAAATGGAGAGAGCATTTTAAAATGGAGTTTGGGACAAATTAAAATGGAGTTCGAGTTACAATATGGACAAGTGAAAGGAATGGCAAACAGTGAACAGAAGTTACGATATGGACAAGTATAATGAATGACAAACAGTGAGCAGAAGTTACAATGTTGAAACAGTGTAAGTTTCAGCGATTTAAGCAGGAATTAGATTGAAAGTGAAACTCAATTAGCCGGTTATAGGGGTAACAGGTTTTATGAATGAATGTTGTTTCATTTATAAAACTTTGCTTATGAAGTTATATTAATAAAGTGAACAATTAAAAACAATTTCATTGATCAGTTCTACAATTTCTGTACCTGATCAAAAGAGGAGACAAAAATTTCACAAAACAATTGAGCTTTTATCCGTCCCTTGGAAATTATTCACACCCTCTTCACCCCTCCCTAACGGGCTCTAGTATTGAAAACACTATCAAAAGTCAGTCAACAGAGTCTCTCTCCCACCTCTTGGTTCTGCTTGAGCTAGAGGATTGCTAACTAGGTGGCCATGTTAGCTAAGTAAAGACAGAGTTTATGGTACCATCCAGCCAGGACCCGGTGACATTTTGAGATACCCCTTGAGATCTAGGAGACACTTCTTCATAGCCTGAAGAAGATTTTTCATTCTTATTCCCAAAATGCCTCCTTCAGGAGAAATCTGAGATATCCCATCTCTCCACACTGCAGCCAAGATGAGATACTGTCTGCTTGTTGCAGAAGAAAAGAATGATAACAGAGATGCCAGGATTCTAGGAGAGAAACTCCACAACCCACAACTTCTTTTATGAAAGGCTGCTTGACCACAAACACTTTCTACTACTCCAAAACATTGTTTTTTTAATTTAACTCCACTCACTGTTTAACCTACCCTTTGGAAAGTTGACTTACTAACCAACTAGCTAACTTCCCTCAACCATCCAACTCACCAATCCTATAACCTTCCCACATGGAGTCAGCTCCCCTCTAACACAGCCAAGGACGGCATGTAACAGAAAAGCCAAAGGACATAAACGGTGAGGTTAAAACTTGATCCTATTGAAGTCAGATGCAAAATTTCCAGTGACTTCAGTGGGACCTGATTTTGGTCCTTGAAGAGTGGGAATTCTCGCTCTTTTACCCCCCAAGGACAGCAGGAAGAAATCACACAGGAAGAAATCACATTTGGCTAACAAATAAGAAATTGAAACTTTGATTGTCACTCAGACCAAAGCATTACCCTCCAAGGACAAACTAACAATAAAGTGAGTTAGGGCAAGCTCTCACTTGCCCTCACAGTTAAAATCAGACAAAAGCAAATAGACAAAGAGACTTTGCTGCAGCTATAGAATGCTCTCAATGAAAAGAACAAAAAATTACAGCAACAATAATGGAGAGGGGCCATATACTCAGACTTGTATAAAAGTGCTCCAAGGATGCAACCATTGTTGGGGGAATGATAGGAATTAGCCTAGATAATAGACATGAATATGTTGAGTACCTGAATATACTAGGATCCGTTCTAGTAAACTATGTTTTATCTCCTGGATCATGAATTCTCCTGAATTCTTTTAGACAATTTATTGTCATTGCTGGAACACACTGTGTTTTTCTTAACTATCAGATTTCATCTTTGCACATACAGATGTTTTTAAAGGTTTTTGTACTATGTAACTTAATCCGAACCGTTTCACAGCTTTCAAATCTTTGTACTTAATGGTATTTTAAACAACTTTAGTAGGAAATATTATCAGGCATCTGCATTCAGATTAGCCCTTTTGAACACACAATCTCAGTGTTATAGAATTCTCGCCACTCGTGATGTAACATATGAGTTCCATACTCAATTACTAGTTAAAATTTAGACCGGAGTAGAATTACGCCCATTGCAGTTACTATAATTTCCCATTTATGTCAGGTTTTAATCTGACCCCCGTGGTGTCTTAAAGACAACGAGTCAAACAGCTAAATGCATCATAAACCAAACTGCTCCCTTTTATAGTTAACCAAATAATCTCCCTCCCTCCCTCCCAGCCCAATTGAAGAACAAATTATCAATAATAGGCAGATGGTCATTAACATAATCCATAAAAACAGAAGACATTGCCGTACTTTATATCTATCAACATTGATCAGTAGCATAATGTTTAATTAGCCTCCATATAAAAAACAGTGAGTAGCAAAGTAGGGCTATGACAAAGAAATAGTTTTTAAAATATACTGGGTGTTTTTCAAAGGAAAATCATTTCCAGATCACAGACTATTCAGCAAAGAATTCAGCATCCCTACCAAGGATGTACTAATTTGAACATGCACTTTCTGATCAAAACAAGGGAAATTACAAGTTTTCATAAGAGCAAATTTAGCTGAAGAATTAGAATCGGAACAGAAATAATCTTGCGTGAGCTGAGCCAATTCCAGCTTGCTAACATAAAAGCAAGTGGATTAAGGGAAACAAGAGTTTTCTGCCTGTGGGGAAAAAAGTTTGAATTTCAAAGCTTTGTTAGCTTTGAAAAACTTGCCTTGGATTACGGCTGACAGGCCTTTGACAGATTCTGTTCTGGTAGCCGTCATTAAACCCACTATACACACATACACAAAGAATAAACACTTGCATCTTTAAGATCTACTGACAACAGAAATGAAGAAAAATACTCTGAATTTAGTTTTAAGAATGTCACGTTTTGCAGTCTGGTTTAACAGCAGCTAGTCATTAAATACAGGTGGCTTGTTTTTCACATTAAACCCAGCCACCTGCTTTTAATGATTTTGTAAATACTGGAAGATGGGGGCTAAAATGAGCAGCATGCGTTCAAATATGTCCTGAAAATTTGGCAAAACTGTTCTAATTGTTTCAACTTGTTTAGAACACAGCTTACAGTGATTCCATCCAAACAATGCACAAGAGTTCATCCAAGGTACGGTACAATTATTAATACCTATTGAAGATTTTTTTCTATTCAGTGACATAGTACAAGTGCCAAATGGACAGGAAATACGTGGTTGCTGTGCAGGAAAAAAACCTATACAAATAAGTATTTTCAGCTAATCGCTGTCAAGTGTATTTTCATCTCAGGTTCTGAGGCTTTATATTCACAACTCACTGTGTAGAATCGTTAGCATTTTCATCTCTATACAATACAATAATCAATAAATACTTTTGCCTATCATCTGAGGATCTCAATGCTCTTAACAAATACTCAGCAAGCCTCACAATGCCCCTGGCAGGTAAATAAACACTACTGTCTCCATTTCACAGATAGGGAAAATGAGGCACCAAGTGGTGATGTCCAAAAGCTTCAATGTGGATATTTAAAGTTCAGCTCATTATTTAAGCAACTAAATAAGAGCTATAGGATCTTCAATGGTGCATAGCACCCACAAAAGCAGCTTTGGAAATCAGGGCAAATTCCAGTATCTAAGTACCTAAATGTGGATCCGTTGCCCAAATTCCATTACCCGCATTTGAAAATGTTTGCCAACGATCACATATAAGACACTGGCAAAGCTAGAAAAGAGAGTCAGGAAACCTGACCCCATCGACCTGCATCCATCTATTGTCTTTTCTCATTCTTTTTCTCCTAAATTTTGTTGTCTTTTTTATTTTAACATTTGAGCTGGGTAAATGGTACTTACATCCAATCTAACAATCTAGCTGTGTCAACACTGGCACACGCAAAGAGGGGACTGTAATAAATATTTTGGGGGCGGGGGGGGGGCTTTCCTGAAAAATAGGAAGATTCCATGGAAAACTCCTGTCACCACCCTCTTCAGCTTATCTGCTAACTACATGGTTCCCACAGCAGCGAGCAGAACCAGGGTTCTACTGCAGGCTTTGGGATACACTTTCCCTCGTACAATCAAAATGCCAGTCATGGTTATCCGTGGTGCATGCATCTTGCAGCCACAGTTGTGCAAGATGTTTTCTGCTTCAATGAAAAGATGAAATATAATCTCAGCAATTCAGTTTCCTGACTTTTAGCTGAGCCAGAAAGAAAGAGAGAGAGAGATTCTGCTATGAAACCATTGTATTTAGTGAAAACAACATTGGTGTGTTCTAGCATATAGCCCTGATCTAAAGCCCGTTGAAGTCAATAGAAAAACTTCCTTTGACTCCAATTGGCTTTGAATCAGGCTCCGTGAGCTAGATTGTAACCTCAGTCTGCTCAGAGGAAGGGCCAGTGCATATCTCAGGGTCACCGTTCCTCCTGCTTCCCGCCTTGCTCTTGTGACAGAGTAAATTACTTTAGCCCTTTTCATGGGGTAGATCAGTCTCCACTTGCTGCCCGGCCAGCTACTGTGGCAGGCGAGCGGAAGGGTTGAGGGGGCAGAGCCAGGATCTTTCCAATTCCCCATCTCTCTCCACCACCTTCTCATAGTGGGGAGCAGCAGGTATGTAGCTCTTGCTGTCCTCTCCACAGCCAGAGTCACAGTCTGAGCAGGGGCAAGCTCAGGAAGAAGGGAGGGGTTAAGATGAATGGACTACTGGGTCACTCAGTCTCTCTGAGTAACATCTACATGAGCCTAAAGGAGTCACACTGAGAAAACCAAAGGATATGAAAATCTACCCAGAGGTAAGTGAAAACCCTGTATCTCTTGCCTCAGTATTAGCGTTGCATTAAAGGAAGAACTCACTTTGCAATGGTGGAAGAACAGAGGGTTTGGAGACTGCAGGAGACTAAGATTTGGAAGTTACCTGGAAAAGGAGTAACGACCTCCTTCTCACCCTGAACTGATAATAAAATGGAATGCAGGTGAAAAAAGAGCTGGGGGAAGAAAGGAAATGAGGACGACAAATAAAAAGCCACTACTACAAGGTGTGATATCCTGGCCCTATGGAAGCCAACGGGCGTTAACCCAAGGTACCTCAACTACACACATTAGCACCATTGAATTCAGCCACCACTGTGGGGAGAGGAACATTTGGCCGTTTCACCAGAGCAAATCTACAAGGTCAGTGCTGTGAGATTCTTAACATCCAGTCAGAGGAGACTGGATTTTGGGTTTTTTTAGCTTTCACCTGAGAGACTCTCACAAAGTAAACTACTGTGCACAGAACCCAGTGCAACTGGTGTGGAAGGAAGGAAGAAAGAATCAACAGTAGTGGGATTTGAAACTGTGTTTCCAGGGAGCGCAAACCTGAAGCTTAGATCACAAAGCCATCCCTTCCCAACAAACAAGAGGCAGGCTCTGAATCAGAGAAGATATAGCAGCAACATCTCCTCTCATCATTATCATCATGTTCTATCTTGACATTCCTAATGCATCACCTTCCTCTTCCTGTTCTTCCAACGATTCTCTCTGCCTCTCTCACCCTCACTCACTCATACACACCTCCCCTGAGCCAAGAACCATGCACTAACAATTGATGGCACAGGCTTACAGACAGGCAAGCAAAACAGTGACAGTGGTACTGGGCAGGACATGGGGATACATGGTGGGAAGGGGAATATGGTATCAGTATCAAGAAAAACAAGTTCCTTTGTCAGTAGAGTGCCACAGACACAAATCATTGTTGCATCCACCATTACGTACATGCAGTCCATGAGTCTAGAGACTGAGGCAATTTGTATTAATGGCTCTAGATGTGAGGTGACTCCTTCCCCTCCCCTATTTGAGCAAGAGAGTTAATGGCCCAAAAGAGAATAAGGAGACGGCAGGATACGCACCAGATGGGGCAGTGTCAGACTTGGTTAGCGAAAAGTCAGAACTAGTGATGCTTCCTAGAAAAGCCACCTAAAAGCAAAGCATTGCGCATAAGGGTCCTAAAGAAAGCATTCAAAGCTAAAGCAAAGTGTCCTAGTTGTGCTGTTGCCGGCACTACGTATCGGGGAGTGGTAAGAGTCCAGGAGGAGCCGGGGATCACAAATAGCACTGTCAAGTAGTCTGAAAAGAAAACCAATACCATCCACGTGGGACTGATCTTTTTAGATTCAAACAGCAGCGATGCAATCTGCTGTTTGTGTAGAAGAATGTGTCAGGGGAGGAAAAGTGAGTGCTCACATGGGAGCATCTGCTCTAAGAATCCATTTCACCATTAACTGTACAATTGAATGAGATTAACAGCTGTGCAGGAGAGACCAGATGCAGTCACAAACCACAGGTACAGAGGGGACAGGCACAAGGAGAGAGGGGTGAGGTGGAAATGCATTGTTTTCAGGAACAGGGTCCACGTCTGCAGATGCCTCACGGAGTTGCATAACCTTTACCTACTAAGTATACCACCATCTGTTAGCATGGAAAACAGCACAAAGGTATGTGCATCAGATGGTACAACCTACTGTCAGCGAAACATTGGAAAGGAAAATAAATAGGGTTGGAATTAGCCTACAGTCTGCAGATTAAATGTGACATTTGTTTCAGATGCAGACAGCCCTTCTTTGCAATGTTAGGTTTCAGAGTAACAGCCGTGTTAGTCTGTATTCGCAAAAAGAAAAGGAGGACTTGTGGCACCTTAGAGACTAACCAATTTATTTGAGCATGAGCTTTCGTGAGCTACAGTTCACTTCATACTGTTTCCACAGTATGCATCCGATGAAGTGAGCTGTAGCTCACGAAAGCTTATGCTCAAATAAATTGGTTAGTCTCTAAGGTACCACAAGTACTCCTTTTCTTCTTTGCAATGATGAAGGTGGTTTTGAGGAACTGAGGAGCTAAGGAGTTCCAAACTGGATACACCCTAACAGAGCCTCCCTTTCCCCTGCCCAAGAAGAGATGAACCAATCTTTTCAAGCAGCAGTGAAGACAGGCTCAATGGTACAAGAAGCGGAATAAGACTAGCCTTGGAAGGATTAGATTTTTACTGGTAAATGTCAGTAAACACCAATTTCATCATATGCTCGCACACCGATGACAAAAGCTTTTCACTGATAATCATCAAAATGTGCAGATAGGTAAATGCTGCTTGAGAAAGTATTAGAGTTTTATTTAAGGATATTTATATTTCATATTTTAACATGTGATGTTGACAATTGGTGTTTTAGCAGTTATAAAGCACTTTTGGAAACCACCATCAACTGTTATTTAATAACTATTGTCTAACCTGCCCTGTTGTCTGGTCCCCCCGTAATTTTGCACAATTGCAAACATTTAAATAGATAAAAAAATTAAGATGCTTCAAAATAAACACTGATATTATCCATTGAAATTATAAAAGAAAAAAAATCAAATTCTGCCAAGCCCAAATAAGAACCAATTGACCACGTATTGATATAGCTCACTGAGCAAAGAGCTATTATTCGGCATGGAGCAGTTTCATCAGTTGCACCCCTCTGCTGCCAATGCTACATGTACGCATTCACAGTTCTCATAGTAAATTCTCTCTCCATCTCTCACATTCTTTGTCTCTCTCACACCTGCTCTGTTACTATATAAACAAAGGCGACTTACAGGACAGATGAGTCCTGTATATGATAGAAAGTCTCTCTCATACTCTAGGACTTTGGACCTTGTTCTGATATGGCTTCCCTGGAACTACTCTTCATTTACTCCAGAGCAAGAGCAGAATCAGACCTCCACAATGGTTTTCCCTTGTTCCCTGCTATAGCAGGGAACAATTGGCCTCAAGCCCCATCATTTGTGAACCCACCCAGAGATGTCCATGAGGGATGTGATATGAATTTACAGATGCTTAAGAGAGTTTACACCCTGGGCCTTTCAAAGAAGCTTTCAAAGCTCTGGGCCAGAACCTCAGCTAGTGTACGTCCACTGAAGCTGGTGAAGGTCCACATTAGTGTAGGTCCACTGAAGTCAGTGGAATTATGCTGATTTACACTAACTAAGGACCTAACCCTTCCTTGAACTTAAGTTAAAGAACCACTGAGTATGTCCACCTAACGCCCTGGCCAATACTTTGATAACTGGGGACAGTGAAGAATGGCAAGCAGTCTGCTCAACCTCTTGATACAATATTTTAAAGTAAAAAGTTCTGCAATAAAATAATTGGTATGACTGTAACACTTTGATGGAAGAAAATTCTTAGAAGTGGCCTCTTTACCATTTGGAGGTATGGGGATACTGCTTATCTATTTCAATTTCTTACTATAGCCACTTATATTTTTAATATGAGACACAATATTTAAGACTTCTCCTTTCATTTTGTCCTATATGGTTTCCCCTTCAGTATCATCCTTTGTGCATCCTGAAAAAGTCATCCCTGTGGTGACTAGGACAAAGAGAGCAAAACAATATTTTCATAAAGCAGAGTATATTACCTTGAGTGACGATCTCTTGCACAGCTCCATGGTTTGTAAGACCACAGATTGTGCTTTCATTTTTCACATTAATATGCTGTATGTTTTCCAATTAGTCATGGCAAATTAACTGTCCTTGCCTCATCATAGGCAAGGACAGTTCAGCTGGCCTCAATGGAGCATTTCATCTTGTAAATGCTTAATTAAGATCAAAAGGTATTAAAATGTAATTTTTGAAGTAGCGCATTATTAGTGGTATCCTTTTTGCCACCAAGTCTTGGTCTTACAGACAGGTGCTCACTTGAGTGGCACCTAGAGGACTTCACCTCCTTAGAGCAATGGATAATCAGAAGATCATTTTAACTAATTAACTTTCTTAAATGGTGAGAACACTCCAGAAAAACAATATTGTGTGTGACATCTACAAACCCTCCATTAAATGAGAGATTTCTGAATAAGCTGGGGAAGGATATATAGGGTATGTCATGTGGTAGGGTTCTCTTTCCTGATTGGGTACTCACAGGTTTCTGATGGAAATAATCAGCCCAGACTCCCAGGTTATGTAATTCAGTTAATTACACTAGCTAAGGATCTGGCCCTCATCAATTTCAGGCAGATTAGCTGTGTGTTCATAGTTACCAGCTGACCTTATAACCCTATCAGAGAATTTAACCTAATGAGCATAACAAAAGATGAGAAGAGAAGTGTTTCTGCCCAAACCAGAAAGCATAGCTGATAGTTTTAGTAAGCGCTACCCACACGGGTGGTCCCAGTGACAGCTATACACTGCACTCAGTAGTAAATGTATGCGTAACATCAGGCTCAAAATCCACACCTTTTTAAGACACTACTTCCTTGCTTCTAAATACATTATTGAATACATTAAAGTCACACTGGCTTATACCCTGTTTGTGCAACTGGCACTCAATCCATGACACCTGTCAAACATGTGTATGATTCCTTCTCAAAAAGAAAGAAAAATTCACAAAGGCTGCAGTGCAGCTTCTTTTATAATTGACATGTCTATCTCTTGACGTTTGCAATCTGCATGTACAGAGACACACAGCAAAGTTTCAGAGTAAATGTGTATTCCTCCAGACAGATGCCCACTGTATCTAGATGCCCACTGTTGGGACAGATATTTTGTGATCTGCTGACCAGTAATTGAGGAGAAATTGAAAGAGATGTTAGAAGAGAATACTTTCTCCATGGAGAAAGGCAAATTCAGAGGTTTCTTCTCTGGTTCTTGAAATTTTATTTATTGTTATTATTTTAATTTGTGTTTGTGAGAGAAGAATCACATCTGAGGCACTGGACAGAAAACCCACTAAACTCCTTATTAAAGATATTTCTGAGAGGAGCTCTAGTGAGGGGACTACTTGAGTGCACATTTAGCGTTTGCTGAGTCAACAGAGTATATGATTCTGTGACCACTCCTCGCAGAGGCTTAAACAGTAGAGGATCATGCTATCAATTCTGAAGATCCCAGATTCAAACTCAGGTGACAATTCATTATACCCACATGGACAGCCCATTGATTGCACTGGGCTTTGGATCTAACCCATAATCTTTGGCCTCTGGTGCTACATTTAATAGTTTATCTATGATATGAAAACCTATCAATTTAGGGACCTGCGTCCCAATCCCTCTGTTCTGCACAGGGGTCCTCCAACACAGATCAGTTACAGGACTGAGGCCTAAAGTAATACCTCCAACTTCTTTAAGATACCAAATAGCTATCTGATGGGAATGACTTTCACTATCTGCTGGGTTCAACTCATGGCCCATAAGTGAAAAGCTCTGTATTTTATTAAATATCAAGCTCCTAATTTAATGCATTTGACTACAAAATAAACTTCCATTAAAAAAATCAAGTAATATTGAACCTGATGGGGTTATTATATGAGCCAAAATTATATTTTTCCATAAATCTGAGTAAAATTAATTCAAATATTGCTTTCACTTTAACGGGCAATTAGCAGCGATGTGTTTCAACTACTCAAATGACAATTTCAATCTTAGCACTTAACACAAAGAATGACATTTTTAGACAATAGAATTGAGTAAAATGCTTTAAGCATTTTACAGTATAATAATTGCAAATCTTTTGGTGATAAATCAATTACAGGAGTGACAAATGTTGTACTTAAATATTATTTGAGGCAAACAATGTCTCATGCCTTCTGCATGTCTCAGCTTCAAACGAATGGAAGTCAGTAAAACATCTGCCTCATTTAATTCTGTGCTTGCCTGTATAGCCATCCCCAGCATTTTGTTTGCTATAGAAGTTATTCAGGTACATAATAAGAAGAGTTCCAAGGCCCTGGACCATCCTTTTTAGTCGATACATAAGGAAATTGTTTTCCTGTGATAGCTTACTTTAGATTTTCCTTAGTGATGACACAATATCCCTAAAGACTTGAAAAACACTCTTAGCATATTTGTATTCTTTTTGCCATGCGGGAGTGGACACAGATCTTTAAATGAAATACAAATCACTGTAGATAAGTCAGCCTACTATACAATGAATGTGGTAGAATCAGAAGTACCTATTGTCCTCTCAAGCCATGGAAAGGGTTACTCAGGCCATGTCTACACTACCGGCTAAATCAGCACTGCTGTGATTGATGTAGCAGTGTCAATTTAGTCAGTCTTGTGAAGATATGCTAAGTCATGCTCCCATCAACATCTGTACTCCACCTCCCAAGAGGTGGAAGCTATATTGACGGGAGACCATCTCCTGTCAACATAGCATGGTGTAGACACCGCTGTAAGTTGACCTAAGTTACGCTGACTTCAGTTATGTAATTTATGTAACTGAAGTAGCATAATTTAGATCAACTTATAGCGTTAGTGTAGACCAGCCCTCAGTGAAACAGACTTTCATGCGTTGAAATCACATTTCCACCACTGGGAATGGAGATGGGGAGAGGAAAATGAGGACAGGACTTGCACTGGGATGATCCACAATTTACTACTGAAGTCATAACACTACTACCAGACAAGAAGCAAAGAAGGGAAGGAAGGAGGATGACACAAGAGGAGTGCCCTGAGCATGCTCATGAATTTGTCATGGGCACTGGCTAATCTTCCCAATTATCTAGTATTTGTTGCATTTCTAACATGCCAAAAGTGTAAATCACACTGGCAGGTGAAACCATGTGATATGTGATCACATTTCTGTGCCCAAAATGCAGGATCTCAAGGTACACTGACCCATCTTATATACCCAGAAATTATTTTTTACTAGCAAAGTTGCAGATATTCTAGCACAGCAGGTAAACACTTACAGAACAATTAAAATGTATCCCATGTAACATGGAGAGCTTTCCACCTCTCTTACAAATATTAACAGATGCACTTCCAGGTCTCTTCACTTGACAAGAGTGTCTCATTTTTAGGGTGTGAAAATTAGAAGAGGGAAGTGGAGTACTCTCTCTATGTGCTAAGGACATACAAGATGACACTCTTGACTAGAAGAGAGATAAGAAAGCAGGCCCACTCCTATTTTAGGGCCTGATCCAAAACCTAGGGAAATCAATAAAAAGATTCCCATTTATTTGAATGGACTCTGGATACATCTTTATTTTCCAGTGGCAATTTTATATTTATAGTTAAGATTTTTAATTCTTTCTTTTCAACAAAATGTGTTTCTGGCAAAAATAAATCTTTCCCTGTATGCTTTAGAACAGGAAGGCTCTTAATGTGTTATTTACTCCTTCTCATAATATAAGAACAAGGGGCCACCAAATGAAATTAATAGGTAGCAGGCTTAAAACAAACACAAGAAAGTATTTTTTCACGCAATGCACTATCAACCTCTGGAACTCCTTGCCAGAGGGTGTTGTGAAGGCCAGTACTATAACGGGGTTCAAAAGGGACCTAGATAGATACGTGGAAGATAGGTCCATCAATGGCTATTAGCCAGGATGAGCAGGAATGGTGTCCCTAGCCTCTGTTTGCCAGAAGCTGGGATTGGGTGACAGGACATGGATCACTTGATGATAACCTGCCTGTTCATTCCCCTTCATGGAATCATAGAATATCAGGGTTGGAAGGGACCTCAGGAGGTCATCTAGTCCAACCCCCTGCTCAAAGCAGGACCAATACCCAACTAAATCATCCCAGCCAGGGCTTTGTCAAGCCTGACCTTAAAAACCTCTAAGGATGGAGATTCCACCACTTCCCTAGGTAACGCATTCCAGTGCTTCACCACTCTCCTAGTGAAAAAGTTTTTCCTAATATCCAACCCAAACCTCCCCCACTGCAACTTGTGACCATTAGTCCTTGTTCTGTCAACTTTGGGGCTCCTGCCATTGGCCACTGTCAGAGGACAGGATACTGGGCTTGATGGACCTTTGGTCTGACCCAGTATGACCGTTCTTATGTTCTTGTGTTATGTTCTTTCTGAAAGAGGTGCCCTGGCTTCCAGTTCACGAGGAAAATTCAGCGCAGCACTTGGATAACACAGTGATGGAGGGGGAGGGGAACTAGTTTATAGGCAGACAGATAAGAGAAAATGGATTCTAAGAGCCAAATGTATCCCTGCTGTAACTCTACTGAAGTTGATGGACTATGTGTTTGGCCCTAGGAATGATTATTTCCTTTTCTGGGAGAGAAATCAGTTGTCACAGACATATGAGTCCTTTACTGTTCTGTATTTACAGGAGGTACCCACTTGAACAGAGATATATAAGCAAAGGTCAAGTTGTGTTTAAAAATGTTAGCTGGCCATGGCCAACCCTAGAGTAACCCTAAGACGATGTCTATAAAATGAGCTAATGCTGTTATTCCCAGCCCCCTTACCCAGACTCACCCTAGCTCTCATTTGAGCAATCATGCTAAAAATAGAAGCATGGGCAGCTGCAGTAGGGGCTAGCTGTCCCAAGTGCAACCCTCCCTGAGCTCTATGGGTATCTACTCAGGGTGGCTAGCCTGTGATGCCGTGGCCACTGCCAGTGCTACCATGGCCACGCTAATGTTTTTAGCAAGTTAGTTGAGATTCAAACTAGCATGAATATATATACACAAACTGGAAATCACACCCCTAACTGGTAGCGAAGACATAGCGTACGTTATCTCTAAAATCATAGAAACATAGAACTGGAAGGGACCTTGAGAGGTCATCTTCTAGTCCAGTCCTCGGCACTCATGGCAGGACGAAGTATTATCTAGACCATTCCTGACATGAATTATAACTACAAAAGGGTTTTTTTTTTCTCCTCCGCCCCCCTGCAGGTAATAGCTCACCTTACCTGATCACTCTCGTTACAGTGTGTATGGTAACACCCATTGTTTCATGTTCTCTGTGTATATAAAATCTCCCCACTGTATTTTCTACTGCATGCATCCGATGACGTGAGCTGTAGCTCACGAAAGCTTATGCTCAAATAAATTTGTTAGTCCCTAAGGTGCCACAAGTACTCCTTTTCTTTTTCCAGATACAGACTAACATGGCTGCTATTCTGATTCCTGACAGGTGTTTGTCTAACCTGCTCTTAAAAATCCCCAATGATGGAGAATCCACAACCTCCCTGGGTAATTTGTTCTAATGCTTAATCACTATGACAGTTAGGAAGATTTTCCTAATGTCCAACCTAAACTTCCCTTGCTGCAGTTAAAGCCCATTGTTTCTTGTCCTATCCTCAGAGGTTAAGAAAAACAATTTTCTTCCTCCTCCTTGTAACAACCTTTTACATACTTGAAAACTGTTGTGTCCCCTCTCAGTCTTCTCTTTTCCAGACTAAACAAACCAATTTTTTCAATCTTCCCTCATAGGTCATGTTTTCTAGACCTTTGATCATTTTTGTCGCTCTTCTCAGGACTCTCTCCAATTTGTCCACATCTTTCCTGAAATGTGGCACTCAGAACTGGACACAATATTCAGGTTGAGGCCTAATCAGAGAGGAGTAGAGTGGAAGAATTACGTCTCATGTCTTGCTTACAACAATCCTGCTAATACATCCCAGAATGATGTTCGCTTTTTCTTCAATAGCATTACACTGTTGACTCATATTTAGCTTGTGGTCCACTATGACCCCCAGATCCCTTTTTGTAGTACTCCTTCCTAGGCAGTCATTTCCCATTTTGCATGTGTGCAACTGACTGTTCCTTCGCAAATGGAGTACTTTGCATGTGTCCTTATTGAATTTCATCCTATTTACTTTAGACCATTTCTCCAGTTTGTCCAGATCATTTTGAATTTTAATGCTATCCTCCAAAGCACTTGCAACCCCTCCCAGCTTGGTATCATCAGCAAAATTTATAAATGTATGCTGTATGCCATTATCAAAATCATTGATGAAGATATTGAACAGAACTGGACCCAGACCTGATCCCTGTGGGACCCCGAACTGATCCCTGCGGGACCCCACTTGTTGACTCTGACTCTGACTCTGACTCAGCATGACTCTGAACCACTGATAACTACTGTCTGGGAATAGTTTTCCAACCAGTTTGGCACCCACCTTATAGTAGTCCATCTAGGTTGCATTTCCCTAGTTAGTTTATGAGAAGGTCATGTGAGGCAGTATCAAAAGTTTTGCTAAAGTCAAGATATACCTCATCTACCACTTCCCCCCATCCACAATGCTTGTTACCCTGTCAAAAGAAAAGGAGTACTTGTGGCACCTTAGAGACTAACCAGTTTATTTGAGCATGAGCTTTCGTGAGCTACAGCTCACTTCATCGGATGCATAGCATATCGTGGAAACTGCAGAAGACATTATATACACACAGAGACCATGAAACAAAACTTCCTCCCACCTCACTCCCCCGCTGGCAACAGCTTATCTAAAGTGATCCTCAAGTAGAGCCATTTCCAGCACAAATCCAGAGAGCTGTAGCTCACGAAAGCTCATGCTCAAATAAACTGGTTAGTCTCTAAGGTGCCACAAGTACTCCTTTTCTTTTTACGAATACAGACTAACACGGCTGTTACTCTGAAACCTACCCTGTCAAAGAAAGCTGTAAGTTCGGTTTGACATGATTTGTTTTTGACAAATCCATGCTGACTGTTACTTATCACCTTGTGGCACCTTAGAGACTAACCAATTTATTTGAGCATAAGCTTTCGTGAACTACAGCTCACTTCATCGGATGCATACTGTGGAAAGTGTAGAAGATCTTTTTATATACACACAAAGCATGAAAAAATACCTCCTCCCACTCCACTCTCCTGTATTTTTGCGAATACAGACTAACACGGCTGTTACTCTGAAACTTATCACCTTATTATCTTCTAGATGTTTGCAAATTGATTGCTTAATTATTTGCTCCATTATCTTTCCAGGTACAGAAGTCAAGCTGACTGGTCTGTAATTCTGTGGATTGTCCTTATTTCCCTTTTTATAGATGGGCACTAGATCTGACCTTTTCCAATCTTCTGGAATCTCTCCTGTCTTCCATGACTTCTCAAAGATAATCATTAATGGCTCAGATATCTCCTCAGTCAGCTCCTTGAGTATTCTAGGATGCATTTCTTCAGGCCCTGGTGTCTTGAAGACATCTAATTTGTCCAAGTAATTCTTAACTTGTTCTTTCCCTATTTTAGCCTCTTCTGACCCTACCTCATTTTTACTGGTATTCACTATGTTAGACGTCCAATCACCACCTACCTTCTTGGTGAAAACCGAAACAAAGAAGTCACTAGTACCTCTGCCATTTCCACGTTTTCTGTTATTATTCCTCCCCTCCCCCCAATTGAGTAATGGGCCTACGCTGTCCTTGGTCTTCCTCTTGCTTCTAATGTATTTGTAGAATGTTTTCTTGTTACCCTTTATGTCTCGAGCTACTTTGATCTCATTTTGTGCTTTGGCCTTTCTAATTTTGTCCCTACATACTTGTGTTAATTTGTTTATATTCATCCTTTGTTATTTGACCTAGTTTCCATTTTTTGTAGGATTCTTTTTTGATTTGTAGATAATTGAAGATTTCCTGGTTAAGCCAGAGTAGTCTCTTGCCATACTTCCTATCTTTCCTACACAGTGGGATAGTTTGCTCTTGTGCCCTTAATGTCTCTTTGAAAAACTTCCAGCTGTCTTCTATTGTTTTTCCCCTTATACTTGCTTCCCATGGGATCTTACCTACCAACTCCCTGTTAGTTAAAGTGTGTTTAAAAACATGTAATCTTCCCAGTCTAGATAAACATTCTGGGTCAATATTCAGTGTGCAGTTATACTTTTAAAAAAAGTATCTGTATAGAAAATGTTGGCATCACAATGGAAGAGTATTTAATAAAATGCACCTCTTGATTATACAGTACTCTTTTACTCATATGGCTCTGCTAATATAGCTTAATCAGCAGACTGGGAAGCTGGATTTGTAAAATATGAAATAGGATCAACAAGGTATACCTTTTCATGAATAAAATAGTCAGGAAAGGATAGTAAACTTTGAGTGTTGAGTATTAAAGTGTACAACTCAATCAGCATAAAAGTGTGATGATAAAAGTATGTAACAAAATCAATAGTGTGCCCTTTGATCAGCACATTATACATCACAATCATAAAATTAAGCAACTTGGTCACCAAGTGGCTGTCCTATAGTACAGCAGGAAGTGTAATCAAAAGGTACATATGTACCTAGGTCTATATGGACAGGAGAAAGTCTTTAATCCTCTTTTTCTTGTTGTTTTGACTTTTACACAAGTATTGACACGATGCAAGTTGTCAAATAAATTCTAAACTTGTGAACAGACTGGCAAAATCTAATGAAAGTGATCAAAATTGTGCACTATTTATTTAAACTAAACAAAACACCAAGGATCTTGAGAGGAAGGATGATGATGTGGCTAAAGCAATTTGCTTCTGAAATCCAGATTTACGTTCTGTTTCCTGCTTTCCCATTGACTTCTTGTATGACTTACTGCTAGGACTTTTCTTTTAGGCAGATGCTTTAGTGCTTTGCTGAATTGGGGCAGTAACATTTACCAATATTTTTACTTTTTAATATATATTATGATATATAAAGTAATACTGAAGCATCTATATAATAAGATTCCACTACTGGCACTCGCAATGTCTGTAGAGCCAATGTGAAGCGATGGACGTACCTACATGCTTGGCTGAGAGCACTTCCTGTGTAAAATATCACCAGATTCCATCATCACCAGGATTCACAGTCTGTTACTATCCATTTGTTCAGTTACCAGCCATTTTCAATTCAAAATTTTTCCCTGATTCAAAATAGCCACCATCTCCTATTACTTTCAATGGGGATGAAGCCAGCAAGATGGTCACCATTTTCCTACAGTCTACCTGCATGTGGATAGAAGGCTGCCCTCAAAATTGGCTGCCACCTCTCAATTAGTTTTGGAATTAGATGGAAGCCAAGCCCACAGGCAAAATGGCTGCCATTCCATAGCTCAGGGGGATGGACAGGACACTGGGACTGTAAGGAGCAGCAGAGACCCTGTGAAAGGTGAATGAGGAGAACAGGCCACTGGGGAGCAGGAGGCAGATTTAGGGGATGCTTGGAAATGGGGTGCAGAACACAGCCTGAGAGGGTGAAGAGGATGGTGATGGGGTGGGAGATGGAGAGGCTCATATAGCAGCTATCCAAGCCCGAGGTGTCCCCTCCAAGCAGCCAGGGGAAGACAAAGTTGACAACTCTCGTGAACTGATAGCAAGTCACAGGATTTTTGTGCCTGCAGGAGGAGCTGTCACAATGCCATAAGAAGCAACTATAATCCCACAATTTTCAGGGCTGGGCACAAGAGTTTTGTGCAAGGATTGAGACTGAGAACACAGACCTCCCCTGTCACTGTGCCCTGCCTTCGTGGCCCTAGAGCAGAGGGAGGGTCTCAAGGCAGCAAGAGGCAGGAAGTGGGGAAGTGGTGCTTCTGGGACTCTGAGAGAGGAGAAGCCCCCATGTAGCTACAGGCTGGGTAATTTAACAAACAACTGGGAGGGAGGCAGGTGTGTTTGTGTTAGGAGCCAGTGTTATCGCTTGTGCGCATGTTGTAATTTGACAATGTGCATGTTTTGCATATGTATCATTTCCATGTTTGTTGCTTAATATTTTCTTTCAGGAGTCACAGTTGCTTCACAGGACTTACAGTTGCTTCACAGGACTTTATGAATTACACCCGTGCAATAGCATGGGCTTTCAGCAAGTACTAGAGAGAGAAAGTTGTAGCATATCGGAAATAGACCTCTTGGAAAAGGAAATGGGATTTTACATCCACCTAGTAATGGTCTTATCTTTATAAATGTGAATGTAAATTTTTAGGGGTGCATGTTAAGGCTGGGGTAGAGATATAATTTCCACAGTGTGATAGTAAGTGAAAAAGAAATATATGACATGAATGAATTGGCTATACTCTTTATGGGGCAGCCGACTGCTTTACAATACTCCAGGGACTGGATCAGTGGTTGGATGGCCTAAGGTCAGGTGGAGCACAAAGACAATTAACAGGCACATGTACGCACGTACACCCCAGCTGTACAAAGCAAAGCTCATGATTTGGATCCAGAAGTTTTAAACCCTTAATCTAATGCTTACCAAACTACCCCGGGGGTAGGAGGCCAAAACAAAACAAAACAGAAAAAAACTTAGAAGGAGAAGGAGCATGCAAAAGGCCAATTTCGTTTTGGAGAAAATAAACATCCCATGGACATATATCGTTTCAATATTTTCATACACGCTACACATTTTGCACTGCTTAACCTTCACTATTTGCTGCTATTGTTACAATAACTCAATGGACACATTTGCAGAGAAGTAGATAATATAGGCGTTTTTGCAAAGACGAAAATTTTTTACCAGGTACACAGCCCTGCTGAACCTTTAATCCTTCTGTATTGTGCTCATCATCCATAAATCACCATCACCTCTTAGTCATCTTAGGGGAAGAATGCTTTTCTGCAGTCTTTTCAATACATTGATTCATTTCTTTGTTTACGTCATTTTGATGCAGGTTTCATCCTTCCAGACTGAGTTCATTCAAGTCATGTCACTTTTTGAGAGAATCCGACTATATTTCAAAGAGGTCAATGTTTCTGAGATTGACACTGAATCAGTATTTTTTCAGTCCTAACATCATTTCAAAAGTCATATTTTCAGGAACAATCAGAGACTGAATGAAACCGGCATGTAGCAGCTCTTTGAGCTTTTATTAGGAGGCAGCCATTTTGTTCTTTGGACTCTCAGGCCTGGTGTACACTTAAAACGTCGGATGAAATAGGAATTGTGCTCAAGGGTGTGAAAAATCCACACTCCTGAAAGCTGCAGTTATGCTGACCTAACCATAGGCACCAACTTTTGGTTTTTCCCTGGGGATGCTCCACCCCTGCTCCACCCCAAGGCCCTGCCCCCACTCTGCCCTTTCCCCCGAGGCCCTGCCCTCATCACACCTCTTCCTGGCTCCACTCGGCCCCCTCCACCCGAGGCCCACACACACCCACTGCTCGCTGCTCTCTGCCCTGCCCCCGCTGCCAAACAGCTGATCAGCAGCCGCGCAGAACAGCTGATCGGCAGCCCCACCAAACTGCTGTGGCTGGTGGGTGCTGAGCATGGGTGCTCCAGCCCCAGACCATCCACAGTGTCAGCGCCTATGGACCTAAACTGTGATATAGATACAGCAAGGTAAACCAAAGAATGTTTTCATCAACCTAGCTACTGTCTCTTAGGGAGGTGGTGTTGCTACACCGACAGAAAAACCCCTTCTATCACTGTAGTCTCCATCTGCACTATGTGGTTACGATGGCCCGTACTGTGCACATGGTTGAACCTTAATTTAAAAATGTAAAATAAGTCTCTAGCCGCTATGGTTATGAAGATAGGCTTCAAACTGTGAACTGAGCACAAACCAAAGTAGTGATGTCTGCCTGAGTCTGAGGATAGCCTAAAACAAAAGCTCCAAGAGGACCGAACCACCCCGTTGACGTCAATAGGATGCTAACGCTAAAGGTAACGAATTTCAAAATTGTTAAGTATTTCTTTGCTGATCAAAGCACAGAAGAAAGAAGAGATATCACGTCATGAAGTTCTGCTCAAGCTACTCGGAGTGGCATCTTCTTCTGGTATCTCCTTTTGGCATCTCAAAGGGGTAGAGCTTAGGAAGAATACCACTAGTTGTTTTCTTTTCCAGTTCAAACCTAGGGAACAATTTGGGGGAACACAGATGGTACCTCCCCTTCTCATAGGTCTGGTATTCTGGAATTTGGAAGTATCAGAACCTTCGTGAAGGTACCCAGGGCATAGCAATTGGGAAATCAAGGGAAAGAGAAGTATTTTCAAAATACTGGAAAGTAGCTCTCCAGAAAATCAAAAACATATCAAATTAATCCAGTCACACTATTCTCTTAGAACAGGCGTTCTCAGACTTTTGTACTGGTGACCCCTTTCACACAGCAAGCCTCTGAGGGCGACCTCCCCTTATACATTCAAAACACTTTTTTATATATTTAACACCATTATAAATGCTGGAGGTGAAGCGGGGTTTGGGGTGGAGGCCGACAGCTCACAACCCTGCATGTAATAACCTTGTGACCCCCTGTGGGGTCCCAACCCCCAGTTTGAGAACCCCTGTCTTAGAAGACACATTTTAAACCATGTACTGATATGCCGGGAGTTGAATATAACCTTGGTGAAGCTGGTGGGTATAACAGCCACCCTTAATTTAAGATAAGCATCAGAAGCAATTGAGTTTCTTTTAGAGCGGGCTATGTGAAACAATAGGAACCATTACCCAAAATACAGGCCGCATACAAGATCAGTCAGATACTGAGCTATGTAGGTGAAGAGGCTTCTTGGGGTATTATTTTGGTGGAGCTGTGTGTGTGCATGTGAGCAGAGAAACCACCAGAAAACACCACAGAAGCATATAAAGAAGGCAACAGAAAGCCAAGAACAGACAGAAAAGTATTCACAGTGTGATCCTAAGAGTGAGCTTTTTGGGTAGATTGCTGGCTGGAAAAAGAGGCTTGAAACATTGAGCAAGGTATCTGTCTTCTGTTGTTGGATTCCTACTGTATCCAAGGAAACAGGACTTTGTACATTCTAAATAAGATTGCATCAAAGGAATACTTGATTGTATCATTAGTTTTTCCTCCTAAAGGAAACAACCCCAAAACCCCCAGACTGGGTCAAAAGGAGTAACAATACATTATGTTCTATTAATTACCTATGTATACTACAGTTAGAAAATATTTCCTTCTTTTTTTACTGGCCAAATTCTGCGCTCAGTACATATGCAGCTCCCATGGGGCATCGGTTGACAACCTTTACATTTGATATGTCATGAAATGATGTATTTTACTACAATGCCCTATATAAGCAAGCATTTTGTAAAAACTGAATGAGGACCTCAGAATCTGGCCTATAGACTTCATTGGGTGATTTGTCTAAATATGAACTGAGTAAGGTCCTGTATTCACCCTGCTGCACCAGAAAACATTACTCTAAGAGTACTTGTAATGTAAGTTTTTACACCTATCATGGTGATCAGTAGCTCATGATAAATTGATCTCACTGGCTTGCTAACTCACACTGCTAGCCTATGGCAGTATCTCCAAAATGTCTCTCACATTGAATTTCTCACAGCCACTCCCTAGGGGTCCCAGTTTCACATGCTCTGCAACTTTCTTTAGCTCAGAAGTTACAGGATTGTACCATCATTTCAGATACTGCCCATCATGACAGAAATATTTGGCATTCTAGGACAGTCTGTCACTGATAAACAGCAACCTTGGAAAAATTAGCCTTGCCTTATTAGCCTTATTTACAATCAGTTTGGAAGCCTCTTCACTTGGCTTCCAAAATAAAAATCAGGTAATTGACTAGCCACCGATTAGGCAAGATGTGCACAGCTTGCCTGACAGTCCACCTGCAAATCATGTCACGTGATGGTTATCTGACACAGTGTACGACAAGCTGGAAGCAGGTTCCAGAGAAAGAATGTCTACATCACAGTTAAGAAATATATGTTTCCTCCGCTGCTCAATATCTCATCTATAATGCAACATGTTAATGACAAAAAAATAGTCTAATGAAGGTATATATTAAAAACCCAGTGCATCTATCGTGGAGACTTAGGATGATTCTTTTGAACTTTCCAGGTACCTGTGTGTTCTCAGTTGCTTAGATATTTATATAACATTTATCTTTTGTTACAATAATGATCAATCTTCAGCTCCATATAAAGGCAAACAATAATTATATTCTTCCGAAACTGTTATGAACTGTTTTTCTTTGCAAGTGTTAATACTAATTGTGCAATAAAAGAATAATATTCTCTAAACATGCTTTTTTGGGGGAGGGTTGAGCAAGCATTCTGGCAGCTGCTGCCTTTTCCATGAAGCTTATCCAGTAACAAAGGAAATTTCCTATTGCATTTCAATGATTTTGCTGTTTGGTCACTCAACTGCTACTAGCCTTGGGCCTAATCCAAAGCCCATTGAAGTGAATGGAAATCTTTCCATTTACTTTCCTAGCCTTTGGATCAGGTCTCTATTGACTTTCAGATTTGTTCAAGTGTTTCAGCTGCATCTGACATTTATTTCCAAGGGGCATGCTGTGCAGAGGAATAGCTGTTTTTTAAGTGCAATTGGTCATACTATAGTGTTGGATGATAACGTCTATAGAATTCTTTTCCACTCACGGATTCTGCTTACAGAAACTATTGGGGAGTTTCAAATAGGAAACTCATTTGTACTATGCAAGTAATAAATGAGTGCCTGCAGAAGGTGATGGCTGAATTTCGCATATATTATTTTGTTGTAACACTTGATTTAGAACATTTTAGACCCAAAGATGTACCTTGGAAAAATATCGTAAACCCATAACCCTCAATTTACAATTTCAGAGATGGGCTGCAAAGGGCATTTACACTATTTACTTTTACTCTTAAATATTTAAAGAATTCACTCTTCCCACATTATAGGCTGTGATCAGAGTCAAAATACCTGGAATTAGTCTTTAGAAAACACACACTTTAATGCTCCTAGAAAATACTACAATTATTGGATGTGATAAACAAAATTCATATGATAAGAGTACAAGAAAAATTGTAAAAAAATCCAGACCTTTTAAAAACATGATGACCTCTAGTAGTATTAATATGGATCTGCTTCCCTTGAAGATGAAAAGGTGAAAGTGCTGAGCACTAGTGAAAACAAAAAAAAAAGCTGTCTATATTTGCACAACCACCAAGAAGTAAAACTATATTCCTGGAATGGTGTAATCCATCATAAATGCTGAGCATCAAGATAGTTGTAGTATACAACAACAAAAAATGGCCCATTAATAAAATTTATGTCCGAAAACTCCAACCACTGGAGAGGAGAAGGGAGAGGCTCCCCTCTATGTAGAGCTCCCCTCTATGTGGCTAAGAAAAGCCTCCCACTGTAATTCCACTTGAGGTATTTTAAACCTGAGGGTTATAAACCAAGCCATCCCCTCCAACTAGAAACCTTCAGACTAGCAAGAGGAAGGGTAATCCAGTGGCTAGCGCACTAGTCTGGACTGTGAGAAACCTGGCTTCAATTCCTGCTCTGCCACAAATGTTCTACATGACCCTGGGCAACTCTCTCTGTGCTTCAGTTTCCCGATCTGTAAAGTAGGGCTAATGGAGTACTGTGAGGCTAAATACCTTAAGGATTTTGCAGTGCTCAAATATCGGGTGATGGGGGCCATGTAAGTACATAAGGTGACCAGACACAAGCCTCAGACTATAGAAGGTGAGATGACTGCAAATTAATAAAGAGCTGAGCCAGTCTGACATTCCATCTAACGGAGAGCAGTGATAATAAACTGCTTTATTAGAACCAGAGACAATACACATCTGAAAGCTAGAGGAGTTGGATGAAAAGGTACTGTTTGTCAGGGAGACGGCAAGAGAAAACAGTGAATTCTGCAAAGTGGATCTAATATTGTCTGTCAAAACATTAGATGCTTGTCAACTAGCCAATGTGAGTAGAAAATTATCTTCACCCCAGATAAATACTTTGGACAGTGAACCCACTTTTGGTATGTAATTTATATTGACAAGAAAATAAAAGAAGATCATAGTGGACTGACCTGGGAAGTGAACCAATTTTAATTATGTTTCTCCTGCACTGGGGTACTTCCAATAGGTATACATTAAAGAAAAGGCCTAAATCTTTGAATTATATTATCCTACAGTCACAAGCAATCTAAGTTAGCCACTGAAGAAAATACAGCACAGTTGGCAGTATTAGCTTCTTCTTTAGGTACAAAACTCTGTAAATCCCTTATCTTTATTACTGTAAAATTGATGGTTCAATTCAAGTATTACTGTTCAGCCAAAACGTGCCAAATTGTTTGCATCACAGTAGTGCCTAGAGGCCCAAACTGAGATAGGAGCCCTGTTGCAATAGGCCCTGTACAAACACAGAGTATGACAGTCACTGCACTGAAGAGCTTACCAGTCTAACCAGACAAGACAGATAAAGGTTGGGAGCAGGAAATGGAGGCACAATGAGGTGAAGTGATTGGACTGAGAACCCAGGTCTCTGGACTCCTGGCCCAGTGTCCAGAAGACATCATGGCAAGTTTCCATGCAGAGGTAAAACTCCTCTTCAGAAGAGATTTATAGCGTATGCCAAAGGGTAACACAAAATCTATTGACTGTCACTGGCTTTCAGCAATCTGTTATACAATCCATACAACCACTGCTTCTCCGGGTCCCCAAAAAGTGTCATGATATACGTTACTAAATTCTTTGGTAGGAACCCAACTGTCATTTAAAAATTGGCTGTCAGTAAAAATAGAAGAGGATATGCCAGTAAAAATGGCAATATATATTACGGGAATCTTCCCTTAGTCTAGAATGAATGTGCATACAATGGGTCCATACAATAGACTTCAGGAAAAACTCCCAGTTAGTAAGGGCATCAGGAGTGTGTACTAAATAAGCACGATATCAGCAGTTTTTAAACGGCCATTCTCACTTTCTTCCTGTTTGTGTTTGAAATGTGGATGGTAAAAATTAGGAGTGGCAGTAAAAGTGCAGAAAATTAACAATTTGTATGTGTGGTTGGTGTCCCTGATAAAGAGAGGTGTATTTTCCTCTACTGTTGTATCTGAGCATTTACCTTTCTCTCTGTTGATAACTATCTTTATCTACACTGAAGCAAGTTAGCAGGCTTTCAGGCCATGTTGCATTAAAAGTACTGCATACAGAAATGTATCACATCATACATGGGAGAGTGTCTAGTCATTCCTGATTATTGTGGGTGTGCTTCACAGTCACATCTACACCAAATGAATCTGAAAACATATTGGAATATAAATATCAGTCCCAATTTGAATTCAGGTCCATTCTAAATATTCTGTGAAGCTGAATTTGAAGCATAAAGCAAATTTGTATTCTGAAAAACTTGTTTTGTACCCCCATCCAAACAATATGCATAACCCATTAATGGTATGAGTTGTAGATATCCCAATCCAAGGTCCAACAACAACAAAAACTGTTGGTTTGGCAACAAGCATCCACCAGGTCAACCTTGTCAGCTGGAAGCCACCACTCCCTGAACCACTCACATTCCACTGGAGCCTCTCAACCTTGGGTTTAAAAAGAGGATTTTTGACAGACATTCTTAGCGTTCTGTTTACGTAACTGGTACATCACTTCTCCTCATTCAGTTTGATGAGGTTCAGCCCAGAGAACAGATGCTCACAAATACTTATTGAAGAAGGGAACATGGTGTGATGCTATCTTTTACACTCATTCTTCCCATATTTCATACCTAGGGTAGAAAGTGTTTAAATTTCAAGAAGATAGAAACAACCTTTATCAATGTGCTTTCAAGACCTCTCAGCTCCTCCTCAAGAAGTTCATTCATCTAATTTGGATCAAACAAATGTTTATGAAGGAAAGTTTAGCCTCTTATGAATATGCTGAGATCTATAATAAAATACATCTTGAAAATGTCCATTTTCTTCCTTGGGCAGACCTCTTGATATTTCCCAGGACTATCTGCCAAACTATCCAGGGATCTACTAACTCAAGTTTAGAAGTTATTTAAATCACTAACTCTCACGATCCTAATGAATGTCAAGCATATCATCACTGAAATATCTTCTTGGACCTTCTTCTAAACTTTGTAATTTTGAGGACTTTGCACATTATGGAGACTTGCAACACATGAGAAGCTGACAAATCCTGCTCTTTGTTCCAGTTTATGACAATCTTCAACCTTTATTCTAAAGAAAGGGCCTTATCTCATAAAGCCATGCTACAAACCCATCAAATTCCTGTCCCTGCCTAAGCCATATGACATTGTATAATAGCAAAGTTAAGTACTGTGACCGATCTTCATCAAGAAATGCCTAGAACTGGCAGCAATTCAGCTCTCAGACCACAGTGCAATTTACATTCTTGGCAACTATTTCCAGGATATCCTCCAAATTCTTGCTACTGCATCTGGCACAAAGTGCCTCTTATCAAATGAGTCAGTGAACCTGGACAACTGGATACTTCACTCCTTGAACAAAAACAGATGACAAACCATTTTCAGTGCACTATTAATGGTCACTGAAAAAGAGCTTCCAAGGGATAATCTTTTCACTGAGGAGAAAAAATGCTTCATTGACTGTACAGTAGATGTCTATCCTTTGCATTATCTCTTTTGACCAATAACACAGTGAAGAATCTTGTATGATTAGTTGTATCAGATACTTCTGTCATGGTACAATGAGGAAATCAGTGGCTTTTTGGAAACCAGTCTTCAGTCACTTGCCAACATGGTCAGAAATGTGTGGGATACTGTCACTGACAGTAAATCAATTGAAGCTTTCTAAGTAATGGCTACACAATATTCTTGCCATTGGGAATGTCTTCAAACAGGCTATCAGTATTACTCAGCAATAGCCCTGTTGATAAACTTACCATCTAAGACAGGGCTACTGGGCTTTGCAGTGTAGTGTGGACATTTGAAATTTGATGTTATCACATGGCTTCATTCTGCCAGCACATGGTGAATCCAGCAGAATGGCACTGAAGTCCCAGTTGGATCTTCCTGGGAATAAGGGGTTCAGAATGTATCCTTTTCCATAACTGGAGTCTAAGCAGCTAATCCTTCTGTGAGACTACATATGAGAACTTTACTCACATATGCAAGTGGTTGCAGTATTGGACATGAAATCTGTATATTGTGTTCATTAGGTTAAGGGAAGCTGTTTGGGGTAGGAACCTTGTCATCCTTATGTGTCTGTATGACGTCCAGCCGGATACTCAGTTAGTAAGATATTGACATTGGAAACAGAGTAGGAGGACCATTGGTCTTACCCTGAAGGTTATGGAGTCTCACCAAAAATGGTACTCTTCCCTTAGAGGAAGAAAACACAACCAGGAAGTAGTTGGGGAGAAGGGTCACAATGAAAGGGCACACAGGCCAAGTTAGGTCTCTTCCCATATCCCTCTTAATCTAATATATTTCCAAGAAACCTATCTCCTTGGTATCACTGAGAAGGATGGAAGGAGTTGTAGATCCTAAAGCGAACTTTCCTTAAACAAGTTTCAGTTTGGTTTAAGGGCTATGCATAGATTTCAGAGCGTCTTATTTAACTAAACCACTTCCCCTTTATATGGTCTAACAGAAAAAACTAAGCTCAATTTCACTAATAGAGTTCACACAGTAAAATATCTATATATCTCACCACAGAATACAAGTATGCTTTATAATTTTATAAAGAACATTTAAGCAGAAAAAGGCAGGATAATGGCATTAACAGAATGCAGTGTTTGCCATTTTTTAATTACTTGTTTCATGCATACAGATATGGCATTGGTTCAAAGCAAAATCTCTTTTGGAAGCTAAAATTTCAATATAATAGATGTTCATAATGTTATGGAGATAAACAAAGTCTCATGCTCGTTCTGCATAATTATTTTGGTGTCTGTTTGACAGATGATGTGGGAGGGTCATTTGCTTTATACCGTTAACATTAAGGAATATTCATATACTTTAGGCACAATTTGAAGAGCAAGTAGAGAACTACTCAGAGATACTGGAAATGGTAATGTGTAAACAGTAGGGGACACAGAAAAGGCTCCGACAGTGTAATGAACAACTGTTATTTGGTTAGATCAAAGGGTGAGTACTCCATTTCAAGTGAAATGAAGAAAGTTGTATTTGTCTGACATATTAGATTCTGCTAGAGTTAGCAAGTATGCTTATACTTTCATATTTCTCAAACATAATAAGGACAAATCTGCATTTTGAAGTGATTTAGATTAATTGCTGTAATGTAATTGAATTGAAAGCAATGGTCTCATCTGGGTTTTTGTTTTTTTTTCCCATCAGTTCATATTCACCCATCGGAATACCAGAAGATTCATCACTCTGGTGGTAAAACTGTGTAAAATGTCACCAAATTCAAAACAATGAAAATGTGCCTCTTTTCAAGCTCACTTGAGGTACAATGAAAATGCAGCGTTTTCCATGAAATTTTTTGCCTCAAAAAGTTTGTAAAATTTAGATTCCATCCCCTCCTCCCCCATCCACCCACATGCTCACTCACTTTAAAAGAGATGCAATCATTGCAGGACTACATGTTTAGCCTTGATAACACAACAGTAAGACCTTGTGAAGCAGGACTGAATCCTGATATCAGAGTGTATTGCAATTACAATGCAGAGCCATAAAGATGATGGGATGAAGACACTTTCTTCTGCTTCTCTGACAGTCATTTAGAATGAAGTGCAAGCAGCTTGATGGACATTTTTATAGTGAGTGTAAATTAAGTTACATACTGCCGATGTTCATGTCCTTCATTTATACTAGCAAGTGCTTAGGGGAATGTTACCACTTCCCCATGTTGGTGGTATATTATAATGGGCATCTCACCCTCTTTAAGGCAGTGACACCAGCACACATTTTGCGAGAGAGAGCATGGATCTTAAGGCTCTTACTGAAAATTATAGGTTTGAAATATGCATTTCTGTATCCCACTAAACTGCAAGTTGAGTTTGACAGACAGGGCCACGTTATTAGAATACAGGTTAAAGCTCAGATTTCTGTAGCTGGAAACACATCACAGACCAAAGACGCTTGGATTTGTCTAGGGTGAAAGATTTTGATATTGAATGGTCCACTGAGGATCCAGTTCTATTTTTCCCTCCTTTCTTTTGCTTTCATTGTGATTATTTAGTGACTTTTTAGAAAGCGATACATGAAAACCAAGGGCCCTGATTGTTCTGGTGAGATTTCTGTTGAAGTCAATGGAGCTTTGCCCATGTAAGAAGTTCACAGAGTCATGGCCTAATTGTCGCAGTGAACAGGGAGCCTATTTTAATTACATGATCCTAAATGCTGTGTGTTTCAAGGTGAGTTATTGGAGTTCAGTATAAGCCAGCTAAGGAGCATTACTCCAAGGTGAGGCTCTTGCTAGGTCTATGATTCAAAAGGAAATATAAGACAAGGACTGCAAAAGAACCCCTAGATGGCTTACCAAGTAGTCCACCTTTGCAATGAAGATGGAGGGTATTAACATGAATAAGATCTAGTGAATTGTTATGGGTGGCTGCCCCTGAGCCCCAAGAGTTGTCTCATGTAGAATTTCACAGAGATTCATTAATCTCTCCTCCTTCTCAGGCTATACACAAGATCTCTTGGAAGGGTCAATGTGGGTACAGTTACCAACAATACCCTGACAGCACACAGCTTCATAGCTCCTTCTCCGACAGGATCAAAGGTAAGGAGAAGCTAGGTGAATGTGTATGTAGGCAAGACTGAGATGATGCTGGTGGAAAGAGGGGAAATATTCTCAGGAGGTAGCTAAGACCTCATCCTCCATCAAAGGCATCTATCCTTGATCCATCAATATATTATGGTATCATGGCGGTGGGGAGGGGGGGTTATTAGCTTTTTGCTAATCCTTGAAACCAAGTAACAACAATGGTGAAAAATGCCTTCTGCCTCCAGCTTACCAGGCAACTGCCTCCCTTCTCCTCTGGAGAGGATCTAGCTAACCTGATCCATCCATTTGTCACCTCCAGATTAGACTACGTTAACTCTCCCGATCTGGAGCTGACGATGACAGCAGCACAAATGCCAACAGCCTCCTTACTTACCAGGGTAACCCACCATGAACACATCACAACAAAACAGTGGAGTCGAATTCACAGCCAGTGCCAATTCAAACCCCTGGTCTCAATCTTCAAGTCGTTCATCGGTTTGAGATCCAGTCACCTCTGAGACCCCCTCTTCATTCATGACAAACTGACACGGCATGCTTGGTGGAGGGCACTTGACTACGAAACCACCTACTGGAGGAGTTAATATTTAGCTCAAGTTCTTCACTGAACCTTCTTCTGGCTCCTCAGTGCATAAATTATACCCACTAAGACCTCTGGGAGAGCAGATGGGTAAGCAGGTGTAAGAAAATCTAAGGTGTAACATCAGGCTATCCGCAGATGATAAACCTTCATTGTTGAAAGCCAGCAACACAGGATGATGTTATTTCTCTTTTGTTTTTTCTATATTTCTATTTTTCTTCAATAGACATTTCCAAAATATATATATATTTTTTTCCTGTTGAATCTGATTTAAACTTTGATATGTTTTATTAATAAGCTGTGTTTATATGAGAGAGAAAAACTCATTTTCCTTTAACAAAAACAAATTAAAAAAATTAAAAAGTAAACAGCTAGATGGAATGTCTATTTTCACTCCTAGTTTGGGTCTCTAATTGTCAGAGCCAAGGACTATCTTCAACTACTGTTCTTTAAAATATTTTCCTGATTTTCACATAAACAAGCACAGATGCAAAAATACATTCTGCAATGTTTCCTTTTTGGGAGCCTGAAATAAATTCAGACAGATGTATGGAACATGTGGTTGTAAGAATAGCATGTTCTCTAGCAATGACAACCAGCCTAAATCTGATTTGTCCTCTGTTGATTTGCTTGGAACTTGGAGAAAGAACAGCAGAGTGCTTTTGAAACAAAAGGATATATAAACTGAGATTTGTAGACAACTTGAGGAAGAGACAAATGTACAGATGAAAACCTAAAATCAAAACTCCACCAATTAAATCAATAAATCTCCAAGCACAATGGAACAGAAGAGTGGTTTAATCTAGACACTCCACAATCTAATCAATGTGAAGTTGCGGAGAGAGAAACAAACAAATGTTATCCTGAGTGGCGAGAAAACTAGCACACATGCTATGTGTAGTGCACTGCTCGCCAAGCATTTGTCCAGGTGGCATTCTCCAGGGAAGGCACTGGAAAGGAAAGTGTAGGGAGATAAATATTATGAACTTCATTCCCAACTTTTTTAAAGGGTTTCAAGCTGGTGCAATGCCTCTGAAATTAATGACATTACACCAGTATAAAGTTGGAATTATGGAGGGAAGAATCGTGCAACATTTCACATGAGGACAAATGAGCCAGGCATACTTTTAAAATTCAGAGAAATGTAATTAACTTGATGCTAGCTTTAAAAAAAGAGAGACCTGGCATGTAGGAAATGACTGAAAATACAGTAACAGAGAGTAGGCTCCTATAGAGAAAACTGTTTCAATGTACAGAGTAGTAAACACCTGAACTACAAAGAAGGCTAGGAACAAGGAAGACGAGTCAATGATTGCAGTCACCTCCAGGAACAGTGGATGAGCGATAGGAAGAGAAAATAAGATCACAGACATGAGACGCCTAATAGTAAAACCAGTGCCTATTCTCCTGTCTTGTCCTTGCCTTGTTCTTATGTACCCTGTATTAGAAAGCAACTACTTTAAAGTTTTATCTACTTATTTTCCAGAAGTAGGTAAATACTTGTAATTTATCTCCTGAATCTGACTCCAAGAGACAGTGACAGGGCAAGAGGGCACGAATAGGTGGCATAACAAGGATATTTTTTGTCAGCTAACTTTGCCATTTACACCTTCTCCTGCTTTTCTCTTGAATTATTTGTATTCCCAGAAATTTCAGGGCTGCCAGTATATTCACTTGGATCACCGTCGCTATGACTTAATTAGTATAAACTGTCTCAATTCTTCTGAGAATTTTTCTCCTCTTCCTATCCCCCAACCCCAAAATCACGTTCCAGTAGTCTCCTTTCTCAAGATCTAAACTCCCCGGCTTGTGCTTTCTGAGGCAGCCAGAAATGTCAGATCAAACATTCCTCTTGTGGATTTTCACTCTCAGTTGCAAAATACATTCTGATCAGTCCACGTTGCACAGACCCTATGTGACAAACATAAGCTACTGTAAATGATATTAAACGCTCAGTGCAGGTTTGTTCCAACATTCGTAAAAAATGACAAGTTTGAGGGCCTGATTCTAATTCAATTCAAATCAGTGGCAAAACTCCCGCTAACTTCAATGGGAACAGGATCAAGCCTGTTTTGATCAAAGCAAAAATAAAAAATGGGATTTTTCAGAAGCTCTCAACATTGGCGGAACTCTGTGCCCAGTAAAATTAAAAATAAAACTCCTGTTGATTTCAATGGGCATAGAATTAGACCAACAACGAGCGTGTTTGGAAATCTCCCTCAAAATGAGTTGGAACAAATTAGTTTTGATTTGTTTATTTATATTGTCTAACTATTTAAATTGCACCAGAAAGATCAAAAGGGCCCATTTTTTCCAATGTATACCCTTTATACCTAACATATGTGCAGTATTTAGTGGCAGTATTTATTTTCATTCAGCAGAGTGAATGGACCACATATATCAATTATGATATTAAAGTACGCAGAGGTTATTCTTGATAAGCAAACTTTTAATTTGAGGCAATGGCAGTCAATCATTACAAATATCAAACAAAGCTCAAGAACATCTAGGAAAGATATTTTGTAACATATTTGCACTTCAAAAAAGATTATGGAAATATATGTTCTTCTGCTATTTATTTATTATCTAATTTTTTTGTTCTTTTTAATTTAAAGAGAGCTAGGGTCAAACAAAAGTCAATTACAGTCATGCATTGTTATCAAGTAGAAGGCAGCTGGACTAAACTTTGCATTGTATTTAGTATGCCATAACAATAAGGAAATTATTTTTATTAATATTAATTATGTTACTTTGCTTTTAATTACAGTACTAGATGTGCTATTACTTCTCTAAACCAATTATGCTATATAGAGCTAAAAGTAATAAGAATTCAGGCAGCTTCACTTCAAAGCAAATCTGGAGAGGATTATTTATGGGTACTTTGACCTGTATAACTTGTACTTAACAAATCTTATTCAGGCAGCTCTTTTTTTCACAGGATGCAGTAAATTAATCTTTGGAACTGCAACCGTACCATCTTGGGCTATGATATCATCCAGTCTCTTCAGCTAAACTGGGGCAGGCTTGGTCAGGACCTGGGTGGCAGAGCCCCTCCCCCACAGAACGTAGGAATTACAGGAGGTGGTCATGGTGACAGAGTTATGTGATACCTTGTGGAGGGGGTTAAACACATGTGGCTAAACCAGATTGGGTGGATTCCGTTCTCACAGGTTCCAACCATCTGAATAGCCACACTGGCAGTGAACCCTGGCAAAAGCTCTTCATCCTGCACTGAAAAGAGTGAGCTGTGACTCGTCTTACCTCCCCCAGAGGCTGTCTGGGTACCCAACCTCCCACCCCAAAAGACCCAGCTCTCCTATGTGTACATAGCTAACATTCAGCAGCAATGAGACCAGCAGATGAGGTGTCTGGTGGAGGGACAGAAGCTCTGATAATGGACGCAGGATTGTGCAGGAAGAGGAAAATTAAGGCTAGGATCCTCCTCAAAATCATTCTGTGTATCTTCCAGGATGTGGGACAAGCAGCCCACTTCTGCACTAGTGGGACAGGAACTGTTGCTCTTCAGTACTAAGCCTTTAACAGGCAGAAACATTGAGAGGCCGTCCCCACTGCAAGGATAACTGTGCACAAAGCACCGCTGTCTTCTGTGGTTTCAGTTTGTCGTTTGTGTGTATGGTCCATAAACTAGCAATAATGATCTTTCCTTATATGATTATCACGGACATCGCCCTACCTCCTGGGATGCTTGTTCACAAACACATTTGTGTTCATGCTTTTTGTAAGCTGGTGGGTTTACGGGTGTTTTGTCATGCCCGTTCTCCGGGGCGCACTTTATTGACAAACTCAAAAAAAGCATTAAAAAGTCAAATCAACAGCTGTCTCCGCCCAGCACACGTGCTGCCGGGGCCCAGAGGCCATTCCCTATGCATCTCTCTCCCCCGGAGAAGACACACCACTTTCTCTTTGGATAGGTCTGTGCTGCAGCTGGGAGCATGCTTCCCACTTTGGATGGCCAGCCAGATATTAGCTCCACTTGAGCTAGCGTGCTAGAAATAGGGGGGGTTGCACAGAGGGAAGCTCAGGCTACCTGCCCCTGCACATGCCCGCAGATCCAAGTGGGTTTGCACTTGGACGGCTAAGCAGAGCTGCCCCCCAAGCAACCCCTGACCTGGCTGCTGTTTTCAGCACACTAGCTCAAGCAGAGCGGCTGCATGTCTGTCTGTCTACCAGAGCTGGGAAGCATGCTCTCAGCTGCAGTGTAGATGTACCCCATACCCGGCTGAGTCATGTGGCAGGCAAGCATTAACCCCTTCCTGGTTGTTCCACCCTGTCATCCGTTTTATTTAAACAAACAAAAAACTTTATTATAAAAATCTTTGAAAATGTTATTGACATTTTATTTACCAAAAGCTTGGTTCAGTAAATAAAATATGTCTAGAATTACTTCCATAATGGTTTCGTTCACTGTTTTCAATAAACATTGATCTGAACCATTTTGGGGAAAGATAAGAAAATTTAAAAAGCCATCAGTGTTTCACAAAATGTTTCATTCTGGGAAAGATTCCACTTTCTGACAACAATTCCAGTTTGAGAAACTGCACCCAGCTCTAGTCCACACTATTCTGCACAGAAAATGACATTTATGGACCCAAAAAACAGCGTCTCATTTGCAATGGCAAAACAGAGTCTCCCTGCTGCGTTCAGTTGCCTGTTTTGCTCACCCAAATACAGTTGTTTGTCAACAGATGCAACCGCAAATACATGCTGTTTAGTAGCCCTTTGAAAAGCTGCCTAGGTAAATAAACCATCTCCCCTGTGTGGTTACAGTGGAATTTTCACCTTCGTGATTTATTTGGGGGGTAGGGGGGCTGGAGAGCAGAGGTATTTTTTAAAAAAATAGAATGTGTTTTAGAACACAGTTTAATCTTACCCCTGCTTTACCTGAATTCAATGGCAAAACTCCCAGTGACTCCAAGGGGAACAGATTTGGGACCATTCTGTTGGTTTTAGGAATACATCAACTTACCAGTTAACAACTTAATTGATAAATGTGGTTGGTCAATATAAATAAAACCCAGTACATTCCCTCTTGCTCTGGAAGTGCCCTGCCAAAAATGGAACTAAACCAGCAGCTCAATATAACAGATGCTGTTATATATCTTACCCTCTTTTCTTGTAATAAGACAAAACATCTTGAAATATTTACAGTCTGTAAACAATACATGCAGGGAGGAGAACAGATACAAGTTATTATAGTCCATATATAAAATGACAAGGTCGTTAATCAGAGCTGCAACAGCAGCTTGAGCTTCAAGAGCACCAAAATACACCATGCTGTGAGGAACAATTCTGCGTTGGTGGAAAGAAGGACTAAGCAACCCACCGGCTCTTGTCTACATCCACATTCTAGGGCACTCAAGTCTTATGAATCACAGAGTCAAATTTAATTGGCAGGGCAACATCTTTTATGAGCCCATAAGCCTTATATAAGTGTTCTGGAGAATTTAATAGGGATGAAACCAATAGACATCTATGGAAAAACCAATAATGCCAGCTCCTTGGCTATTGTAAATCAGCAGAGCTTCACGGAAGTCAATGGAGCTATACCAGTTTACAGCAGTTGAGGATTTTGTCCATTAGGTTTATGAGAAAAATAGCTTTTAAAAAAAATCTATCCTATAGAATTCCACAGCAGACACAGAATTTTCTATTAAATTTTATAGGTGGCTTAAGAAAAGACACTATACAAAGGTTATCATTTTCTATTGCATTCTATAGGACTTTACTATAAGGGTTTGAACCCTAAAGGAATAAATAGAGTACCAAAGGCTACCCTAATGAGAGATCCAAGAAAAGATTTAAGAACCAAGTGCTATGTAACACAAGCAGCAGCTTCAAGGTAGATATTGAATTGCCAGATAGCTGGTTGATTTGTCTTCCTTTGGAAGAAATATATTTATCGATATATACAATCCATCCAATAAATTCTCATGATCTTATAATATCAAACACAAAGAACTCCAAAACGTTCCCAGAATCAGAGCATCTTAAGCAATCATTTTCCCAGCACAGCAGCGTGGTTTTAGCAGAATGTGCTTTCTCAAATCCAGACTGACATTTTGGGAGATGAGAGTTAATCAATGGTGAAAGTTGTGACAAGAAGAGATATTCCAAACCTTTGAGATAAAAGGAAGGTTACTAGTAGGTGTATAATTAAAAATAGAGTCAGTGAGTAAGGAAGGTCTCTTCAACAATACATAGATTACTGCTGATTTAGAAGGAAGTGTTTTGTGACCCACAGACAGCAATGCCTTCGTGAAATTGTTGACAAGAGGCAAGCGGCAAGGGAGATATTTACACAAAGTAGAGTGTGCTCAGGAATCAGAAAGATAACATTTTATTTACAGCTCAGTAATATCTCAAGCAAATCAGCATCGGAAATAGTGTACACTGCAACCACAGTGACTGAAATGATTTGCTACTATTATGCATAGCACGCAACTGAAAAATGTACAATATTAGCTGAGCGACCCTCGAGAGGAATTTGGCACTGATATAAGCTGAGGATATATATGTACATGTAGCAAAGCACAGTTCTGCCCTGGATGAGCTAGAGTACAAGAAGCCTCTTTCACTGCTGGCACACCTATGGGGAGAGAAAGCAGCTCACGGTTCCCTTGAGCACTAGGATAAGACAGCAGCTACCATATGCATAAGGGCACCCACCCCAGTGGGGGCTTGGTGTGCCAGCTCAGCGTCCTGATTAGGCTCCCTCGCCAAGGCTGCCTTCTGCAGCAGCTGGCAGGGGGCAGTAGGAGCAGTAAGGAAACTGCAGATCATGTCCCGCCTGCACATTCCTCTGTTCTGAAATGGCAGGATGACTCAGGGTCCTACTCATTCACTGGGCACCTCAGGGTAGGATTTTGCGCACTGTATATGATGTATTTCATCCTTGTCCTCAGTGGGGTCCTTACATACCTCTTCCCTAGAGTTTTACATGGAACACTGAGGGTAAGAACCCTTTTGGAAAACAAGCCTCTCCCAAGCACTTGGCATTGGGGAACTCCATGGGGGTAAGGTGGGAAGGAACAGGCCACACAACCCTCCTTCAGATCCCAAGAACTATTCACCTCTACCAGGCCACACTCCGATCCTTTAGTCCCCACCCTAGACCACCTACATCCCTGCACAGCAGCATACCCGGTGTTGGAGATCAAGCCTATTGGGGAGAGGAAGATGGTTCCTGCTGCTTCACTGTCATGAAGTTCCCATTGTGTAATTGGATTCTGCACTCAGCAGGGGTATATACCCCCTGCACAACTTACACCAGTCCTCTTTCCCCACCGGCAGTGGGAACACACCATTTCCTCTAGAGGATCCTCCATCCCTGCAGAGAAAGGACCAAAATTTCGTCTCCTACTGTCCCCAAACCTCATTGCAGATTATTATTAGGAGTCTCTGCAGCAAATATGTCACGATGAACCACTGGAGAATATGTCTGTCTCCAACCCCCCGGCTTGTTTAGATAACGGCACATACTCTCTCAGGGCTGCATTCCACCTCGCTTTATAATGGTGCACAGCGCACAGGGAGGAAGTAAGAAAACTCCCCCTACCCATATTGCGCATGAACTGGCCAAGGACTTGTGCTCAGAGAAGCACAGAGACTACACCCTAGCCCGGGGTGGCCAACCTGGGGCTCCGGAGCCACATGCGGCTCTTCAGAAGTTAAGATGCGGCTCCTTGTCGAGGCACCGACTCCGGGGCTGGAGCTACAGGTGCCAACTTTCCAATGTGCCGGGGGGTGCTCACTGCTCAAGCCCTGGCTCTGCCCCAGGCCCTGCCCCCACTCCACCCCTTCCCGCCCCCTCCCCTGAGCCTGCCGTGCCCTCGCTCCTCACCCCCCAGCCTCCTGCACGCCACGAAACAAGTGATCAGGAGAGAGGGGGAGGCGCTGATCGGCGGAGCTGCCGATGGGTGGGAGGCACTGGGAGCGGGGTAGGGGGGAGCTGAAGGCGGGCTGCTAACACATTATTGTGGCTCTTTGGCAATGTACACTGGTAAATTCTGGCTCCTTCTCAGGCTCAAGTTGGCCACCCGGCCCTAGCCTTTTCCCAGAGGCTCCTCACACTCCAAAGTGGGCAGGGAGAGATGGAGACTAAGCAAAGTGTGGACAGAGTCATCACTTCACCCTTCCATGCACTAGGGAGCAGAGCTGGTTGGCCACATACTACACTCCTCCAACAGGAGTTGTGGTCTGCATTTCTGCCAGTGCTCCAGGGAATGTTGGAAGTCATTCTGGAGAGTGTCTCCAGGGCTTTCCCTGGAGCCATGTGGCTCAGCACTGAATCCCAAACTGCGCAGCGAGCACAACTAGCACTAATGGAAGTGTGTGTGTTTGTGCACGCACACGCATGTGTGTTAGAAATTAGCCAACATTCCACAGAGTAGAATTTAAAAATAGTACATAACTCACTGTGGTCCTGAATGCAGCCTATAAAATACTGTTACAAATATTGATCACCTTGTGTATCAGCATCTAAAATGCCTTGACATTCTGCAAGAGCCAAAAGTTATTTGCTACAAGATCTGGTCAAACAGTATGTGTCAGATCATTTCAACAAAGTTGTGAAATTTTCCTCCAGCGTAGCCACCACTTGCACTTCATCCACAGGCAGTCCCTTTTGGCTTCAGGCATGAAAGGAAACATAGCACATCCGTTAAAGGACACCACTACTGTTCCATCCCTGGCCATCTTGAAACAGCTGAATCTAGAAAGAAAGCCTCCCTCGAAAACTCTGCTGTTAGCAGCCTTGGTCTATGGCTCTCGAGTTCACCTACCAAGTGACTTTCTGTGTCAAGTCTCCCCACTTAGCTCATCTCAGCTCCAGCCCTCACCACCAGTGAGCGATTAGCCACTTAAGACTTCAAACAGCGGAGCTGATTAAAGCTCCCAGGGTCAGAGCCTCATGGCCTCTATCCAGACACCAACAAACAGACTGTCTCAGCCGCTTCCTTACGGGCCCATGGCCCAGTTACACAAACTGTATGCAGAGAACAAACAAGCAGTCACACAAACAACCCACTGATGGCCCAAACACCACTCTCAAATCCTGCTACCTCCGAGCGCAGAGTCTGCAGCTCTTTCCTCCAAAACAATCATATTTGCTGTTTCTGTTTGTGACTCAGTCCATTCTTTGGGATTAAAATAAATTAAAAAATGATCAGTTGCGATACACACTCATTCCCCCCCTCCCCTTTTTTCTCTTAGGAGCTCGATCCTTGTCAATGAGAGTTTTGTATGTATCATGCTCATTCAGTCTTTAGCCTCTATGCTGAGACAGTCAGTATCACCGTATGTTACTGAACTAATAACTGGAGCTGAAGGCGTGATGGGTAGGAATGATTTATTTGACGAGTATAGCCACTTTTTCTGTTTGCAAGTTAACCCCAAGCAGCTCGTTATTTTTGCAAGTTTTTGAAACTGATATTTTGATCCTTGTCAGTTACTTTTGATCGGACATGTTTACAAAAAGGGGAGACTGAAGTTAAGCTTCTAAATATAGATTTTGGCACCTAAATGTAAGTGGCCTACCTTCTGGCTCCCCTTAAGGTCAATGGGACAAAACCTCGGCCATAGGTGACATGATATTTTCTCTGTTCACTTAGTGTATAAGCATAGCTCTTGATAGGTTTCCAGGGGGGAATACTCATATTTACAGCTCAACTTATGAATGTTCTCCAATGGTCACTTAAAACTGGCTGCTTCCAAGAGAATTCTTGCTAGTAAATTTATTTGCTAGAATATTCATGAGAAGTAAGGACAAAAAGGATTACAAATGGCGTACTCATACTGATAAGCACTTCCCAACACAACTAATCCTGCCAAAGAGCCATGAATTCATAGTGGTCAGGTTTTTTAATCACACTAACCATTTTTCTGGGGGGAGGTAGTGGCGGGGTGGGGGGGGGGGATAGGTTCAGCTTTCATGCAGTTCTGCTAATAGAGATGCCACAAGCAGAGGAATATACGCTTTCAAACTGAAGGGCCTACTCAATGTGAATGCTGGCTGACTCCATTAGTCAATTCATTGTTGCCTCTTTTGACCCAAGCAGCTAGTGAAAGTTGGGAGTAGAAATGGGTGGTAGTCAGGCATTTCTCTGATGCAGTTTTGCTTATTTACAAAGAAGATACAAAGGGTGGCCTGTGTCCCTGAATGCAGAAGGAATCAAAAAGGAGGAACCAGCTTATTTAGCTCACAGCACCATGAGCCGTCATTTCAGCCTGCCTCGGACCAAAAAACTCTCCCTCAGGTTTCTTCCAGGGTCAGCACCATATTTTTGCTGTTCCTTTAGGCTCTCTCTCTTCCCTCCCTCCACCCCAGTCTTTCTTGTTTCTTCTCAGTTTCTTTGTGTTCTGCCATTACACACACAAGCACACACTCAGTAAGAGCTCATGGGAGGGGTCATACACTCCTTTTGTCAGGTGTGGTTTATGCCTACAGTCATGATAACTGAAGGGCGAGTTCACACCTATCGACCTCAATCCCATTACAAGGTTTCAAACATCTCACACCACCATTTTCCTCCACCGTGGCAACTTTGTACAGGTGAGCAATGGGTAGACTAAGTTTGACCTTTTGGGGGAACATTTTCATGAAGGGTCACGTCCTCACAACCGCAGGGGAATTGTCTGTCTTTGGCACACTCCGGCTTGTAAGCCACATTTAATATTGAAAAGTTCTGGCAATTGTATTGAGAGGTGGTATTTAAAGTCAGCTCAGGGTGAGAAAATTCAACATTGCAACGCTAAACTAAAGACCCTCTGGACATGAATCTCATGGCAATGGGGAAACATTTAATAGCCCTGACTTTTCTGACTTAGAAATGATCGACGGAAAGATCGTCACTTACATGTGGCCCAAATGCACAGAAAGTTAAAAAAAAAAATCAAAACACAAATTCACACAGCGTTAATTTTCTTGTCCCACCTCACCGATTGCATGGATATGAATAATAATAGAATAATAATAACGCAGTCTCTGTTAGAATCACAGGAGAACAGATTGGGATTGCAAAATACCCAAGTAAAGCAAGATTAGCTGTACAGCACACAGGTTTGGCAGCAGACCCCCCCTTTCCCATGGCTACAGAGAGAAGTTTCAGAAGGGAGCACAAAGCTGGTGGAAGAAGGGGCATATAATCATTTTTCCTAAACTGTGCATTGTTCTCATCACAGATCACCAAAGACACCCCACATTTACAATCAGGTCTTAGTATGAGGGCGGCCTAGGTAGTTCATTCCCTTTCTTTCTGACCTCAGGATTGTCTTGCTGAAGTTACACATGAAGCACTTTACACCTTTAAGCAGCTGTACAAACGTCAACTAGTTCTTGGTTAGATCCTACAAAGTATTAGCATCACTGGAGGAAAAGGGAAATTGAGAGAGAGACATTAAGTAACCTGCCACATGGGTTACAGAGCACAGCGTGGCAGAGGAAAGATTAGCAGTCAGGTTTCTGACTCCTAGGCCCATGCTCGGTCCATTAGACCCTGCTGTCTCCAACAATGCATAACACCCCTGATTATAATCCACCCCCAGAATGGAAAAGCTTCTCTTTCACCAGCTGTTTTGTTTTAATTTTTATTGTAGTTTCTTGCTGAACTTTAAAAAAACAAACGAACAAAAAAACCCTCCACTTTAAACCCTCATTTATTTGAAGAAAGCTCTGCTGAGGATTTCAGGCTTGTTCTCCAGCAGCTGTCACTGCCCACCCTCCCCACCATGTGTGCGTGCACACACACACACACACACAGAGTTTTGTTTATTGTTTTCAATCCAAGAAGAATGTTTAGTTGCACACAAAATACAGGACACTGTCTCAATCAACGAGGAGTCAAGTGGCACCTTAAAGACTAACTACCTTAAAGACATTTTTTTGGGGCATAAGCTTTCTTGGTTAAAAAAACCTCACTTCTTCAGATGCAATACGCATCTCTATTTCTCCAGACCACATAAACCCACCTCCAAAAATGCATCAATAAATCACCAGATTCTGTCAAAAGAAAGAGGGAGCAGGAGCACCACAGCATCAGAAAATAGCAGCTTGCAGTCTTGCTTAAATCGTGTTCCTGACGGGAAATACACAGTCCATGCAACAGGAGATGCAGGGTGTGGATTAATAACACTATTTGCTACAGTAATAGTGTATGTCTATATTACCGCTTTTCAGAAGAGCAATTTTCTTCACACCAATAAATCCAAGGAGAGAAATATGGCTGGTGTTACAGAAATGTATTACGGTGGAGTAGTCTCTATCACTGAGGTGAACAGGACTTTTTTATGTTTATTACCACACTGTTTCCAAAATGTATTTTTTTAAATGTAAGCAATGCCAATGCCAGTATTAAATCATGCCAAGTATATTTCTCATGATGCATATGATAAGCCACTTGTCTTATAGCTATTTATGTTATGACTCTTAAATATATGCTTTCATTCAGAGAAAAGAGTAGGCCAGACTCATTATGCTCACTCTCAGGCATATCTATCTGAGGTACTTATATGGTCTCCATCACCACAGTATGTGAGCGCCTCACAGTCTTGAGTGTATTTATCCTCACCACATCTCCATGAGATAGGGAAGTGCTATTACCCCTTTTTTTACAAATGAGGAAACTGAGGCACAGAGAGACTAAGCGACTTGCTCAAGGTCACACAGTCAGTCTGTGGCAGAGTGGGGAAATGAACCCTGGTCTCCCCAGTCCCCTTTAGTGCCATAGGACCTTTCTTCATCTCCCCCCAAACTTTCTGTGTCCCTGTAAATTGTACACGTAGCCAATAGAGCGAACTTAAAGGCATTTTGTGTAGCAGTAATGCAAGGAATGTACAGGTCTCTATCCTGTGATGCATGAGCATAAGCAGTTAGCAGAAGTCTTTGAGGCCTATGAACTTTGGCACAGATAGATGGCCTGACAGTCACCTGAGTTTTGGGAGCCTGGAAAAGGTGTGTTTAAGGGGGAAGTTTGTACAAACTGGGACCAGGTAACCACAACCACACTGAACTGATACTAGGCTTCGATATTTTAGGATAAAATTTTGGCAAATGCTTAACTGTGGAATTGCCTTGGCAACAAATTGACGTATATGATAATAAGCTAAAATCATTAATATGCTAACCTATAGGACAGGGAAGGGCAAACTACGGCTCGCGGGATGGATCCGCGCCATCAGGGCTTTCAATCCGGCCTGCAGGATTGCCAGCCCCATGGCGCAGCGGGGCTAAGGCAGGCTCCCTGCCTGACCTGGCTCCGCACCGCTCCCAGAAGTGGCTGGCACCACGCCCCTGTGGCTCCGGGGGTGGGGAGGGGAGGGGAGGGGAGAGGGCAGAGGGCTCCGTGCACTGTCTTCGCCTGCAGGCACTGCCCCCCACAGCTCCCATTGGCTGGGAATGGGGAACCGTGGCCAATGGGAGTTTGGGGGTGGTACCTGCAGGCGAGGACAGCATGCAGCGGAGCTGCCTGCCCCACCCCACCCTCAGGAGCCACTGCTGGACATGCTGGCCACTTCCGGGAGCAGCGCAGGGCCAGGGCAGGCAGGAAGCCTGCCTTAGCCCCGCTGCATGCTGCTGCCACCCCGGAGCCGCTTGAGGTAAGCGACGCCGGGCTGGAGCCCGCACCCCGAATCCCTCCTGCACCCTGCAGCCCAATCCCCTGCCCTGAGCCCCCTCCTGCACCCCACCTCCCTGCACTGAGCCCCTAGCCCCCTGCCTTGAGCCCCCGCTGCACTCCGCACCCCTCCATGCACCCCAACCCCGTGCCCTGAGCCCATAGCCCCCTGCTGCACCCCAAACCCCTGCCCTGAGCCCCCTTCCGCAATCCACACCCCCTCCTGCACACAAACCCCTGCCTTGAGCCCCCAACCTCCTGCCCTGAGCCCCCTCCTGCACCCCGTGCCCCTCCTGCACTCCAACCCCTTGCCCTGAGCCCCTTCCTGCACACCACACCCCCTCCCACACCCCGCACTCCAACCCCTGCCCCAGCTCTACATTCATGGCCCTGCATGCAATTTCCCCACCCTCAGGCCACAGAGTTTGCCCACCCCTGCTATAGGATAAGGGCACCCCAACATTAGTAGGGTGAAGAAGTACAAATAAGGAAGAGGGGAAAATCCCCTACTGAATATACAGCAAGCATAGCCATGTCAGAGTAACAGATTATAAATGTTATACCCCAGCCTCTGGGCTTGGGGAGGGAGAGATGTAGCCCTTGGGAAGTGCCAGGATGAGGGCCACTGGAGAGGGTGATGAGGAAGGTGACGGTGATGGGGAAGATAATGACTAACATTTCAGGTTGCTCTGCAAGGGATGGTGTGAGTATATGGATGTTCAGATATACAGTGTGTATTATCTCTATCTACCTTGCTGGACGAGAGTGTTGGTGACTTTGTAAACTATATTAATAAAACTATTACAAACACACTGGGCCTGACCTTGGGACAAGAACCTATCAAACCTCAGAGCGTTAACGGGGAATTCTTAAGGAATCAGTATAATTAATACACAATCCATCGATCAGGCAACATACACTAAACTGCCTCACTACCCAATCTTTCTTGACAGCTCTTTACCTGCAAGAGCTTAGCATTCCTGCTGGCCCCTCTGAATGCTATGTTGATGGACGTGACGTTGTGTGTCAGAAATGGCTGCACGCAGTCCAAACGGCAACGTGCTGAATTCTCATATGGCTGAGATGGCTGAACAGCCATACTGGATCAGACCAAAAGTGGTAACTTGTAAGGTAACTCCCTTCTCTTCATGTGCCAATATATATTTATGCCTGTATCTATAATTTTCACCCCATGCATCTGAAGAAGTGACTTATACCAAAGTAAATTAGGAGTAGATCTATTGAAGTCAACAGAAATAGGACAGCATAAACCCAGAGCAGAATTAGTCCCATTTTGTGTTGCCCTTTCTTGAGAATGAAAATGCACTGAACATTGATACAGCAATTCATGGGGTTCCAGAAATTGTCTGGATTGTCATGGGCAGCTCTATTTCACAGTTCAAAAATGTGATGAATGCTTAAATTAAGCCACCATGGAGAGCGATCTGACAACACCTCAGTTCGCTTCTTATTCTTCCCTACTGTGCCTTCCATTTGTCTAGTCATTTCCTCTCCTTTGGTGATAAAAATGTTTTCAGTTGTCAAATATTGACAGGGAAAGGACAAAATGGTGTGTACCCACAACAACACAGAATTAATTATTATTCTAATGTGTTGAGAGAAATGCGGTACTTCACACGATATTAATAAATGAAGTGAGCAGAACAAATATATGTCCGAAGATATACAATTGCTTAATGCAGCCGTCTTTATATATTGAATCAGCTACTGGACACGCCATAGTGAGGTAGCATTTAGGAGCAGAACATTAAGCACAGAATTCTTTGAAATTCTGGTTGCAGAAAGACATCTTGTCCCCTAATAAATAAAAGATATTGTTCAATATGCACTTTAAACACTTAACAGTATTAAGCAACAAAAACTAACACTATCAAATTGAGAAAGTGGCGCACTCTATGAAAGCTAATGGACACAGCAAAAATGGTAAAAATACATTCACCAGCGGACAAATTATAAATATTTGAAACACACATTAATGTTAATAGCAAAGGATACACTTTTTAATTATCTCCACACCGAGAAATACTTTTCGTTTACCACATGTCCATATCTAAATTTAAGAAAAAAATATATGTACAAAGAAACCCACATAAATATGCCAATTACTGTATTTCAAAATTTTAGAAACATTTTTGGCAAGTCAGCTTGCTTTACTGGCCTAATACTCAGTGAGGTCAGAGCAACTAGCAGGATGTTCCATGATCACTTGGAAAGTTTACTTTAAAACTGTAGTGGCATTTACATTTGCTTTTATTATTATTACAGAGAATGAGAGTAAGCTGAAAGAGCTTGCTAGGATATTTTATGAACCCCTGAACAAGAAAGTCTCCTTTGCTGAGGGCTGTCATTACAATCTCTTTGATTTCCCCAGCACTGCTCTTGTAATGACATTCTAGTGATACAAGAAATATTACCGATTTGCATTTTAGTTTTCTATGCTAAGCCATTTGGACTCTTCCCTGTACATGGCCCTCTACTACACTGTATTCTCAGACCTGTTCAAGGAGCGAAAGGATCACCTCATAATCTACTGGCTTCAGCTCACAGGAGACAAAAGCCTTAAGGAAAGAAAGGGAGCCCTGAGGGAGAGAGAAAGAACACAATGAGAAGAGGCAAGGAAAAGAAAGGAAAGCTAGAAAGAATGCTAAAGGAAGGAAAGTGGGCAGGAGGAGAAAAGAGAAATGACGAGCTACTCCTGATGTCACAATTCAGCCAACCTGTTGGAGAAACTGCTTATCCAGGATCCACAAACAGATCTCCCATGCATGCAGCTGCTATATTCCTGCTAGGTCTATCCCTGCAGGTTTTGCAACAGGGGCAATGATCTACCCCATGAATGATCTAGTTAACAGATACAAACAAACAAAAATTCACTTTTATTTTCTCCCAGAAAGGCTGGGAACGAGCAGATCAGCTTTGCCACTGAAGGGCTGTATTGGGGCTTGGTGGCTGAACAACAGTGTGGAAATTTTACTGCTCATCTTTCTACCTAGATGGCACAGGCACTGTGTTGCCACAACCTAGTCGTCATCTGAAGAAATGCCAGCCCCCAAAGAACACTCTCTTGCAGCATTAGAGACTAGTGAACTGGAGAAGAAAACTTCTAACACTGGAAATGCCGTTACAACTGAGCTGCTCTTAAAACCCCTGGGTAAACAGGTATTTTGAGAGTGACGTGTATTTGCCAGCTGTTTTAGCTGCATGCAAGACTTGGACCATATTGGTTTCGCTTCCTCTGTTTGTTATCAAATTAAAAGCAATTATGTATAAGTATATTTGTGTGTGAACAACTCCATAAATTATCAAGATGGATTCTCAAAGTAATTGAGATTGGAACTTGTAATTGAATTAAAGATGTTTCTTCCAAGCTGCCATTCCTTGGAAGACAGGTGAATATTATTCTTTGAGCATGCTTATTGTATTCAGCTCTGTGCCTACACTGCACATTAATCCAGTTGGGAAAGCAGCTGGTACATGAACATATCGCGTTTCTTCAACCTAAAAATAGGCTTATAGCACCTAATGACTTTGGCAGGCAGTTAGCATTTTATTACCAGTGCCATGTGGTTTGCATTACTCATTTTACCCACTGCAATAAGGAAAACCAAATATGTTTGAGGCCCCAAATGTTTATGCTGTGAAACACCCACAATTGAATTGTGGATCTGACAGAGAAATGGACCTGTGTGAACCTCTCCAGTTTCAGTTCCCATGGTTTTGGTGAATAAAAACCAGCAATGACTATTCCCCACACTACTTCTTCTTGCCCCACTCTACCTTGGAGTTTTGGGTTGATTTAATGTAAAAAAGACACACGGAACTAGACACAAACCGGTGAAACTATTTTCCAGATCAAAATACATGAGTTTCACCACCAAATCACCCTCTCCTCCAAACAGGACCCTGAGCTCTCCTTCCTTAGCACCACCTTAATGGGGACAGGTGATAAGCAATGTTCAGCTGGACCTTTCTACTCTCCTGCGTTCCTCAGGACTCCCTAGTAGATGCTTCCCATTCTGCCTAATTGGGATGGGGAAGCAGATGATTGCTTCAGTCCCTCACATCCATTACCAGTATCTACCCCCTGAATGCACTGAAGTCCTCCCCAACCACCCATCAGCACCACAACAAGAATATGTTCTTTCAATTCCTTCGGTTCCTTTTATGATGGTTTCTATCATTCTGGGGCTGAGATGCTTCAAAATGTCCTGCACTAACAGGGAATTTTGGTAATTCTTTTAATTCTATGATTTCTCATAGTTTCTGGGAGTGTTACTTCTCCCCAGTCCTCCTCCCTTCCCCAGGGAATGAGGAGGGGAGGAATAGATGTGCTATATCTTGATTTCCCTGATTTTATATTCCTTGATTTTAAGGAGGAAAGACCTACCCTTAGTGCATGACAGTCGCATGTTCTACAGTGCTGACTGTGACACTGACCACGCCTTCATTGAAAAGTGAAGATTACAGCCAAGAAACTAAATAGAGCAAAACCTAGGAGCAAGCCCAAAAAATCAATGCTCTTAACACTGAAAACCAGAGGAAATGCCAGGAGTTTGTGAAGGCTTTTGAACTTAGCATGCATGGGAAGTCATTACCAGAGAAGGCAGAGGAATTTTGGGAAGATTTAAGAACAACAATCCATGAAACAGCTTTAGCTACATTTGAGGGGAAGAGTCCATCAAAAAAGGACTGGTTTAAAGAAAACGAAGCGGAACTATTATCTCTCATCAACATTAAGAACACAGCCTCTATGGAACTCAACAAGAAGCCAACAGAGAGCACCAAAGTGAGACTTTGACATGCAAAAACCGAGATACAGCGAGCAAGCAGACGCTGTGCAAATCATTACTGGATCAAGCTCTGTGAAGAGATACAAACAGCCTCAGACACAGGAAACCTCAAAGTCATGTATGATGGCCTAAAGAAAGCTCTAGGTCCCACTGACAGCAAGGTTGCCCCTCTCAAATCACACAGCGGTGAAATCATTACAGATAAAAGCAAGCAGTTGTCCCACTGGGTTGAACACTATTCAGAGCTATATGCACAGGAAAGAAACATCACCAGCGAATCACTGGACCAAATACCAACTCTACAGGGCATGCCAGAGCTAGATGTGGAGCCCACTCAAGAAGAACTAAGCAAGGCCATTGATTTGCTATGGCAAGGCTTCTGGAAAAGATGGCATCCCAGCGGAAATCCTCAAGTGTGGAAAAGACAGTCTATTACCATATCTTCATCAGCTGCTACTTAAATGATGGAAAGAGGGTGGGGTACAACACGAGACGTGCAATGCAATCATCACCACTTTGTATAAAAATAAAGGCAAAAAGGATGACTGCAACAATTACAGGGGTATCTCGCTACTAAGCGTAGCAAGAAAAGTCATCTTAGTGCACCTAAAACAGTGGGCGAATTGTGTCTACCCTGAATCACAGTGAGGATTCAGGGCTGGAAGATCAACTATAGACATGATATTTTCTCTGTGTCAACTCCAAGAAAAGTGCAGAGAGCAAAACCGTTGTACAGGCATTGTACATCGCCTTTGTGGACGTATCCAAAACTTCTGACAGAGTCATCAGAGCAGGTCTATTTGCAATACTAGAAAAGATAGGATGTCCACCAATCCTGTAGAGTCTTGTACGGTCATTTCACAACATGAGAGCAACTGTCCAGTTTGACAGGTCCACTTCAGACAGCTTTGAGATGAAGAGTGGAGTGAAGCAAGGATATGTACTTGCCGCAACACTCTTTGGAATCTTCTTCTCAGTACTCTTGAACTGTGCATTTAAGGACATGAAAGATGTAGTGTATCTCTACATAAGATCAGATGGGAAACTCTTCAATCTATCCGGACTTAAATCAAAGTAAAAAAGGTGCTAATCAGGGAACTTCTGTTCGCTGATGATGCTGTCTTCATAGCCCACAATGAAGATTTATTACAATAACTCATGGACTGCCTTTCAAGTACCTGTCAGGCATTTTCTCTCATCATCAGCATCAAGAACATGGTTGTATTAGGACAGGGGGTTCCACAAGATCCTTCAATTATCTTAAATGAAAACCAGCTAGAAGAAGTCCAAAAGTTCAACTATTTAGGTTTGACAGTGACCACCAACCTCTCACTGAATGAAGAACTAAATGTTCGCATTGGAAAGGCTGCCACCACCTTTAGCAGACTAACGAAAAGAGCACGAGAATGCATCCAATGAAGTGAGCTGTAGCTCACGAAAGCTTATGCTCAAATAAATTTGTTAGTCTCTAAGGTGCCACAAGTACTCCTTTTCTTTTTAAAAGAGCACGGAACAACTCAGAGCTTACCATCAAGACCAAAATGCTAATTGTACCAAGCTTGCGTCCTCAGCACTGTCATGTATGGTGGGGAAACATGGACAACTTATGCTCTATCAGGAGAAAAGGTTGAACAGTTTCCATCTACATTATTTTCACCACATACTCAACACCAAATGGCAAGATAAAGTCATCACCTTATCAGTGTTAAAAGAGAGCAGCAAAATGAAGATGATAAAGTGTGCTTCTCTCACAGTAGTATTGGAGAGCTAATGAAAAGCTTTGTTACGGTTATATCAAAACTTTCAGAACTATGCAGAACTTAAAGAGCACAGGCCCAATACAGTCTTTATCCGCGCTAATGAACAAATTATACTAATGAACTGTTTTCTGTCATATACTGAAAATTTCCTTTTCTTCCACTATAGTTCTCCTTACTGATAGACACTCCAGCACTGCTATTATACGGAAACATTGAAAAACTCTCCACAATTTTAAAATAGGTCTAAATAATATTAGAAAGACAAGATCAATTCTTCTGACAATGATGCATTGTGGGACCATGGGGCAAATCACTTGTACCAAATATTTCAGTTGGGTGCCTAAATACCAATGTAGGTGCCTATTTCCTGACTGGATAAAAACAATTCTTATAATTGGGTTTCTGGTGCAAATCCCCACAGAAGATACATTTAAAATTAGTTTTCAAATAGTATTAAAATGTGCAAGCTTAAAATTCATTTCTCTGTGAGCATTCATGCTGGCTAATGCTCAGTGAATGAATATTTGGGGGAAGCAACACATACACCTTCAAAGTGAGTTCACTTAACATTCACATTAATATTTATAGGAAGACATTTTGTGCTGTTCACTCAGTTCTGGCTATAAAGCTTAAACAATTGATGTTAATGAAGAATTTTGTACCTTTAAATCTGAAGGGGCTGTGTCTAGGCTGAATATTATTATTACCACTTAATCATCCTCTGTGGGTTTTAATATGCCTGGCAAATTGCTCCATGTTTTAAAATATAAAATATCATAGATTGCATATTACTTAAATCCTCTCGGTGTTGAGTTTTCCTGGGAAATCAAGGTTATCGGTGAAGGTTTAATTTTGCTGAGAGTAAAATAGATAATATGTTTGCTCATTCCATAAGTGTTCATGGTGCAGGAAGCGAATGACAAAAAAAGTCACTATGCATGCAATAAAGGGCTGAGAAGAACAATAGTGCAGCGTCTAGCTCTACAATAGAATGGCGGAGTGTGAACTTTATTGAGAACACCACAAAGTGAAGGAGATGGGGGTCACTACAATAATCTCTATATGGGTTAGCAGTCAAACTGGAAACAAACAAAAAAAACCTCTGCTTCTCCCATATATTTATACATACAGGGCATGAACCTGATGTCATAATGGGTTTGTATTTGTGTACCTTCATTGAATTGTGTTGTTACTCCTGATGTACAGTGGTGTAAACAGAACAGAAAGGGATTTCTTCTTAATTAACCCACTCGTATGGCACACTGGGTCACAGTATGAATCTGCCATGTCCTTTAATAAATCAGTTTCTTCCTTTTTCATTCGCACTGGCTTTCCATCATCTCATCCACTTTCAGCAGAGTAACAAGATCTTCACCTTTTGGATCCAATCCTGTTCCCACTGACTTGAGCAGACCCTGTAGGATGGAGAAAAGATCCCTCAACTGAATGTTTTATTTTTCTAAATAACACAGGCCAAATTGTTCCTATGGAAACAGGTGCGCATCTCTCATTGACTATAAAGGGAGTTTCATGTATATATCTGGGGGAAGGCAGGATTAGATCCAGGTAGATTTATTTATCTATCTTTGGATACCCCAGGGTTATAAAACAGACCTGACACAGCAAGTACTGACAATGAATGTTTTTTCAGTCTGGAGACAAAAATGTTACTCATGTTTAAAATTGCAGCATACTATGTTAATGATCTTTTCCATGAAAGCTTATGAAACCAGCATGTTAGGACAATCAGAATTCTGCTTTTGACTTCAATTGTAGCACGATTGGGCTCTTGTATATTAATCCTGTAAATTCTTCCCCCCACTCACCCCCTTCCCCCCAAAAAAAAGTCCTTGGACAAATTCTGTGGTCCTTAAAAATTCTCATTGACTTTAATACACACTTAATTTCCCTGTGTATGTATCTTCAGCAATCCTTCTCCTCCATACTCATGTGCATTTCCTAAAGTCTGTCTCCTATACACCATAGCAGGTATTTGACTGACCCCTAGCCCTCACCTCTGCATAACTTAGATGGCCTCAGAAGCTCTTCCTCAGCCCCGCTGCACTGTGAAAGAGCTGCAGGAGCCCTGCGTCCCTCGCCAGCTACCCCTGCCAATTTGCAGCCACATAATCAGGCTCATCTACAAGGGCAGTTACTGCACAGCAAGACAGGGTGTGACAACAGCACACCAGCTTTCTGCTCAGTAACATCCCATGTGGACTCTACTACAGCACACTGAAAGGTCCAGAGTGCGCGCCTCTGTGCACTGTAGAGGAGTCCACATGGGATGTTACTGCCCAGCGAGCTGGTGTGCTGTTGATTTACAACTTAGCTTGCCATGTAGACAAGCCCTTTGACTCTACATTTCAGAGAACAGGTAAGTTAGCTATGAAAGTGTATGCAACAAATCCTATTTTTGGCTTGAAAGGCCTTTAGGCAGAGACCAAGCACAGAAAATTTTAACCCAGCAAGTGAAACTTTTGAAAGTGAATGCGTTTGAAAGGGAGGTTAGAATGGAAAGGGGTCTGTCACATCAAATTACAGAAATCATGTGGCTCCCACTGTAAGAAAACTGACCCTTGTCCTGACAATATGTTTAATGTGTGCTCAATACATATGCAAAGCGGTAAATAAAACATTAAAACCATTTACAAAAGGATTACAAGGATATTGAGTAAAATATCATGTATAAACACACAGGTCCAGGGTACTGAGGGTCACATTCTACAGCTCATTATGCCCTTGGCTAGAGTATACCTTTAGCTATAAAGCATTATCATCATTCCACTACAGTCAAAGGGAAAAGAAACTAATTTTTCATTTCCCCACTACCACTTTGTTTTCTTTCCACCTTCGTACAAACCCAGCTGCTATATTGGTGCCAGCTTTTTTGTTTTGATGGTTCAGAAGCCTCGAATAACCTAAATAAAAGTGAGATGCCCTCTCCGCAGTTCCACGCTCGGTGGCCCCTGTGATGTCATGTGAATAATTGCTCTTCATCAGGAAGAAGAACTGAAGAATCTGAATTAGCAATGTGAGATTGTCATAGTTCTGTACATGGAAAACAAGGGTGGAAATGAAGTGGGTTTTTTTGGTTTTTTTTTAGGCCTACTTTCCTCAGCGTAGCTTAAGGGTGAAATCTTTGTACTGCTGAAGTCAATGACAAGTGTCTCATTGATTTCACCCTAACTCTTCAATACAGCAAGATACTTAGGCACATTGCCTAACTTCAAAACACAATCCCATTGAGGTCAGTGAGACTTCGCCCAGCCTTAAAGGAGAAACGTGCTGAGGGACTTCACTGAAGCAAGGTCTATTTGAATAACTACATGAAATGTATACGTTATGGTTTTATATGGTATGCACATATATATTTTCCCCCAAGATACATTTGCAATAGACAGTTTTGTGGTGCTACAGACATCAGGTTAATTTAAAAGAAAATTCTGAATATTAAATTATTACTTTTGCAAAGTATTCTATTTTATTATTTTTATCAATTAATTTTAATTCCCACACATATGTAATCACTAGAATGTATTAAAGGTAATCAGCTAGTTTTAGCTTCCCTGTGTGAGTGAATATTACATAATTACTCCACACCACAGAGTGTCTTAACAAAAGGCAAACATTCAGACCCACACGTCATTAATAGTCCCACTGCACTGGAGGTTCTTGCTTTGATGCCCATTGCTTCCTGTCAGATCAGAATGATGGTCTTTGGAAATGGGAATAAGTTCATGAATATCAGTGTACTGACTACTCATCTGAGTCCCTGAGCTGTCATTTGCCCCTGAAAAGAAGGAAACAATGGTTTGCGCTATTTGTGTGTGAGACGGGGTCCACTCACCACAGTGGCGCCTCCTGCTGGCCATCATGGGGATTAGCTCTGCCAGCCAGTGCACCCTCTCCTAGTGGTGCCTCTCCCATAGTCTTGTCCACCTGCAGACCTGCCTCATTGCAAGTATCACAGTGTCTTCTTCATGAGTTGGCCCTCTGTCTGGGTCACCACTGTATTCCCCCTTGCCAGACTTCGGTATCAGTCTCCACCAGTCAAGCCACTTCCCCAGTGGAGAATGAGGGGAACCCGAGGCCAGCCACTACTCCAGATCCTGACTCAGGGACCCTGACTCAGGGACCCTCCTGTTGCATCTCCTTAACTTTGCACAAAACTTCAGTTCCCTTGGCCACTTCCCCATGGCCCCAGAACCTTCTTTGCCCTCTTCTCAGGGCATTCTGCCAGGAGCTCCCTCTTAATCCCCTGTTCCCTGCCAACAACTGCTCTCTCCAAGGTGCTACCCTTGCTTCAGTCTGCGAGGAACACAGTCCTCACTCTTTGGGCTCCCTGCAGCAACTGTTGCTGCTCTGGCCTGCAGCTCCTTTTGTACTAGCTTGCTGGGCCCTTATTGGCTGCTCTACACAGCCTCTCTCCAATTGGTTGCCTTCTGTGCAGCCTCTGTAGGCTGCTTGGAGGACTCACTTGCACAGCTTCTTTCTGGGACAGGGTATGGTAGTCCCCCAAGGCCCCCATTAACTCCTTTCACTTGGGTGTGGGGAGAACACCCCATCACAATGTGCTTGTATTGTTTGAATTCAATTTGTAAACACAGGTTGAAGTGTACAGGCTCTGTTAAGAAACAGGAAGCAATTATTCTAGGTAAGGGGAGGCAGTGTGACCTAGTGGATAGAGCACTGCACTAAGACTCAGGAGTTCTATTCCTGGTTCTCCACTGCCCAACTAGTGACCTTAGGCAAGCCACTTCCTCGCTCTGTGCCTCAGTTTCCCCATCTGTTAAATGGGGATAATGACTCTTTTGTATGGCACTGAGACCTGCTGGTGAAAAGCACAATACAAGAACTAGGTATATTTTCCATTTATGATCCAGGTATCAGAATGTCTGCCACTGGCCCAGTTCTGCAAGCAAACAGAACTCCCATGGAAATCAGTGGGAGCTCAGTATGTGTGGGGCTTGTAAATCTATTAAATGAAACTGAGACACACATTAAGTTTCAGATGATGTGATTCTGCGAACACTTTCGCATGTGAGTAGCTTTATCCATGGGAGTACACTTCAATGAGGACCCCATGTGAGTAATGCAAGTATAAGGCTCCAGGGTCTTAGTCTCCAAATTAATTTCCTTAAACAACAAAATGACAAAGACAATTTTGCTTTCCTGTTATTTATCTTTGCAGTTTAATATTGGAGTTAATAATACAGCTCTTGTGCCCTTTATCTGATAGTCATTATGGGTTCTTCCTGTAATCCAATTATGTGTTACCTGTTCAAATCCACTGAATTTCATAATAAACTATTGATATGCAATGCTGCTGTCTTAACAGAATTGTATTTTACAGATTAAGTTAAATACTAATTCATGGCCTATATTTTTATCTAATTCACATTCAGATTCAAATTCAGTCTCCCAAATGTTTCAGTTTTAAAGCCACTTTATAATTCACCTATAATTTTAGCATATTAACTATTAACAGTATATGGGAATCATTTGGAAATATGCCCTTGTTTTCCTGCTATGACACACTCATTCTCAAACAATATTTGCACATTCTGATTGGGATCTAATAAGCATGAAAGAAGCCTATTAAATGTTTATGTTCAGCAGAGAGAAAACATATTTGTTTAACAAGATTATTCCTTGATTGGGTACCAGCATGGAAACCTTTACCATCTGCAAAGATACTTGGCTTTGTCTCCTCCCTCCACTTCTACCCATATCTTGTGCAAAGGATCAAATTCTGTAACACCATGACTAGAAATGATTGAAGAAGCACAGTAATAGTAAACTGCAGGTATATTTGCCAATAAACAGACTGACTTTGCTGCACAGTTATCTGTGGGGGTCATGCTGTTTGCTATTTGCAAGTATTCAGGAATTCATGAACATGAAATCTAATCTTTAAAAGCTCCATAAAGCAAACCATGAAAGATGACTGGTCTGATAATTCATACTAGAAGTGTGTTGTACAGTATTTACTATTCATTCTTTGAGGTCCTGTTTAAAACACTTCAGTCATCTAGGCCCTGATCAAGCATTGACTTCAATAGGACTTAAGCATATGCTTAAGTGTTTTGCGAGACTGGGGCTTCAGTCAGGGAGAAGCAATGGTTCCCTCTGAGCTGCTTGCCCAAATCCCACACCACAAATAACAGTGAATAACCAAAGTAAAGAGTTCATGAAAAACCCAGAGGCTGAAAATTGTTCAGCCGAACTATTTGATAAATACTTATGACAAACACTTAGCATGCTTGTAAATTTTATGCCATGTTTGACAAGCATCTGGAAAGACAGAGGGAGTAGGAACAAGAGAGGAAGCAGGAAGAAAGCACCAGGGAGCTATTCTTCAGCCGTGGGTTGACTTCAATGGAAGTTACTTCTATCCTACAGCAGGCATGGTTTCCAGATTCCACTTTCCACGTGAAGATCAATTATATATAATTCGTTATACAGGATTCAAAAATGCAAAACCAGATGGATTGTTCAAATGGTTGAACAGTCTGAAATCTAATCTAAAAACAGAAATTATATTTGTGAACTGGAATAGTAATTAGGCCATTGGTCAGTTGACTTTTAACAGGTGACATTAAATAGGTTTGAGAGATTTTTTTTGTATCTGCAAGCCCACTACAGGGGTTCCCCCTCACAGAGCCCCATTGCAGCAACAGAACATTAGCAAATGAAAAGGTTTTGATCACTTACAGTGGTATGGTATGTCCGTGTCATGAAATTATACAGCTCACACTTACATAATCATGCTGAATTGTAAACTCCTGTATGAACCTGAATGTCTGCTCATCCTTACAGGCTTTAAGACTCTGAAATTTGCTGGTATTAAAAAGCTTTCTTTGGATAAGTAATATGTCCTAGTAATGTGGAGAAAGAATCGGATACCCCTCATAAGTGAGCAGCTGTTGTTCGTTTTTGATGTTTCTCCTGCCAAAAACCGATTTACCATATATTCCCTCCATCTGGCAGGAAACTGATCTGAATATGAATCAATCTATTCAAAAATCACTTCTGAATTTTTTAGACATTCATATCTTGTCTTTTTTTCCTGTACAGTAGCATTTTTATATCATTGTACTCAGCTGAGCAAAGTCTGAAAAGGAAGTCAAGTACAACTATTTTGGGGGAGTCTGCAACTTTGTATTTTTCACTTTTACTACCACAACTGATCCCAGCTATTCATACTTTTCTGAAGCACATAAATTTGTATTTGGGATGAGCCAAAACAGATCATTCTAAATATTTTGGTAATTTTTTATTAATTGTATGTACACAGTGTGTGCAAAACAAACCCTCCCCCCAAAAAACTTAATAATATAAAAAAGTTTCCCAAAAAATCAGTTTCCAAAGACGCGTATTATAGATTTTATCCCCCTTTTTTAAAAAAGTTGCTAAAAATCACTCTTTCTTCCAGCACAGAGAGTTACAAACATGGATGAACACACAAACAGCATTTCAAGCAAAACACTTTATGAATAGCACCTCATAATAACTAATGATATAAAAGATTGTCTGACAGTTCTAGATAAGCATAGGTTTTGCTTTTTAAGTTCTCAGCAGGGAAATCTTGGCTTTAAAACCTGTGAATGGTAAACAGAAGCCAACCTATCGTACTGTGAGTAGAGAGAAGTGTACTGCTACAGATACAACTCTAATTATTTAACAAAACATGACCACTTTGCAAGGCACCTTAGGAGTAACTATTGTACAATAAATAAATAAATAAAATGCACAATCCTTGCTGCCAAAAGCTTACAATCAGGAGAGCATCCTCATTCAGGGAAAAACATATGCTCATACTTAATTTAAAATATGCCCTTAACATCCTATTGAAGTCAATGGGACTTACCACCTTACAGATTAAAATTTTTAGGCCCCAATTCAGGAATTCACTTAACACATGTGCACAAATCTCATTGACTTCAGTGTAGCCTGTGCGTCACTTGAAGCACGTGCCTATGCAATTTCCTGAATCAGGGCCTCGGACTTGAACTTGCAAGGTGGTGAGGGTACTCTCCAGACTTACATTAAGGGCACCCAGCACATTGTCTAATAAATGGCCTAAACGTGCAGAGGTAGAACAAGAGATGGCTCAGTGGTTTGAGCATTGGCCTGCTAAACCCAGGGTTGTGAATTCAATCCCTGAGGGGGCCATTTAGGGATCTGGGGCAAAAATTGGGGATTGGTCCTGCTTTGAGCAGGGGGTTGGACTAGATGATCTCCTGTGGTCCCTTCCAACCCTGATATTCTATTCTATGAAGTCAAAGGAAAGACTGGTGGGGAAAGAGTTAAAAAATAAATAATGAGTCACATCTAGCAAGAAAATTATTTAGGGCTTGGTCCAGCAAGGTGCTGCGTGCCTGGATCCTGCAAAGCACTTGAGGATCATGCTTAACTTTAAGCATGTGTGTAGTTCCACTTTGCAGAATCAAGCCCAGAAGTCGTTAATCTTTAAACAGAGTAAAGCAAGACTGGAGGACAGCACAGGAATAGAAGAGAGCAAAATAAAAGAAGTGTGCTTTAAGGAGGGAATTGAAGGGCATGAGTGAGGATGTTTGGTGCACAGGAAGACGCATATCATTCCAGATACAGGCAGTGAAGGTGAGAGAGGGAGGAGGAGAGAAAGGGTGGGCGGAGCACAGAAGGCTGAGGTAGACAGCAGTGGGAGAGGTCAGGTGAGACATAGGCAGGGGCACATCTGTGTTGAGTCTTGATAGAGAGGGCAGGGACTGTGAACTTTGCATGGACAGGAAGCCATGGAAGGGAGTTCATGGCAGAACAGTGGGACAGGAGGATTACTGTAGCTGCTGACAGTTGTATAGACCGGAGCAGCGAGACTAAGGGAGGCCAGAAAGGAAGAGGTTACAAAAATCCAGGCGAGTTATCAGCATGGTGTGAACCAGGGCTTTGGCAGCAGGCACAGGGAGGGAGAAGCAGAGGTTGAGGCAGCCGCATGTTTGACCTGGCAAGAGGAGTCATAAGAGAGATGGAGAGGTTCTCAGGATAATTAGGATGCTCTTGCTTCAAAAGCCACTCGCTTTGTTTCTGGCAGAGGCACAACAGAACAGCAACTGCTCTCACTTCGTTTGGTTTTTGGCTGTAAATCAAGGAACATCGTGTTTGCTGAACTGGGTGAGAAGTGAAAGAGCACTTTGTGCATTGCCCCCCCCCCAAAAATAAATCAGATGGTTCAAACATTTATGCAGTTAGATTTGAAATGCACCCGAGATGCAGAATCCCTCCCATGACAGCACCTCCTCACCCTTTCCCTCAACACAGAGACCTTCTGATCGATGCCTGTTGGGAAGACCCTTGATTACGTCGCACTGATTTTTTACCTGTGCTTTCCAATATACCAAATATCCTGAATTTTGCCCCAAAGTTACCTACATGCCCTGTTCTCAGACGATGTCTCCATCCCATAAGAGATGTTGGTCTTCTCCCAGCAGATGGAAAGCAGCACTCCCTTCCCACACACCTGTTATCCTGCTGAGGAGATAGTTGGCTGGCCTGCTCTTTTCCACCACAGAGGAAATTCTATGTGGATATCACAGTGTGCCCAAAGTCCCTCCTGTCTGAGGAATGATTCCTGCATTTGCTGCTACACCCTTTGCCCAATATTGCCCTCTTCCAAACATACCCCTCTTAGTGGAGGGAGACCGAGGACCTGCCCTCCCGCCCCGCCACCCCGCCTCCAAGATTATTCCTGCCAGCCACGAGAAGTGCTGTACACTCAGGTTGTGTCTGCACCACACCCTTCTTTTGGAGGCATGTAGGGTGCATACACATATAGCTATATAGGTATAAATAGCTGCATAGCGGTGATGCACAGCAAGTAGAGACACCCCTGAAGAGTGTGGGTATTTACCCAAGTACATACATTACGTGGCTCTCTACTTGCTCGAGCTGTGCTTCCCCATCTTCACTTCATCTTCTCCACCACAGGGAAAGGCTCCGGCAGCAGGGAGCTGCTGAAGTCTTTCCCCTCTGCCAGAGCCTTTCACCGACGATGTAGCTACACACTGCAGCTGTGCGCTTTTCACTCTTGGCATATGGTTCCACGTACACGAAACACCAGCGGTGTGTGATGCAGACATTGCCACAGGGGAAGAAATACCCCCCAACTAACTAATCACTGGGTCCGAACGACATTCACAGAAAACCAGAGTCCTCCTCTCCCCGCTTCCCTTCAGATTAAATAGGTAGTTCCTTCGATAGCACAGTATCACCATGTCTTTGGAGTTCAGCAATAGAACAGTCTCGGGGCCTATTTCAGTCATGCCTAGGGTCACACAGTCAGGCATTGGAAGAGCCAGGTACAGAATCTATGTTTCCTGACACCAGTCCAGTACCCTATCTCTGTGAATCAATACACATGCATGCTATTGGGCAATGATTTACAGCTATTATACTGCAGCATGTCCAGCTTTGTAAAACCACGTGTCTATGAAACAACACATGCAGACACACACAATTTTGTTGCATCTGTGTGACGGAGGACACTTACCTCCTGGTCACCTCCTAGCGACTGGAGTGTGGAACTCCGATCTTTTTCCCGCCTCTGGCACCCCTGTAAGTTGCTGACATCACTAGATGAGTCTTCAGTGGCTCAGCCTTCCAGCGAAGACGCACAGTCAAAAACCAGACCCCTTCCAGGATAGCAAAGAGTTCAACAAACCGTCTGCCCTCACCAGGCTCTTCAGCCCTGGCTCTGAGCCCTTTAAATCCATCCCTTTGCTTCTAACAGAGCTTTGTCCCCTTCTTGGGGCTTAGGCCACTTTGCTAGTGACTGGTGGGGGAACCCAGGCTCGCCCATTACTCCAGCTTCCATCCCAGAGACCCTATAAACAGCAGCCATGCACTGCTCCCTTTACTTAGTGGCTGCTGCATTCCATGGGTCTTTTCCTACCTGGTCCCTTTAAACCCACCTCTTTCCTTAGGGTGACAGTTCTCAGGTCCTCTCTCTCCTCGGTCCAGCAACTGCAGCCAGTGATGCTCTTTCGGCCATACCAGCACACCAGTCCTAACCCCTCTGGTCTCAAACAGGAACTGACATGCTAAATCCCTACAGCAATTTTTATCTGAGCCTGTTGGGCTCTGATTGCCTGTTTCAATGCAGAATTTCTAGACAGGCCTGGAGGACCCACCTATGCTGCTCCTGTCCGGGGGTAAGGTATAATAGAACCACTGGGTCTCCAGCAGGGTGCCACAAAAGTCTGGTACACCCCATCACAAAGTGGATGGCATTTTTTTAAAGATAAAATGAAGAGGACAACATATTGTTTCTTTTTTGTTCTCTACAGTCGAGTGGGGCTTTTTCTTGTAATGTAACCTAGAGCACAGATACCTGTTTGCAGCCCTGAGTGCTTTGATTCATCCTGGTTGGTGAGTTGTATTTTTAGCTGGTGGGGGAGGGGGAATTGTTGTTCTCCACCTTCCCTGTTACACAGCTTAGTAAGAGAAAGACCCAGAGATTACTATTTATGGCTTCTACTTGTAGGCCCCGATCTGTGTCTTGTTATACATGTGCATGCAGTGCTTTCAGAACTGGGGCAAACAACGGAAATGCATAGTGTGTGTAAAGTCAAGCACGTTCTTAATTCTTTGCAGGACTGGGGACCTAGTGTGTGACTTATAAAGTTTTCAATCTTTTAAAAGTTTAAATATGTTAATAATTCTGCTCACAAAAGTAGACCTATTGAGTTTACAGAATCTGATCCCAAAATCTATACATTCAACAAAGGTGTCCCTAAGTAAAAGCAAAACAGAAATGCAGAATATACTTCTTCCTTTAACTGCCCATAGTGAAAAAAAAAAAAAACTTTCCTACAGAGTTACATAAAGAAGATGCATTTTCATTGAGTTATTTTACTAAAATTTAGAATAAATACCTTAAAATAGCTCTACTTCTTTGTATTAATCAATTAAATATATTCCACTTCTCAGGGCAATATATTTTAAGAGTAGTCTCTAAGATGCCACAAGTACTCCTTTTCTTTTTGCGAATACACACTAACACGGCTGTTACTGACATTTTAAGAGCATTCCCTTTCTGAAATATTTCACCCAGAAGTTTTGTGTGTGCAAAATGAATAAATTACTTATTAACTTTTCATGCAATGTAAAACATTACATAAATATGGATGTAAGTTCATGAATAAGCTGATTTAAATTGTAAATTAATATTAAAGTTTAAAAAAGGCCTTTGAAGATCTAACTTAAACACTGATCATCTAAATATAAGTATTGTATAAAGTTATCACCCCCAAAAAATCTTACTCTTTTAATGGTTTTTACTGGCCTGACGATATAATAAAAAGATGACATTCTATTTGGATGAGTTCTTCAGTAGCTTAAATTATTTAGCATATTTTTTCTTTATAGAATAAGTGTAAATAGAAACCAGCTAGCAAAACCCTGTCTAGCGACACTAAATCCCAGAGATGTTTCAGAGTAGCAGCCGTAAATACAAAATCAGTCCTTGTATTGCAAAGGGGTTTCATAAAGTTTTGAAGGACATGAAAATATAACACAGCCTAAGCAAATACTTTTAATGTAATAATCGGGGTACAAATGCTGATGAAAGTTTTGCACTGAAAAAATGAGTCTGTAAGAGAATTCTATATCTGAATGTTTTTTGGAAAGAAGGATTTGTACAGTCAGTGCTAAATAGATGTGCTGAACAAACAGAGGTCCGCTCAGTCAATAAAAAACACTGCAACTTTAAAAATATATATGCAGCTGTGGTTAAAATTAAATTTAAAATGTCATTAGTCAGATATGGATCATCTAGTCCAGAGTGTAATTCAGCATGCTATTATGTTCATTCAATATAATCCACCTCCTACATGGCTTTTTCCTATTCATTTTCTCTATATTTCCATGGAGACTGCTAGCTGAATGCTCCCGGTTCCTCTTAGTCCTTGAACACCTTCCGTTTACATGGTTACATTGTGAGAGCTCTGATTAACTACTGAAAATATACACAACAACAAAAGCTCACCAATTTTGTTTAAATTCCTTGCTAAAAGGAGGGCTAAGTTCAAACATAATCAAATTAAAGTGTGATGTATGAAAAACACATGTCAGACGCACACCTAATAAAACACCAAGTACAGGGTTAGATTGTGACTTACATCCACAGCCTTGAATTGGCAGTATGGAATGGCACCAACACAGGTAGTGCACTGGAAGGCATTCTGTATTAGAGACCCAATGCCTTCTCTAGCTCCCGGGTTGTGCAACGGGCAGGGAGCACTTGGTGGCACCCTTCCTAAAGCTACAGCTTCCTGCTCATCCGGCCAGCTCCATCAGTCAGCACACAGAGCCATGGCTCTGCCTACTCTCCACCTCTTCCTGGACAGATGGTATTGGAATATCTTGGAAGCAGCTCTTGTCTAAGATTGAAATTAAGCCCAGTTGAAAATTTTTCATGGGGAGAAAATTAGGTTTTGGATTAAACACTTCTTTTTTTTTTCTCCCCCCCCCCGAAGAATATCTGCTTTGCACAGAAAATGATGAATACCCCAAAACCAAAATATTTAAATTTGGAGATGCGGCCATAGTATCTCATGTCCCCATTCATCATGCTCCCTGGCCAGATTACATATCCCATGATGCACCATGACCAGTGGTTTCCATGATGCACTCCTTCCCATCTCTGAAAAGGGAAATCGTGGTGAATCATGGCGGATGTAGTCTGACCAACGATCCCGGCCTATAGAGGAGAATGGGAGCAGGCATCATTTCCCAATCAATTTTTTTCAGCCAGATTTTTAGAATATTTGATCTTCTGATGGGAAAAAAATGAAAAAAAAAAATCTGTGGAAGATGCAAAAAATGATTTAGGTTCATTTTCATTCACCTTTTCCCACAGGCGTAAAAAGAATGGCCAGCTGCAATTCAAGCCAGTACACTGAGTCCTTGCATAGTTGAACAGGGATATGTGCAGTTTAGTCCTTAAGGATTTCGTAGTGGAATGCGTTGGATTGTGCTTTGCTCTATGGCACAGTGTTTCGCTATAATCACTTGCTTTGGTCATTAGTTGTCCGTTCTTTCCGGCCAATCTACCCATCAAGTCATCTAACATATATCTACAGTGTAATCCCGATGGCCTCACTCATTCTTTACTTCTAATTAGTATTACAGAAGAAAGCGCATGGAAGGGTCATGGGTTATCAGGATTATGCTAAACACTGAAAATACACACTTGGAGACCGCTGCCTCCCTCAAGAGCTTTGAAGCCAACTGAAGACAAGACAGAACAAGGAGGTGTTAACACAAAAGAAATGAGAGGCTGAGGGTGACAAGGCAGGGTTACTTGGACTAGCTATGTGTATAATTAAAATGTGGTCGGTATGTAACACACACACAAGGATACAAACAAATTGAAAAACCAGAAACTTGCTAGAGTAAGAGCAGAGCAAGGACCTCCGGATTCTTACATAGGTTTCTGTGCTATGAAAGAATCAGTATTTTACAGCATGGAACTTTCGATAACAATTCGCCATCCCTCTGCAAGGAGTCTTATGTGCATTCCCGAGGGCCCAGCTCTTCAATACACCCCTAGAAGTTCCAGTTCTCTGCCTAGTGGTCTGATGCACCGCTTGCCGACGTTTCTTGAAAGACTGCCCTGGACTGCAACGGACCAGGCCCATAGGACAGGATTCTTTTCAGAGCCTGAAACATTTGCCTTGAATTGATAGAAATGGTTGCTATTAAGCAACAAAAGGACTCTGAATACTACAAGAGACCAGAGTACTAGTTTTGCACTTCTTTTTCCTCCTGAGGCATGGCGAGGGGAAGAGTTACCTCGGAAATCTAATAATTATATAATAATAATGCCAGCTAATTAGACCTTTTGCTAGATGACCAACTTTAATAATTCGGCAGTTAACCAGTCGGTATATGTACCAGTCTGATTTGCAATGTATTTGCAGTAACTGCATGCAAATACCACCACACTATTGCAGCTGCTTTTCTAAATGCAGAACTTCTCCCTCTGTTTCTGAGACTGTGCCTTGTAAGGTCTGTCTGGTTTGTTAGGACCCAGCTATTTTTACGTCAGAGAAACTTCTCCCTGCTATGTAAATTGGTAGATTCACTGAACAAGCTCAGTGAAGTATTTAAATTAGGCAATTTAATTAAATTGTCCTGACATTTTGAAAAAAGTTTTAATATATTCAGGGCAACATCCAAAATGTGTATGCATGTTATATCCCTAATTTAAGGGGGAATTACCATGAATGCATGTGCAAATCATATATTTACATGTGCAAATGGTTAGTTAAATGACTGCAGTGGAGAGACACAGCCCGGGGGAGGGAAAAGGAACACATATACCAGCTGCCATGGTGGGGTGTGGGATGGGGCAGGGCACTGGCACCTGGGCTGGGGGGACAGCGCACCAGCCATCAAGAAGGGGCTTGGTGCCCTGTGCTCCCCATCACTAACTAAGGAACTGCAAGGATGCCCTTTCCTAGAATGGAGCCAGATGCCCACCTTCTCCAGTCTCAGTAGCTCCCGCTCACACCCTCCTGTTTCTCACCCCCGCTTTCATGGGGAGCTTCTGTCCCCCACCCCTATGCCCAAGAGAGATTACAGACTGGCTAACTTGTTTGACATTGTCTTTCTCCCTTGTCAACAGATTGGAAAGGTGTCACTAAGAAGAGCCAGTGGAGAGAAATCCTCTGTTTTGAAACAACATAGATGAGGGGGTGGAGAGGCTCAATTCTCTGGTGTGTCTGGCTGCTATGTATCACTCCTCAGTGCATAACAGCCCTAAACCAGGTGGCTCCAACCACAAAAGAAATGTACCTATGTAGGGAATCTTTTGGTGATGTAGACACACAGGAGCAGCTCCTACATCACCCCCTCCTACCCAGCTGCTAATGGAGAGAGCGTGGCTGAGGAAAAGGGGACTTGTGTGGGGCTCTTTAATCTTGCTGATCCCCTGCAATGGGAGCCAGTGTAAATTAGAACAGGCCTCGGGGTGCGCTAAGTAACTCAGGGGCCGGACCAGCACCTACACAAGCCTGGGACTGGCAAAATGCTGAAAGTGGTTTAGAGAGAATTGATGCCAGAAGAGTTTTAGGTTTGCTGTAGGGTTGCCAGCCATCTGATTTTCCCCTGGACAGTCTGGGATTTGGTTTGTGTGTCCAGGTGCCATTTGACAAGCCCTGGTGTCTGTTTTTTTTTTTAAATCTGGGAAGAGGGGGGAAGAGGCATAGCAAGGGCAGGGCCTTGGGGGGAAGAGGCAGAGAAGGGGGTGAGGCCTCAGGTGTCTGCTTACCAACCATTAGAAAGGTGGCAACCCTAGTTTGTTGGACGCTGGGCATATTATGAAATAATGGAGGCCTACAGCTAAAATAGGTGGCAAACAACAGTCTGAAGAGACAGCAAGGTGAAGGACAAACTAACTTTTGAAAGACACCTTTTTTTAATGGACTGAGTAACTGCACACGGGAAGACACAAAGTCACGGTGGAGTCCAAGCGGAAATGAAGAGAAAAGAAACAGGAAAAGGAAATTAAATATGCAGATAGTGAGACAGTGAGGAAACAGTATGAAGGGCCAATGTCAACTCAAAATCTAGTCACTTAAAAAAAACCCCACAACTTAGTTAAGAATATTTTCAGTTCCCCGAGTCACCATTTCTGTGGTTTATCAGTCGCATTTTGTTGTAATTAAAATGTTTTTTCCTCCTCTGTTGGTTTGTGACAGACCCGCACAATCAACAGGAGAAAATGACTAAATACAAAGTTCTGTCAAATGCACAAAAGAAACTGAAGAAAAAAATATATTTAATAAATTTATTATGATCTTTCAGTTACAGTAATCTAAGACGTTACTTTTAATAATGGTAGGTAAACAAACTTCAGACACAAGTGTGATTTTGAAGTTGATGGTGTCCCTTTAGGTCAGTGTTTCCCAAACTAGAGCCGCCGCTTGTTCAGGGAAAGCCCCTGGCCGGCCGGGCCGGTTTGTTTACCTGCCACGTCCGCAGGTTCGGCCTATTGCAGCTCCCACTGGCCGTGGTTCGCTACTGCAGGCCAATGGAGACTGTGGGAAGCGGTGGGCCTGGCCCGCCAGGGGCTTTCCCTGAACAAGCAGCGTCCCAAGTTTGGGAAACACTGCTCTAGGTAATAAAACTAACAACATGAGATCTAGCTGGAAACGCACTTTGTCTAGCTCATAGGGACTGCTCCTGCAAGTGATTATTTCTTTAGATGATTGGTAACTGCTGTATCTAACATTATCAAGTAAAACTCATCCATATTCCCCCCTTCGATGAACCTTGTAGTTACACTTAAGCACTGCTATGTTTCCAGCCTTCTGACTTAAAAGCAAATTAATTATATTTTGTAATTATATTGTATTTTTTGTAGTTGTTTTGCAACGCCATATGACTTGCAATGCATTTCAATGGAGTCCACAGCAACTGCTTTGAAAATACAAATGTATATGAATTAAAGCATCGCTGATAAAAAGACGACTGCTAATAGGAAAATATATCAAGAAAGAGGGACAAAGTGCAGGAACTAATAAGATGAACAGAGGAAAGTTTATATAACATATCCCCAGGAAAAAGGGGAATTAGAAATATTTTATATACACAGATGACAAACTCCCCCCTTGTGAATGAACAAGATCGCATGAAAGAAAATACCATGCTTCATCATAGCAAGCTCCTAACTGGAACAACTCCAGGATCCCAAACTTTGCTTAGCTGCTCATGTCAAAAAGGGGAAACAATACAATATATATTAAAATTACACCATCATAATAAAATACACTGAGGTAAGAAACAGGAATTTTAGCTTTAGTCTTTGGCTTTTTACTGCATGCTTTGAGCATAATTTATTGAAAAATGCTGTATTTCTTCTTACAGCTTCTACGACTAATTTTTGTCACATTCTATATGGCTTTTTAAAATTATCTTTTTATTGTAAACAGCCATGCCAAGGCTAAGAAATGCACAGTCCCCTATAACTATATCTGCCTCACAAACAGATGCACAAATCAAGAGTGTCCTTTGTTGCTTTTGTGGTTTTGGGCTTATCGGCACTCTGAACCTTTGCTTCTTTTCCAAGGAGGGTAGATAATCCTCTGTGTCTGGCAAGAGCAGAGCGCCTGAGCTCCTTTTCTTTTCTTTTCAATATGGACTCTACAACCTGTGACCTACTATGTGTAGCCCGCTACAGCCTAGTGTCTGAACACTTCAAATATATTATCATCTCAACACCTTTGTGAGGTAGAGAAGTATGATATGAGATGACTTATGCAAGGTCACATTGGGTACGTCTTCACTACCCACCGGCTTGGCGGGTAGTGATCGATCTATTGGGGATCGATTTATTGCATCTCATCTAGACGCGATAAATCGATCCCCAAATCAACACCTGTACTCCACCTCGGCAGGAGGAGTAAGCAAAGTCAATGGGGGAGCTGCCGTGCTCAACTTGCTGCCGTGAGGACGGCCAGGTAACTCGAACTAAGATACTTCGACTTCAGCTACGCGAATAGCGTAGCGGAAGTTGCGTATCTTAGTTTGAACCCCCGCCCCCCTAGTGTAGCCCAGGCCATAGAGAGTCTGTGACAGACGCAGGTACCGACCCCAGATCTCAAGTCCCAGGGCAGTGCCTTAAGTTTAACCTTAAGCCAGTCCTTCCTTCTAGCTTCTCTTTTATTTGGGTCGCTGTAGGATAAGTACAAAATTAAAGAATTAAAGTTATCTTACGTTTGGTTAAGGAAATATATATGTGCTGTAAAAAAAAGGCCCTGACTAGCAAGTAGAAGGAAGACCTTGAAAATAATAAGTGATAAGGCCAGAAGGAAGAAAGTAGGGAGGATGCCTGGTTCAAAGAATAACTGATCAGATAAGAGGAAGTTTCTAAAAAGGAGGCCTCGGACCGATAGGGGTGACTGCAGATGGTCTTAAATAAAAGGAAGAGAATCTGTCTTAAAAAGAGCCAACATGGACCTTCCCACCCCACATACCAGTGTTATCTCCTGTGTGAACCTAGGCGCAATAAAAAGCCGCTGATCAGCAGGAAGGAGGGGAAGAGATAAGCAGGAAAGGCCTTGGGAAGAAAGGAGGTTGTAACTCTTCTCTGAATTAAGACTGGAAATAAGGGTGAACTGTCTCAAATTGGTTTTTTAGCTAAAGTCAGTAATTGGCAATGGCATCACTTGTTTGTTAAAAGGTATAAGAAGTCAGCCATTACAGAGTTCATTGCGAATACCTACCTGACCACATTGCAGCTGGCCAATATGGGTCAAAGCACCCGTGGGTGTAGCCCATTTGTAATTATCATGGTCAAATGCTTATAAATGTTTTGTTACTGTTTGGATGCAGTAAATTGCTTCCTATTTAGGTAGGGTGTACAATTTTGGTTGGATGTATTCCGGGAGATTTCATCACATGATGTAATCTTTAATTAAGGATTCATCTTTAATTTGTGGAGACTCCAGGCCAATCCTGGAGGGGTGGAAACCTTATTTGAGGTGTTTGGGGCATGTTTAGAGCAATGTATAAGTACCATTCGGCCTTTAGATTGAATAAAGGAATTCATCATTAAAATAGTGTTTGGTGGTTTCCCATATTAATAATTCCAACAGCCGTTCCTTGCCATACCTTCTTACCAGTGCTACCTGTATACTGTAGTGTGTGGTTATCATGGCAAATGGATTATGCCAGTTCATGTTTCTTATTTTTAAAAGTGACATATTGTCCTTATAGTCTAACATTTGATTCACTCTGCCAAGAGAGAGCAGGCATTTTCCTTTCCTTATTCAAACTGGCACATGTGTAGTTTGTGGTTGGTGGCCAACAGGCGGTGATCTCCTCCCATGGAACACAAACAGAAATCAAACATTCAGAGTTTGGCTGTCTCTGAATTGATTTAATGAATCATACCTCCAAGGGCTTCAAAATGCTAACAAGACTTCTAATCAACGCTTAGTTGCTCACTGAAAGCAAAAACATTGAAAATGGTTGCATTTTGGGTTAGGAAGCAATCGTGCAGAACTCATTGCTTTTCTGGAACCTCTCTAACATCTCAAATGGGATTTCACCTTGTAAGTTTGTCCTTTTTTAAAATGACTTTTCAGGAGGTTTGTTTCAGGACTTTTAGTGCCTCACATGTACCTTTGCTGAGCAAGAAAAGAGCAACAGATTTTGTTTGACAGTGCCAATTAGGCCCAGTGCCCGGTGTTTTTTAGCTGAGGAAGTCCTTGACCAAAAGAGTTTATGATGCACATAAAACAAGGCCTGACAGTTTTTGGAATATTGCTACAGTTCCCGTGCCTAGTTGCAGGTTGTTTGTTGTGCTTACAAGAATGCTGCTAGAATTCTGCAAAAATATTGTACCCTGATATGTTCTTTCTTGAATCTACTGGTAACAACGCTGTCTGCTCTCTTGTACTCTGGTTTATAATAATGAGCTAAACCCTGGAGTCCTTACTTCAAAATTCTCATTAAAATCAATTGGGATTTAACCCTAATACAGACTGGAAGTTTTGGATCAACAGCAACAGAATGTGTTTATATACCACATTTCAGCCAAAGATCTCAAAAGGATTCACCAAAATGAACCCCTATTCTATAAACGGAGACATTTCGACAGAGGTTGGGGCATGCATTTTCAATAGTGCCCATTCGTTTTTGAGGTAGCCAAGTGTCGCAATGCTCTCCCTCTCTGACTCACTGCTGCTCATGGTACTATGACCAGTGGTCGCTGAGTTGTTTATCATGTCAACACTGGCTCTCTCCCTTGCTTCTGCTTCCAAACAGCTTCACTTCCAAATCTCCAGAGCCAGTCTATGTAGCGGTGGGCATGCAATCAGACACACTGGTTACCTGCATTTAGGGTGACCAGATAGCAAGGGTGATATAGTGGGACAAGGGGTGGGGTGGTAATTGGCGCCTATATAAGACAAAGCCCCAAATATCGGGACTGTCCCGATAAAATCGGGACATCTAGTCACCCTACCTGCATTCACGCAAAATATATCTCTCTGAACAGCCACACAAGCATAAACCAAATGGGCATAAAAGAGATTCAAAATAGCTGGACTGATTTGCAGGTTGGATTTAGCATGCGCCTGTGGACATGTTTTCCTGGTGCCCACCCATGTCTAGTCAACAAACATAACCTAGGCCTGCCTCTGAAACCTTTTCTGAGTTAAAAAAAAAACACCACGATTTCTCAAATTCAACTGCAGCTGGTCAGCTGCATGCCTGGTAAGTCACCCATTTTCTTCACGAAGCTATTTGGGGCCAGCCAGCAGGAGATCCTGTCTCCTTCCACCTAAAGAGCACAGCTGGCCCTGGTAGAAGCTGTCTGCTTGGTTTCAGGAGGCAGCCCACTGATATTTAAGCTCAGTAGCAGCAGCAGGCCAGTGCCTGCTCAACACATTCCTAACCTGCAGCTGCACTTGGTCCTGCCCCTGCTGTCATTAGCCGCGCTCCAGAGGTGGGAGGTGAACCTCCATGAACGCACCTCTGAATTCTGGCTCTTCGCTGACCAAGGACAAACAACTGTGAGTGGGGTGCAGCGGAGGGAAAGGAAACATTAGTTTCTTGGACATTCATGCTGTAAGGTGGGAGACTGAGGCAAAGGGTGCTGCCCAATGTATTGTGAGGTCAGTGTTTGCTTGTGTTACATGCTTATGACTTGTGGTGGTGGTGTCTTCTCGAATTAAGTCTGGGTTCCCTTTCCCTTTTAATACACGTTTTATTTTATTTCACATAGACTCAGCCCTTGCGAGTGGGGAAGTGTTGCCTTGTAGAAGTGCCCAGAGCTGGTGGTTAATTTTCCCAGAGTACTGGGTGGGGGCTCGAGCTGGTTCTGTTTTTGTATTGTTAAGAGGAACCCCTAGTTACTAAACCTGGCCCTCGTTACTGCCAACACACCCGGTAAAAGGGTTACACATGGAAAAATATTAGATCTCTTCGGCATTTGGCACATACAGATCTTTCCTCCCTCCCTTTTTTCCCTCTCCAAGGGGAAATTTGAGTTTTAAATAAATTATTTAGTGGATGGGTGGGCTGAAGGCAAGGTAACAAGGGCACCTTGCACTTGGAATGGAAAGTGGTGATGTTCAAGGTAGGTCTTGGTTCCTGTTGGATTTTATTCTGCAGCCTTCGAGTGGCCCCCAAGAAAGCACCCTCTCCAGAACAGGTGGGCCTTTATCTTTGTGGTGGATAGCTCACCACTGCACAATGGCCTGTTCTCCTCTCTACCCCAAGGGGAGCACTTATTGCTCTGGAGAATGCAGGGACTTCAACTGTGCAGATATGGAAGGCGCAGTGGCCATTGTAATTCCCTCCCTTGTGACCCTTGTCACTTGTATGTATGTTAGACTTGCATGTATGTCTTGAACCATAACTTAAAGGAACCAGCCAGCCTCCTAAAAGAGACCCTTGCCCTAAAAGGAGTGTAGAATCAAAGACCCTGCAGAATGGCAAGGCACAATCTGGCTCCGGATGAGTTTTTAGATTGTGTTGCTAAGATCTAAACCAGCTCTCAGCTGGGACTAGGACAAATGTTGGCCACAGTGTGATGTGTAACAACGTACTGACTGGTACATAAAGAAAATAGAGAGAGGACTCCATGGGGCTCAGGGGATTGTTAATGGACTTGAGAGCCTTTCCCTCTAGGGCACATCTTCATATCCAGCCTGAAAGCCATTACTACCTGGAGGTGGGTCAGTGGCCAATTTAAATAGTCTCATTCCATTTCCCAGAAAAGGGTCATCCACAGATCACCAGCATGATACCCCTCTTGTCAGTTCCAATAGAGAGGCCAATGACTGAAATCCCTTCTCGTTCGTCTGGAGGGTCCCCCCAAATGAGGCACACCAGCAGAAGACCGTGGTCAAGCTTGAGCTACCACCACCTGCTCTGCAGCTAGAACAATTCAGGCTCTAGACCCATCAATCCAACATCTTTCATGAGTTCTAAAATTCACTTTAAAATATACTTGAGAGAGAGACGGACCAAGGCCTGAAAAGCTAGAGCAGCTGAGCTGGGGGGTTTTTTCTTTTTTTTTTTTTTTTTTTTTTTTCTTTTCTTCCCCTGTGCAGGCTGAAGACAGCGGTCGTTGTGAATATGCATGTTTTTATTTCAAATCCTATGGTTTTGCTGACTTACAAGATGTCAGTATCTCCTCCCGTGTTTTCTGTTCAGCAACTGTGGTGCTGAAACGAAAATGGCAAGAGCGTTGCTGAGTCAGTGCAGTAGGAATAATGAGCCGACCTACTTTTCTCTCTCCTTGGGACATCCATGCATTCCTGGGAGAGGGGGGAATTAATCGCTAAAGATAATTATCCCACCTACAGTACAGTATGTGGAAAATCACTTCACCTTTCAGTATCTAGTCTTTTCTCATGGTACTTGCCCCTAAACCCAGACATAATGCAGCCTGTGGGAATAATGCTAAGAATAGTGATAGCAGCAGAAGAAAGACTATTAAAGCTTCTTTCATGTGTAACAGTGTGCAGCCGGGGGTCATGAAGCAAAAGCACAGTGTCAGAGACTGGGATGTGGGCGGCCGTGCCTAGTGGTTGAAGCAGGAGTTGGTAGCCAGGAAGCAGAGCTGGAGTCAGAGGCCAGATCCGAGGTCACAGCCAGAGTCAGGCATCAGAGCCAGGGTCAGAGCCGGCTACCTGGAGTGAGGCAAGGCAGGAGCAGGGGCAGGGCTGGAACAAAGCTGGGAACAGGAGCTCTCACACCATCACTCATCCCACCCATCAGTCAGCATAGCCTACCAGGCAGCCCACTACAGGCCAGCTGCACCTGTGAGGTTGCCCAGAGACTGGCTTTGACACCACGTGCAGTGCAAACATCTGGCCTGCTGCCTTGCTTAGACTCTGCCCAGTGGTAGAGATGTGGAAATTCTCACTACGTTCAGACTGTGCTCTCTTGTTACAGAAATCCATTCTCTTGAAAATCGGCCCCAAAGTGAAGCAATAGTCCTGATTCTTTAAGTACTGTAAGAAGCTATTCACTTCACTGTATTGTCTCTTCCCCCTTTGGGCATTTTCCCTTGGGATACAGGAGGATTCTCCCCACTTAAACTAAGGGGTGGGCAGCAGCAGCAAGAAACTAGAGCAGGGAGTGCGAGAAGAAGCCGGGGCCTTCAGCTCTCAGGGGCGTAGGGTTGCCAACTTTCCATTTGCAGAAAATGGAACACCCTTGCCCCGCCCCTTCCCCAAGGCCATGCCCTTGCCCCATCCCTTCTCAGAGGCCCCGCCCCTGCTCACTCCTTCCCCCCTCCCTCCGTTGCTCACTCCCCCACACTTGCTCATTTTCACCTGTTTGGGGGTCTGAGAGGGGGTGAGGGCTCTGGCTGAGGGGGTGGAGACGAGCGGTTTAGGTGCAGGAGGGGGCTGGGGATTAGGGCCAAGGGGTTCAGAGTGTGGGGGGGGGAGGGGCTCCAGGCTGGGGCAGGGAGTTGGGGTGTGGGAGGGGGTATGGGCTCTGGGTGCAAGCTCTGGAGTAATGCCACAAATGAGAGGTACAGGGTGCAGGAGGGGGCTCCTTTTTCAACCTAGCATTCTGCCTGGCAACCTGAGGGGCACTCAGCAGAGGCAGAAACGTGGCATGGGGCAGGGGGAGAGAAGCAGCTGCTCTCCTGAGCCTGGTGCTGTGGGGCTGGACAGTGGCAGCAGGGAGTGGGGGGGGAAAGGCTAGAAAAAGAGCTGCTGCTTTGAGCCTCGCTGTGGGGCACTGGGGAAGCTGCAGTAAGGGCTGCACAAAGGGCCACATCAGGAGGAGGGGCAGGCCTGAGCTCTGACCTCAGCTCCTGGGGTTCATGGCCTCCATGCCTTAGCCATAGGGTGTGGTAATCTAGCTGAGAGAAGGGAGAGGGGAAACTTGTGGGGATAAAGCATGACTCCCCTATTCTGCCGTGTCTCTTTGTTTACTGGGAGACTCAGACATCCACTCAAGAGCCTAGGAGAGAGCTCCTGCTTTCATGTCCTCTATCAGCAAGTGGATAGTAGGATAATAGGAAAGTTGCCAACTTTCTATTTGCAGAAAACCAAACACCCTTGCCCCGCCCTATGCCCCGCCCATTTTATGAGGCCATGCCCCCACTCACTCCATCCCTCTCCCTCCATCATTTGCTCTCCCCCCTCCTCGCTCACTTGTTCATTTTCACCAGGCTGGGGCAGGGGGTCTGGGTGCGGGGGGGAAGGAGGGAGTGGCAGTGAGGGCTCCATCTGCAAGTACGGGCTCTGGGCTGGGGCCGGAGATGCGGAGTTTGAGGTGCAGGAGAGGGCTCCAGGCTGAGGCAGGGGGTTGAGGTATGAAGGGGGTATGGTTTCTGGGCTGGGGGTGGGGCCAGAAATGAGAGGTTCAGGGTGCAGAAGAGGGATCCAGGCTGGGGCAGGGAATTAGGGTGCAGGGGGTAGGGCTCCAGCTGGGGGTGCGGGCTCCAGGGTGAGGCCAGAAATGAGAGGTTCAGGGTGCAGAAGAGGGATCCAGGCTGGGGCAGGGAATTAGGGTGCAGGGGGTAGGGCTCCAGCTGGGGGGTGCAGGCTCTGAGGTGGGGCTGGGGTTTGGGGTGCAGGAGGCGGCTCTAGGCTGAAGCAGAGGATTGGGGTGCAGGAGGGGATGTGGGATGCAGGCCCCAGGTGGTCCTTACCTCAGGCAACTCCTGGGAAGCTGACGGCATCTCCCTCCGGCTCCTAAGAGGGGGCACGACCAGGCGGCTCTCCGCCCTGCCTGTTCCTGCACGCACTGCCCCCTCAGCTCCCATTGGCCATGGTTCCTAGCCCATGGGAGCAGCTGAACTGGGGCTGGGGTCAGTGCACAGAGCCTCCACCTAGGAGCCAGAGGGAGATGCTGGAAGCTTCCAGGGAGTTATGCGGAGCCAGGAAGGGAGCCTGCTTGCGCTGCCGACTGGACTTTTAACGGCCTGGTCAGCGGTGCTGACTGGAGCTGCTAGGGTCCCTTTTTGACTGGGCGTTCCAGTTGAGAACCAAATACCTGGCAACCTTAGTGGGTAGTCTGGCCTAATGTTTGGAGCAAAAGTCCAGCCTACCAGTTAGAACTGAAGTCAACAGGGCAGCTCTGGGAGCAAAGCCAACGGTCAGAGCTGGGGGTCAGAAGCCCCAGGGCTAGCCAGAGTTGCAGTCAGAAGCCAAGAGCTGGCACAGGAGCAGGTACAGGCTGGGGTGCGGTGGCTGAATAGTGCATTGGCTGCTGCCTTTGCAGCTGGTCACTGCTGCTGCCTCTTCCCACTGGCTCTAGTCTGCTGCTGCTAGGCACTGCCGCGGCTGGCTGCTTCTGTTCTCCCTGCCCCTGCTTGTCGCCCACTGCCATTTCTGAGGTGCCACGTTCTGAACTCCCACCACTTCGCCCAGCTCTTAGTGATTTCACTGGGGAACCTCACTGCTAATGCAGCCTCTGCTTTGTCTTTCACTGCAACACTGTCCCCATGCCAGGTCTATGGCTTAGCCCCTAGCCCTGCTCATCAGTGATTGTCAGCTCCAGGGATCACTGAACAGAAACAAGGACTCTCAATTGAGTCTTGGCAGCTCAGTCTTTAAACACTAGCACAGGGACAGTCAAATGGTGTCTAGAACTCTTTAAGCGGAGTCCCTAATCCCCTCTGACTTTCAGTGGGATTTGGCATGCCTACCTGCTGCCTAGCAAGCGAGGGTCAGTTTAGGATGATCCCCTCAATCAGAGCATGCTAAGCACCATGTTAAACACCTTTACTCATACAATAAGGATGACAACATTTCATTACTCCTGCTGAAGTGAATTGTAACCCCAAATTGTTCACATTAGCATTATTGTCTGCTGAACACCTAGGCAGAGTAGGTGCGTCAATGCAAATATGGTCTGCTCCTGAAGTTTTTCCCCCAGCTCATCACCAGATATCCAGGGAAAGCTCATTCAGACCCTGCTTACACATGAAAACAACTGTCTGGTTGGGAAAAGCAGCTAGCAGCGGGGAGGGGAGATATAACAGTGTGCCTCTGGGTGGTGAAGGGGAATCCACGCTTAGCGATGAGATTCCAAAGGCCTCAAGTGAAGGCCTCATTACCTCAAGTCAAAAGAGAGAAAGCTGCAATTTTTTCGTTGCCACATTATTAAAAGAGACATGGTGAACTTTCCCTGCATCTTTTAATTCCCCCAGATTATTGTTTTACTTCACTATCTGAGTGTCTTAAATACAGTGGTCCATCATAACAAGTTTTTTAGTGCTGATAAGCACAATATTGTAGTTGTTAGAAAGAAAGGATCAGGTTGCTTTTTGAATGGAAAGATTATAAACCACGGAATAGATGGGAAATGCTGCATGCTAGCAAATATTTAAAGATACAGAACCTAGCTTGTTAACAGAGTGAGGCTCTTTGGGCATTTACACTCTGAAAATAACACCTGAATGTTACCGCCTGGCAACATCTTCATTATCAATTTGAATCACATACAGCTTGTCAAGTTTTCAATCCTGGCGAAGAAAAAGGATCAGAAATATTCTCTTTGTCAAGAAAGCCTACAGTGGACACACCGATGAACTCAATGACATCAAAGAGGAAGATACTTTTCTATGCTTTCCTTTGGTGTGTGTGCACTGACTGGAATCTAGATGAACATGTCAATGCTAAACCACCATACATCTAGAAAATGTGCTCTTGGGAAAGAGTGCTACTGTATCCCACTCGTAGATATATAGCTAAAGAGTCAGTGGGACAGAATAACCTCAGGATGACAGTAATTCTTCTGTCCTCAGGATCCTTAAGCAATAGCTTGCACTGCTCTGATACAGCCCTCCTATCTTAAAGGAAACCAAAATGATGTTGCTCAGTCATCATGGCTAGGATGTTCAGTGAAGGCCTAAATAAGGTTGCTTATTACACTTAAGAAGAGAACGAGTATTGGTAAGAATGTTACATATATGGGGAGTTGTGTAATTAATGTAGTTCACCATGTGTGTATATTAGGTAATTTTATTATGTAGGTAGAGATCTGTACAAGTCTCCTGTTTTTTCAGTATCCAACGCCCAGCGTGACTTCCTTCACTTCCGAGTAACCTTCAGAATATGGATGGTGGGAAATGTATTTGGGAGAATTTTAACTGCTCTGAACATGGCGAGCTGGATCGTGCTCTCATGCAAGTCAGTGACAAAACTCCCACTGGCTTCACCGAGAGCAGGAGCTAACTTGGTGAGCTGAAACTTCTTAAGTGAACGAAAACTCAACCTTTTAAGGGCCAAACCCTGGTCCAATGGAAGTCAATGGCAAAACATCCATTAGCTTCAATGGGACAAAAATGTTGACGCCTAGTCTAAGTTTAAGAACGTTACTTCTTCCTAGCTGGCAGGGAGAATCAGACCCATGTAGTACAGAGAGCATAGCTGAGCAGCTGATGGGGGGGGTCACAATGGGGTGTAGATTCAGCAATGAAATTGGAAACCAGGAAGGGGCGGGGGGGAGAAAGGATTCCGTGAAATGGAAGAGAAGCAACGAGATTTCTGATAGGACAAGAGAGAAAAGGTAAGACCAAGAGAAGCAGAAAAAGCAACAGTGAAACTAAGGCTGTAGATGAAAGGAAGAATGCAAAGAAAGAAGAAACTGAGAAAGAAATGATCCTGCAAGAAGAGAAGATGGGGCTATTAAAAAGAGAAAATGAGTAACACAATGGGCTCTAGCTCAGAGATCCACTAGTCCATGTAGCAGACTGGGAGGGGGAGATTTTTTTGTTGGGCAAGAGGCAGCACGTCTGGGCACAACCTCTCAATCTTTCAAGGGAAAAGTGATAGCCTCAGAAGTTATAGGGGAATATGAGTGAGTTAATCAGCTCACTCCCCTCGAGAGAGGTTCTTAGTGAAGAGTTTCAAGTTTGGAAAACAGAATGTGTTCATATTAACAGAACTGGAGAAAGACACACAACTTCAAAGCGCAGGTAGACTTTCTGCAGAACTAGTGACACTTGAATAATAGCCGAGCAGATGGCAGCCTGTGCTGGCTAGGAAATGGATCCCCAAAACCCTGTGCTCTTAACTTCTCTAGAAAGGTACGGAGTTTGATGTTGTAAGTTTTGCATCTTTAAAGAAAACTTTGTGGGGGGAGGGTGGTGGCAGGGAAATCAATCCAAACTCTTCAACTACGTGCTTCACTCATACTACAAAATGACACTCACAAGGTTGCCAAGAAAATGGAGACAGTATTATCTAGTGATGCTGTCTCGATTTTGCATGCACTGGTTAAAAAAAAAAAGAATCAACTGGGACAGTTACAAATCTCGAAGGAGACCTGACAACTCTAATGAGATTCATTTCTTCATTCCTGGATAAATTAAGGATTTCTTTGACTGGCTTCACATACATTTTCACATCCCCAAAAGCTAAGTCTGGGTTTTTGAATAAGATGGAACTGACTAGCAACCAACTAACTCCTTCACTGACAGCTCTGATATATAGCAAATGAGTCCCATGCTGGTTTACCTTTTATCTTTAGACACCACATTCGGAGAGTTCATGTGGTACAATTAGGGCTGTCAATTAATCGCAGCTAACTCACACAATTAACTCAAATTAAGCATGAGTTAAAAAATTAATTGCCATTAATTACAATTTTAGTCTCACTGTTAAACAATAGAAATTTATTAAATATTTTTGGATTTTTTCTACATTTTCAAATATATTGATTTCAAGTACAGCACAGAATACAAAGTATTCACTACTAACTTTATATTTTTATTAAAAATATTTGCACTGTAAAAATGATAAAGAGTGTTTTTCAATTCACCTCATACAAGTACTATACTGCAATCTCTTTATCATGAAAGTGCAATTTACAAATGTAGATTTTGTTATATAACTACACTCAAATTATTCCCTGCAGGACCCCACTCGTTATGCCCTTCCAGCTTGACTGTGAACCACTGATAACTACTCTCCAACTGTTTATTCACCCACCTTATAGTAGTTCCATCTAGACCAAGGATCTCAAACTCAAATTACCAGGAGGGCAGCACGAAGACTAATACATTGGCCCGAGGGCCACATCACTGACACAACCCCCGGCCGCTGCTCCTGGCCCCGCCCCCACTCCACCCCCTCCCTGCCCCTATTCCAACCCCTTCCCCAAATCCCTACCCCTGCCCCGCCCCTTCTCCGCCTCCTCCCCTGAGCAAGTGGCGCCCTGCTCCTCCCCCCTCCCTCCTGGAAACCAGGTGCTTCCTGCTGCCAAACAGCTGTTTGGCGGCACTTAGCAGATGTAGGTAGAGGAGCGGGGATGAGGTGCGCTGGGGGGGCAGCGGAGGAGGGGAGCTTGGCGGCGGCAGGAAATAACTGAGGGGGGGGGCGTGCACGAAGCTTGGCGGGCCGCAGCAAATAACTCCGCGGGCAGCATGTGGCCCGCGGGCCGCGTGTTTGAGACCCCAATCTAGGGTATATTTCCCTGGTTTGAGAAGGTCATGTGAAGCAGTGCCAAAAGCCTTACTAAAGTCAAGAGATCTACCACATCTACCACTTCCCCCTTATTCACAAGGCTTGAAAGTTAGTAATTAAGGTGGTTTGACATGATTTGTTCTTCACAAAATCCATGTTAACTTTTACTTATCACTTTTCTTCTAGATGTTTGAAAATTGACTATTTTCTCCACAGGTACTGAAGTTAAGCTGACTGGTCTGTAATTCCCCAAGTTGTCCTTATTCCCCTTTTTATAGATTGGCAGGGCCGCCTGGAGGGGGGAGAGCAGCAAGTGGGGCAATTTGCCCTAGGCCCCGGGCCCCACAGACAAGGTGAGGGCAATTTCAGTGGCAATTTGGCAGCGGGTATTTCAGTCCCTCTCTTCCGCGTCACCAGCACTTCGGCAGCAGCTCAATTGCTCCGCTTCAGTCTTCTGCGGCAATTCGGCAGCGGGTCCTCCTGTCCTCTTCATTCTTCGGCGGCACGACTTGGAGGTTTTTTTATGCTTGAGGTGGCAAAACTAACTTTTTTTTATGGAAGGGGCCCCCAAAATTGTTTTGCCCCAGGCCTCCTGAATCCTCTGGGCAGCACTATAGATTGGCACCAGTCCTCTGAAATCTCTCCCGTCTTCCATGAGTTTTTAAAGATAATAGCTAATGGCTCCGCTATGCCCTCAGTAAGTTCCTTGACTATTCTAGGATGTATTTCATCAGGCCCTGCCAACTTAGAGGAATGAGGTTCTGGAACAGCCTCCTAATAGAAGTGAGCGGGGGAGGCAAACATCCCAACCACTTTTAAGAGGGAGCTTGATACCTTTATGATTGGGCAAATATGATGGGGTTGTCTGTGACAGCAAGAGACTGGAATGGATGGCTCTTCCAGTCTTTTATGTTTCTAAACCAGGTATCTGATCTTGTGGCTTTAGTATTATTGCCCATGTAAAAGTTCTTTTCCTGGGTGCTTATCACACAAGCATATACATAACACTGTCTTTGGTGATCATATTTGAAAAGATTCACGATTCAGACCAATTCAGCTGCCACCATTACTTGCTCCCATGTAGTGCAATAAAGTGTTGTTTTGTGTACTGTTGCAATTTTATAGGAAATGTAGAAAATGAGTGATTTAAAGATAATTGAAAGGAGTGCTTGATTGGCCAGATTTCATTACAGGTCTATTATTGTTTTTAATAGAAAATAGCTCAGAATTATTAGCTTGAAATGAGCTGGCAATTAGTCTGATGGCCCTAACAGTCCTAGTTAAAGATAACCTTTTGAATGCCACAGGGCTTTAAGTACTTTGCTTATTTAAAAGGTCTGATCTTGTTCCTAGTGAGTGATATGAACATAAGAATAGCTGCACAGGATCAGAAATTGCTACAGAGAGAATCCCATCCCTGACAGTGCCCAGAACCAGATACTTCAAAGGAAGGTACAAGAAACTCTATAATTGACATGCGAGATAAACATGCCCAAACGGAAATTTTAACCAGAAGCAGTAAGCGGCTGGTTTATGGGCTAAGCATGAGGACTGATATGCTTTCTAATCTTTCCTATCTAGTGCAGCTCTAGATAACTTGCAGCTGTCATTGACAGAGGCAGTTTTGCCATTGACTTTGAAGGGAGTAGAATCAGGTGCTCGAGCTCTCTAATTTACATTTATTTCTAGCTACGCTAAGAAGCCGCTCCAGAAATTTGGCCCCAGCACAGAGAAACTAGAGCAAATTTGTTTTTCCTCAGAAAAGAACTGGCACGGCAAAGGTTGCTGAGTGCAGCTGACTGAAGCTGTGCCTCCCTGTGGCAGAAATAGATCTTGATGGATGCTTCTTTAGGCCATCTCGTGTGTCACAAGTAGTTCTTTGGAGTGGCCTCTCAGAGTGGTTCATGCTGTTCAGAACTGTCTATTTCCATTATGTGCACTTATTTTAAGGAGTTGATATCGCAAGCCTGTTGAAGTTCTCTTCAGGCTAAAGCTTAGAATATGCTCACTCTGTGTAACTAATTTCTCCCCCTTTCCCCCGTAAATGTGTATCTCCCACATTACCAAGCCTGGTGCTTTGGGAGGTCCCATGGGGCCAAGATTCAGCTTCCTCCTGAAGTTGACAATTGACCCCCCACCAGGGAAAAGAGAAGAAACATTTGCTTGCCTCTTGCCATTTGGATGACTGCAAATATCCCCTAATCAGCAGGGACTAAAGTGGTCACCATAGCACCAGGGAGCACTTTCTTCCCAGCAGTGAACTGCATCTTCCTTGAGCCCCTGATTGTTTTGGTGTAGCCACATTGTCTAGACAGCACCCCCTTGTTCACCCTGCTGAGGGTTCCCGACCATCAGGTGTCATCCCTCACAGGTCCAATGTCTTCCAACTCTGGCACACTTGAGTCCTGCCACTTCCTGGGTATTAGAGTCCAAAACAAACAGGAAAACTGTGAACTTCGAAAGTCAGGGTTGTCCGTGGATTCGTTGGCAGGACCCTGCTCTTCTGCTGTGGGCTTGTCTCCGTGCAGCTCGTTCCTTTTTGAGAGTCTTCCTGGGCCTGGTTCTCCTATCCACCAAATGGCTCATCCACGCAAAAAGCAAGCTCTGGCTCTTGACTGGAACCAGGTTTCCCTTGTTGAGGAAGTAGCAGGGCTCTGGTCTCTTTCTCCTGGTCTTTCTCCTGGGTTTTATGATGTACAGTTATACAAGGCACTGGTGAGACCTCATCTGGAATATTGTGTGCAGTTCTGGTCTCCCATGTTTAAGAAGGATGAATTCAAACTGGAACAGGTGCAGAGAAGGGCTACTAGGAAGATCCGAGGAATGGAAAACCTGTCTTATGAAAGGAGACTCAAGAGCTTGGCTTGTTTAGCCTAACCAAAAGAAGGCTGAGGGGAGATATGATTGCTCTCTATAAATATCAGAGGGATAAATACCAGGGAGGGAAAATTATTATTTAAGCTCAGTACCAATGTGGACACAAGAACAAATGGATATAAACTGGCCATCAGTAAGTTTAGATGAAGGTTTCTAACCATCAGAGGAGTGAAGTTCTGGAACAGCCTTCCAAGGGAAGCAGTGGGAGCAAAAGACACATCTGGCTTCAAGACTAAGCTTTGATAAGTTTATTGAGGGGATGGTATGATGGGATAGCCTTATTCTGGCAATTAATTGATCTTTGGCTATTAGCGATAGATATGCCCAATAGCCTGTGATGGGATGGGATCTGAGTTACTACAGAGAATTCTTTCCTGGGCGTCTGGCTGGTGAGTCTTGCCCAAATGCTCAGGGTTTAGCTGATTGCCATATTTGGGGTCAGGAAGGAATTTTTCCCCAGGGCAGATTGGCTGAGGCCCTGGGGGGTTTTTTTTTGCCTTCTTCTGCACCGTGGGGCACAGAGTCATTTGCTGGAGGATTCTCTGCACCTTGAAGTCTTTAAACCACATAGGCTAGGGGTTTGTTACGGGAGGGGGTGGGTGAGATTCCGTGGCCTGCATTGTGCAGGAGGTCGGACTAGACTATCATAATGGTCCCTTCTGACTTTAAAGTCTATGAATCTATGATCATGCACAGATTTTTTTAGTAACCCCCTTTAGAATGTTTTGCATGGGGAAAGGCTACATGAAGGATTCTGATTTAGGCTCAAAGCCCAAGAGTTTAGCTGTTTGCACAGCTTGCTGGTGTAGGTAGGCTGTTGATACAAGAACAAAAGCTGATTGCATTGGAGAAGCATTTTGCGAAGCACCCAAGAGGCAGTGGACTTCTATGGGTTCACATAAAATTCAGCCATCAAAACTTCCATCACTCACTAAAGTCAAATGTGTCAGTCTGGCATTCAGAGCAGGGGGACTGATTCCATATGTGACCGTATGAAACTAACAGCCTCTGTGTGCCTCAGTTTACTCATATGTAACGTACACCACAAATTTCTGATTTCCCCCACAGGTGGATTGTGAGGCTTAATTAATATTTGTAAAGTGCTTTGAAATCTTCTGCTGAAGTTACACATGTTCAAATTGTGATAAAAATGAAGGCTGGATACCATTATACAGAAAAGCCTTTTTATTTTATTTTATTTTCCCCTCCACCTAAACTAGAACCTTATTGTAGGCTGTAGTTTTCTTTTGGTCAGTTTGAATGAGTCAGATGTTAAAGGGCTTCTTACCTCATGATCCAATTTAAGAAAACAGCATGCTGGGTGATAGAACACAAGAGAATCAGAAAATTTGAAGTCCTGGATATGCAAAATGGAAACTGCACCTGAGAGTCACAGACTAGCTAAATATATATTGCACTAGGAGAGGCATATTTAGCTGAATGCTATGAAAAAAAGACAGTATGTATGTAACCTTGATCAATGTGCTTAAAAATTACATAAAAAATAAAGTTATTGTAGGGAACAACTGAAAAAAAACCCATCCTGCTATCTGTATTCCATTCATGTCTTCACAAGTTACCAAATCTCAGACCCTATTTATTCACATTACACAAACACCCCACTATTTGGCACAAGTTGGCACGACTGGCATTCTGCTTTCAACAAAGGTCAAGGAGAGAGAGAACAGATCTGTCACAGGTCAACACTGAGGTGGAACGTTGGCAAAGCTACAGCAGGAAGGCTGCTCAGTGTGTGTCTGCTGTGTGGACGTGCCCTCAGTGAGCGCTATTTCTGCTTCACTCCACATTTTAAAAAACAAAAAAATCTACATGTGAGTCTACATCACAGATAAGTGTTTAAAATGTCTCCATTTTAATCTATTCCAGTAAATACTGTGCATTAAAGTGTGTACATATTTGACAGCTGGTAAGAAAATTTCCATAAAAAAAATCCCCCGCACCACAAAAACCAGGGAGAAGTTAGGAAAATATAGGTGAAAATAACTTTGTTTTCCCCCCAAAACCACTTCTATCATCTCCCCAACTCATTAATATACACAAGTTACAATACCATATGTATTCATAGAACTCTTCTCTTGGATATAATGTGTAATATGCATTTTACTCGTAGAAAAAAAATCAGCTATCATTTTAGTATAATGAATTTAAATTCATAAGAGACTCTCCTTTTTAAAGCAATAGTGTTATGGTTCTGACAAATTGCCATCAAAATGTCAAATGTATGGATACAAGTTGAAATATTTTCCATTGATTTATAGTGGGATCAGAATCTGTCATTTGCAGCAACTATGTAGTAAGGATTTTTATGGCGAAGGTATAAACCCCTGGAAACAGAAGTTTATGATGAAGAGCTTGAAGAAACCTGAATGATGTGACTGATAATGTGAGTAAGAGGAGCTGGTAACCTGAACAAGTAAATTCAGAGCCCCCTTATCTGTGGAGCCTTGACTTAGAGAGGGGACCCCAACTTTCAAAAAGAACAGATCAGGGCATGAGATTTTACCCCTGTAATCCCAGTGCCAGGGGAGGAGATTGGACAAGGCAGTGAGCTGCTGCCTCTCTCCAGTCCCAGAGCGCTAGAGGGGCAGATAATGTTGACCCAAGTTGCAGAGCCCCCGTGAGACCACATCTCTGTAGAAGACTGAGGAAGTCTGACAGACCTAGGAATATAATCAAGCATCCTGATTCTACATACTTCACCAAATGAGCAGATCTGGAGTAGATCACATCATAATCACCACACAGCCTGATAGAAAGCAGATCTAATCTGAATCAGTGTGTATGTGCAAGCGGGGGAATAGTCCCGCTATTGTGGGGAACTTTCCTGGCTTCTGCATTACCCCGGTGCAGTGGGCAAGCGAAAGGATCCGAGTCCTCGCTCTCACTTCCTTTACCCAGAGGCCTCCCTGGCCTTGAGGACTCCCCTTTCACTCTCCTGTCTGGCAGCGTCCTCATAACCCCAACAAGGCTGGGCCCAGGATTCCTGGAGGGCTCGACCCCCAACCCTGCTGTGGTCACCTAGGACAGGGGCTAGGGTGTCCCCACTCTGGGGTACTCTCTCTGCACTGGGCACTTCTCTGACCCACTGACCATTACATACAATTTAAAGCAAATTCAAGTTATTTAATCAACAATTAATTTAAAAAAGAGTAAGGAAAAATGGGAAAGGTTAAAGGAAACACATCACCCCGCTCTGTGGCAGGGAACATCACAAACAGTGTCTCTGGAAGGTCAGGGCAGTTCACAGTCTGTTCCTTGTAAGTCCCAGGCCTCCTTCTCCGGCCCCGGCTATGCTGCAGGGGTGCTGTGGGTTGGACACTTGCTCTGGTGGTGGCCACACGCTCTCAGGCTCTAAGTGGTAGGACCCTTCTTCCCAGCGTCGCCCCCGCCCTGTCGGGGTTACCAATCCCCCTCCAAGCCTGGCCTGCAGCCTCCTGGCTGAGGCGTCTCCCTGTGTTGGGCCCACTGCCCAGGGTCCCCCCTCGCTCTCCCCAGCTGCTCACCGCACCCAGCTCCAGCTCCAGCCTGCCTCAGCACGGCTGCTGCTCTGCCTCCAGCTCCCTGGGCTGCTTCTTTGGCCCCTCTGGCTGCAGCTCTGCTCCCAGGGCAAGTCTGCTCTCTCTGGGCCGTGCCTCTGGCTTTGAGGCTGCAGCTCTGCTCCCAGGACAGGGTCTGCTCTCTCTGGATCTGGCACAGCTCTGCTCCCCAGCTCAGCTTGGGCCCCTGCTTCCTCCTTAGCTCGGCCCCACTCTGTCTGACCCAGGCAAATCCAGCTCACAGGGGACGGGACCTCCCTGGCCTCCTGACTCCCTGATTAGCCTGCCCGCCCAGGGGACCTGGAGCATTGGCCTCTCCCCATTGTTCCTGGGGGCTGTCAGTCTCAGGGTCCTGATTCCCCATCGACCCTTCCCTATTTTTAGTACTGGGAGCTAGCAACTAAAACACCCCCACTGAATGTTAGTAAGGGGGCAACAGTCCCCTTACATATGGGAATATTGTTATTTTCATCAGTAAGAGAACATGGCCGTTTTCTGAATGGCAAAGACAAAACAAACTGCCTGGCCAAAGATTTCATAAGCTTGTTCAGATCACTGCTGGGCCTGCGAATAATAGCTCCATGGTTGTTTTGTGCTGGTCTGTTACATGTGTGGTACTTTTAAGATCTCTTATGTAGATTAAGCAGCTAAAATCATAGGTGTCACTAATGTGTTTACACCTCCACCAAAAAAAAAAAAACACACCTTAAAAATGCGTGTGTGTGTATAAAATAGGTAGGTATATAGTCCTTGTTGCACTCACTGGTTTTTTTTACTATTTTATATGAGGCGATTTTGTATAACGCAAGGAGGAAAAAATACTAAATTTATTAGAACGATTCAGCTCCAGTTTTTGAATATCTGACTAATAAGGGTTGCTCAAATCCCACATTTGAGCATTCAAAGCAGCATACAGGTTAAACGTTGAGCTGAATGACCCAAAGACAGATTTTGATTTCCTACAGTACTTAGGCAGATGTCATAAGGTCTACTCACCCTTCCTCCTCCTGTCCCCTCTGGGGATTAGCTTCTTCCTAGTCTGGGGCCCCATTCTGCTGCTTGCTGCACACCCCACTGCCGTGCTCTCTCTCTCAAACTCCAGGTGCTCCTTCTTCATGACTTGGCCCTCCAGACAGGTCACTGTGTTTCCCCCTTCTAGGGTATCAGTCTTTCAGGGCAAACTCTCCCAGGCAGTCTGCTCTCCAGTGCTTGGTCTGTGCCATTTCCCCAGTGGCTGGTAGAGGAAGCCGGGCATGTCCTTTACTCCAGGTTCTAACTCAGGAGCCCTCTCATCAGCAGCCAAGATCAATCTTATCATATACCTTGCTGCCTTTCCCCTGAGCCTTTCCTACCTGTCTGGCTCCCCCTCTCTGGGTTTGCCAATCCCACAACTCACTCCTCCCAGGAGGTAACTGTAGGCTATTTGCCTCTATAGCCCCAAACACACCTCCCCTCTCCTAAGAAGTCACTACAGACTGCTCCCCTGCAGCCCCTCGCTGCTCTCAGAGTCTGGGTTTACACAGGCCCCTCCTGTTCCAGTCCAGCTGAACCTCATCTCTAATTAATCCCTGCTCCCTGGATCCTCCTCCAGGTGCAGCCTGGGCAGTTAATTGGCCTACCTAGCCACTTTAACCCTTCAGGTCTTGTGTGGGGTGTTTCAAAACTGGCTTCTGCATAGGTGTTCTACATTTCTGTATTTGCTTTTGTTAGACTTTTTTAAACCTATACCTGTATTGTCCAGGTTTTTAGCATCACTTTGCATACTACGAGCCTGCCTGCAAGCGCTTTTCGTACTAGGCTAAAATGCTGGACATCACCTGTGATGTGGTCTTTGAGTTCCTCTATTTAATATTTACTGTGACACCTCTACAAATGGTATATAGCTAGCCACTTGTGATCTTGCCATTCCAGCATAATTGTTGAACTAATGTACTTTAATATATATGGATCACAGGGAATTTTCCACAGATGCTGATAATGCCAGACTCATGATCACATATATACCCCACTTGTGCATTCACAGATGAGATTGCCTTCTGTTATTATAAGCTTATCAGATCTACAGGAATGCAGCTGTAACAACTATATTGTTGCAGCAGTCAATCAATCACCATACTTTTGGAAAACTAATTCAACAGTAATAGTTTATTTTAGCTTCCCTAAAAAGGACAGGGAATTAGCTGCAGTGTCAGGACTTAATTATCCATCAAAGCTTTGCCCCCAAAATTGAAGGGTCTTTCAAGCCATTGGCTAAGACTAGATTCCTTTTTATTTTTTTAATGAAACTTTTAACTGAAGTCTTATCAATACATTACATACAAAACAGTGTTCATAAACATACATTAGAAGACTCATGACCATGCACACTGACCTTTGATGTCCCCTACCTTTTTTGCTTTTTAACATATCTGCTCCATAACTGTTAGACGGACCTAAAAACAAATTACAAGAAAAAGCTTCAGAGCTAGAACCCAAATAAGTTACATTGTGGTTGATGCATCTGGTCTTGCAACATAGCCACTACAAACATTTCAAAGGCAAAAATCTGTGTACAAAGGGAATTTTATTAGCCTTTATTGAATTAAAAAAATTTCATTCAAAGATTCCTCCAAAATTTCTACTACTCCAAAGGTGTAAACAAAAAAAAATTGTCCCTTTTATCACAGTCAATATGGCCTGAATGTGCAGATGGATTCCATGAAACAAAACACTTGTGCTATCTAGAAGTGCATGACTTTTGACATGTACCTTTTCTTCTCTTCGGAGCTTAAAACTATTATAATACCATTGTTTCTGACAAATACAACACAGCAGGTATCACGGCACCACTTGGAGACAAACATTTTGAAGGCTATGTGTCATAAGAAAACACACTAACAAATACAGCTGAACAGATGGATCCTGATCACAGACTCGGAAAGGTTGAATGCAGCAAGTAGTGAAGATTGATACCTACTTACAAAGACGCAATCTGGGCAGAGTGAACAGCAGGTTGTTACAGATATTTGGCATATTTATTGAAGCATGCAGAGAGTTTTGCGGTTCTACTAACTAATATACACAAAGGACTATATAAACCATAGTATACTAAGCATTCCCCCTCCCCGCCCCCACTTACTGAATTATAATGACTGACTAAACACAATAAAATCTAAGTAATACCCGCTTTAATGTGGGGTAGTGCATTGTCTGGATTGCAGTTTTACAGTATGAGTACTTTAGAAGTGTCAGTGATGTTTGCAGAACATTGACTTTGATGGAAGCAGAATGGGGCTGTTATCAAGTCCACCCCTTACTCTTTTTTTCTTAAGACTAAACATGTCCATTAACCATTCCTCACTCCAATTTTTCCACCTCTTTCCTAAACAGTGGTGCCCAGAATTGAACACATTACTCCTGCTGTGGCCTCACCAGTGCCAAGTAGAGTGGGACAGTTACCCTTTCTGTCCTACCTATGGCACTCCTGTTAATACACCACAGAATCATATTCGCCTTTTTCACAACTGCATCACACTGATGACTCATGTTCAATTTGTGATCCACTCTAACCCCCAGATCCTTTGCAGCAGAACTTCCACCTGGCCAGCTATGCCACATTTTGCACATTTGTTTTTTTTGTTTCGTAAGTGAAGTACTTGGCACTTATCCTTATTGAATTTTATCTTGTTGATTTCAGACCAATTCTTCAATTTGTCAAGGTCACTTTGGATTCTAATCCTGTCCCCCAAAGCACTTGCAACAACTCTGTATTTTTGTTTCCTCCTTAGAAATTTTAATGTCTTATTAAAAAAAAAAAACACAATAATGCACCATGGAAAAATGATCTGAAGTAAAATTTAAGGAGCCCTAAAGTTTTCTCATTACCATAAAGCTAAATATGCAGAGCCCTATATTCTAGTATAGGTTCTCCTAGATCCTTCTGGAACCATATTTGTTAGGTTCTCATCTACTCCTACAGAGAATGAACAACAACCACATCAATTTGTGGCAATTTTCCAAAGCACCCGTAGGTCAGTAAAGGAGTCCTATCATACTTACCTCAGCTGAGGTAGTAAAACATATTTACTGTTATATAAAATACAGTTTACAAAAAAAGTCCTTTAACATGTATTTGATGCAGAATTGTAAAGACTAACCCAATGCGATCCAGTCATATTTCTAACACTACCTTCTTTGCAAATAGAAAAATATGAAAACAAAATAATCTTCACAATCTTGCCTTTTATTAAAAAAGTTAAAAAAACCTAAGTCCTAGGTTTTAATCATCATCAATTCCACTACCAACGCTTATTTTCCTTATGGGCATTACAATCTAGCCTTTGATTTCTTGCCTTTATCATTTTTTAAAAAACTCTTTTTAATAAACAGATTGTTAAATATTTTCCTAGATTCTATCTTTATTCCAAAACAAAGCTCCACACCTACTAGATCAGATTTGTAGTCCTCCTTGGGCTTGTAGAGATGAATGTTTTAAGTTAGTTTCTTTTTAATAAAATATGCTTCACTGCCCATATCCTCAGGTGGGGTAATTTGGCTTGGAGAGGAGACTTTGTTCTATAATATTTCTGCATCTGCTACAAATAAGGCCTGAGGCTGAATGTTGCTTGGGAATCAAGAGTAAATGGAGCGGACTTGGTGGCTTCAGATTTTTAACAACAGACATAGACATCGTGTGACATGGTTCTTTTGTCCCTCTAAATCAAAATCACGGTTGTTAGCCTTTTCACTTTGCTTGTTCCTCTATTGTGCAGTGTTCTGTACATAGTGAATTCCCACTAGTAGGAAGGCGGCGGGATGGGGGAGAACCTCAATAGTGGTCACCACTGAAGAGTCAGCATTTGTCAGGAGTAACCACAATTATGTGTTTCCTAAACTAAAGTTAGGGGAAAAGTTCTCTCAGATACCACTGAGTCAACTGTTAGCAAAGGTTACTTTATAGCAATGTGTCCAAATTCAACTCAAGAAGCAAGTAGTGTTTAAATAAGGGGCGGGGGGGGGGGGGGACAATAAAAAGGAGAGCCAGCTGTTGTTCTATAAGTGGGTGGATACATTTCTACTACAAGTTGATGCTGCCTTCTAATTTCAACCACAAGCTAGAGCATTATTTTTATGCCCTTGAACATTCTCTTATGGAGCATGACGGCCATTTGTTGCACTAAAATGCCTGCATCTGAATGCTCTTCTTTCCCACCTGTTGCAAGCAATTGTAAAGCTTATCTCTTTCCCTCTACAGATCACCAAGTGCATCACATGTGGGTGAGGGGAAGGAGAGCATTATCACTGTCCCTATTTTACAGATGAGGAGGCAGGGCCCAGAGAGGTGGAGTGCCTTGCTCAGGTCATTGGCATTGACAGGAATATAACCCTAATCGCTTGCCTCCTAGTCCTGTCCCTAGACACAGGGCTACCTCACACAAACAAGCAAACACATTTCAGTGAATCTCATTGCTGTTGCTGTGAGCTTGATTGAACAAACAGCTCCCAGTTGTCTGTATGTAGAGTTGTTGTAGCCTTGTTGGGCCGAAGATATTAGAGAGACAAGGTGGGTGAGGTAATATGGGACCAACTTCTGTTGGTGAGAGGGGCAAACATTCATGCTTTGCACAGAGTTCTTCTTCTGAAGACTTGCTCAAAAGAAGAAAAGCTCTGGGTAAGCTTGAAAGCTTCCATCTCTCACCAACAGAAGTTGGTCCACCCACTTGTCTCTCTAGCTTCCATTTGTATCAGACACAGAATGCTCTCTCAAATTATTTTTTGGAACAACCAATTGTCTGAGTTTAAAAACCAAGCATCATACTCCCCTTCCTTCTCCCCTTTTACTCCAGTCCCTCCCGCATTCCTTCGAACCCCTCCACACTGACTGAATCTTCCTGGTCATTCATTCTCTACCCATCCCCTACACTCATTATCACTACTTTCCCACTCTTCTGTTCCTTTCACTCTTCCTCATTATCTTATGCTTTCCCTCTGTGTGCGCATCTATTGTGTGCAGGGGGAGTAGGAAACAAGAGGACAGCAAGAGAAAGATGATGCATGCACTGTAGACCAGGGTGAGCAATGTTGGCCAGGGGGCTAATGGGACTCCCAGAGTTCCATAAGCCAGCCCATATGAGCAGCAGTAGCTGGAGGGAACAGGGAAGTCCCCTCCCCTTTGAGGTGCTTGCTGATTTAGACAGATACTTGCCTTGACATGCCTGTTTTCATGGCCGTCACAGTTCAGTATGTGGTACCTGCCAGAAGGGGGCAGGGCTGTGCAGTTTGAGATGCCTTGGGTCGTTCCCCTTCCACTGTATGTAGCTTGAACTCCATTTTCTGCACGCTGCAATTTGCAACAGAAGAAGCGTACCAGCTCATCCCTAGGGAGTAGGGGTGAGAAGATCCAAGATGACAGCTTTTATAGAGCAATCCAGACATGTTACTTCTCTCAGAGGCAGGTTTTATATTTGTACTTTACCACTTTCCTTAATCTAACATAAAACGTTGTCTTATTTGAGGATACAACTGTGTTTCTGAATGTGCCCACGCTGTATTAGTTCTGGATTCACTCTCATTTTTAATTCTCCACGGTTGGATAAAGTCACAGTCACACATCACAAACTGTAACCACTAGGATGTGGTGGATCGTGGTAGTTGAAGGTCAATCACAAAGAAATTTCAAGTACATTTCAGCAACGTGTGATGAAAGCTCCCAACGGCCATACTAAACAGTGCCTTCAGCATACACCTAAAGAGATACTTTTGCTCTCCTACTTCCATTGGAGACAACAGGTGTTTTGCCACTGACTGCAACAGGAACAGCATAAATGTCTTTTTCTTTAGAGCTCCCTGATGTCTTCCGGCCTGCTCCAGCAATATCCCAGAATGTATCGGACACCAAAGCAACCCTGTTGTTGGGAGTTCATTGCTTGCCCACAGTTAAGTCATCTTATTTCTTTATTTCTAAAATATTATTGATTTGTAGGAATGTAGCACTGAGTTTAGGAGATAACGTGCAATGAGCAACCCTGTGTGACAATCTGGCTGGTGATTTGGGGAGAATAAAATGCTCAGTTTCTAGGCCTTTTCATGTGTACCTGGTTGTAATTTAAGACACATGCCCACAAATACTAACATACATGGAACTTTTCTTTGGAGAATAATCCCACTGATGGGACTACTTATATGAGTAATAGTTCTTGCATGGGCAAGTGGTTGCAGAATTGGACCCTATAGCTCCAAATGCCTAATCTTTCTAGAACCAAGGGTACATATGAAATGTAGCACTAGTGTGACTCTCAGCTTTCAGACAGAGTACCTATCACAAACTTGTTGATAGTTGCTGCATCGCATTTCATTGTAGCAACCAGTAAAAAACACAAAACTGCAAAGAAAGAATTGTGGGCTGTGTCTCCAGGTTTCAGATGTCTAAAACAATTGTTGAAGCTTGACTTCCACTTTTATCTAGATTGTGAAGGCAGTAATCTGGAATGTTGAGTCATAAACAACATAGTGAAAAAAAGCCATTTCCTTTAGGTCTATCTTGACGGTTCTAGTCTTAAGATTCCTGTTGTAGTGACCAGACACCTGAAGAGCCTTGTGATGGATCATTTTACTCTTAATTTATTGGGGGAAGGGGAGTTATGTTAGAGATTAAAGTTGGACAGATATGGAGGCAAATAAATACTGTAATAAAAATGTAACCTTTCAGAAGGCTTCTGGCTTATTGGCAGCTTTACACACTATATTTCATCAAGATCTTTTACTGATTCTTACTTCAGTGGAGCAGTATAAAAATGTGTACTTTCAATCAAAGTTTAAGCAACAAAAGTGCATGCCATCATTTAAGTAGTATGCAAAATTGATAGCACCAGGGCTAGCTAGCTATCGAGAATGTAATGTGTGCCAAAGCCCTTTTTCGGGAGTTCTGAATTTGCCTTTCTTTTTAAACATGCAGATCACAATCCCCTGAGATACTTATCTTTTCCCATGATGCTCTTGGCTGACAGAAAGACAAGCTTAGTGCACAGAAATGGCAGTTGAGTTGACAAGCAAATTCCATCAGTATGCAATGTTTACACAGTACAGTTTAGCAACCGTAGGTCACGCAGCCTGCTGCCTTGGAACAGGCTTATAATTAAGCCTTAAATCTGCAGAGTTCAGATTAATTCTTATCACACAGGTCTTATGCTTTTTGTTGTTTAATTCTCAAGATCTGTTTGTCACTAAATAAAAACAGCTTTGTTGCTGTTTATAAGATGTCCAGGTGCAATATTTCTGGGGTAAATGAAATGATTTCTGTGAACATCTAGTATTTTTCTCATTAATTACAAGCTTTAACAATCTCAGCAGAATTCTAGTATTTTTTTCCTGCAGTTACATCTCTCTGCTGACACATGAAAGAAACCGTATTATAAACAAAACAGGGCATTGTGGCTGTAATGACTTGCACACTCAGTTCAGAGCTAACAAACTCACAGCCTCTGTCTTATCCCAAAGTATTTCAGATCTTTTTTACGTTTACAGCAAAAAAAAGAGCTAAATCCAAACACTGTGTACTTATTAGCTTCTGAGGAATACTTCAGAAAGAGGGAACATGGAAGTAAATTGCCGCCAAACAGGGCCCTTTGAGGCTGCTACATTTAAGCCGGACTGACTGTGCCTTTCTCTCACATAGCTCTGAAAGATCATTTGAGTACAAACTGTCACTAAACAGCCCCATTACGCTGTTGAATTTTCTTTCTGGGAAGCTGAGACTAAGGGCCCAATCTTGCAGGCCTTGCACTGCTCCCTGGGGAGAGGAAGTGGTGAGGCTGCAGTAGCTGGGGGACTGTTATTCCAAATCCCCAGAGATGTCCCCTGTGCCAAATCGTTGTGGGCTTGGCGTGAGAAGAGTATGCATTTTTAAGGGTCTCTATTCCCCCAAAAAACTTCCGCCCTCACATCCTGTGAAACGCCCCCCACATGACATAATAAAAATAAGAGGTATTCTCTCTCACTTATCTCCGCTGGTTCAATCGTTCACAATATGTTCTATGCAAGTTTAGAGGCAAGTAAAAATTCACCAGACTCATCTGAATGTTTTATTGGGCTCACTCTTACTCAATTTGTATTTTATTAGTTCAGGGAAAAGACCTCATGCTGCTTTACTACCTGAACCATATTACTTCAGCATCGCTGATCGGCAGCAATTAATTCTGGTTTCTTTTCACTTACATATGTAGATGTTTCTGTGTATGTACGTAGTGTTCGGAACATGTGGATGTCACTCAGAGGACAGCCACAAAACATTGCACAGCAGGTCCCTCAAAAAAAAAAAAAAAAAAAAAAAAAAAAACCAAAAAACCCCACTGAGCTTTGGATCCTTCGCGAGCCCTTTTATAGGTCTTCTGTACAGTAAAGTTTATTCTCTGTATGCTTCCCGGCTGAATTTTAAATAGAGTAGCACTCCAGAACCACCTAGGTGCAGGCCCTCAATTTTTACAGGAATAATTAAAGGCTTCACACACCTCTCAGTACACATAGGCCAAGGTCACCCCCCATTTCTGTGTGCACAAGGCATTCTCCCCACAAAATCCTCTCTTCCTCCTGCCCCAATTCAAGTTTTGCCAAAATCACCTTCAATTTACAAGCCACATGCACTCAGTACGGCACTCTGTCCCCCTCTAGTGGTGGCTAGGACACTATAGATCACAGGTAGTCAATAGGTGGACCGTGGGCCAAATCCAGACCACTGGGCACTTTTGAACAGACCCAAACATCTTTTTATTTACTTATTGTTGGGGTTTTTTGTTATTTATTTTCTCTGGAGGCTGGACCTTGACTACACCTTTGGCCAAGATATTTGGACCTTGACAAAAAATAATGGACTACCCCTGCTGTAGATGTTGATCTGCCTGCTATACCCTTGACTAACAGAGTTAGGTCTTTTAGCTCAGGCAGAAGTAGTTCATGCATTTAGAACCAGGACTCCCTAGTTCAATCCCTTCTGACAATGACACACCAAGGAGTGCTGTGTGTGTGTATATATATATATATACACACACACACACACACACACACACACACACACACACACACACACACGTATCGGGCTTTTTTGCCTTGTGAACCCTTCACCACCCTGGACTATGAAACTGGGAGGTGGAAATAGATTCTGGGAGTAAAGCCTTTGGACAATGATTTGAATTTCGCTAAGCCAAGCTCTAACCTTGCCGTTAGACGTTTCCAGGAATATCTAGGCATGCGTGTTACTTTAGAACTCTGACCAGGATGCTGTTGCAGAGCTGCGTGAATCTTCATCCCAATTTGCTTGTTACTAGCTTTGCCAAATTCTGCCTAATTCCAACAATAAGGGTTTGGTTTTCCATGTCCTCCAGTGCATTAGTTTAAGGGCATAAGTTCCAGAGTACTTCCAAGATTTATAGTAACAGAAACAACAGGAGCCAGCTGAGAAGATTCTGGGTCCTATTGGTCCCCACCAAAGGACAAGGAGCAAAATAGCTGTCCTCAGCAAAGGATTTAGAGAGTGAGCTTACCAGTTAGTTCCCCAAATACACCCACGTGTAGGGACCGATGCCCGCCCCATCCTGAAAATGTTGCTGGAGAGGACAGAAAGCTGTGAGCTTCCGATCCCTAGAGGTATTTATTCAAACTGAACTTCACACATCAAACTTGTTAAGGTTTGGCCATCGCTAGAGATGAGAAGAGAGGCACAGATACAATTTGGTAGCAAGATACAGGTGATTCCAATTGAGGTCAAAGGGAGTTAGTTGTATCAAGCCACTTCTGTTTTATCTGATTTCCAGGTAGAAATGAGAGATGCCTGAAATCAAGCCTCTAATGAGGCAACCATCACATGGCACTGGTGCCACCTTGTGGTGCCTGGCTTATGGGCGCATTTACTATTCTACAGCCAAAAATGCAGGTCTTAAAAATAAACTGGCAAACAGCAAAATGGTCAAGCAAGCAGCGACAGTGCTCTACTCTGCATATCTACAGCACTTCACATTTGTCATTATTCTACTCTGTTTCCTGTGGGCTGGGGAATCATATAGATTGACAGGTAGAAATATACATACACAACTTTAACTACAGAATATACTTGCATAAAAGAGGGGACAAGGGGGTCTAGAGATTCACAAATACTTTGTTCCTCAGTTACCTGACTCCAAGTGGGCCAAGGCTGTCACCCTTTCCCTGATGTGGTTAGGACCATGGATATCAGGTCAATCTGAGAGGTAATGCAGAAAATTTCCACTCCCTATACTTGCATTCTGGGCAGCCACTAAAGGATGAAGATACTTTCCTTTTTTATTTTGCTGTGATTATAACATTGAGCGGCCAGCAGGCACAAGAAAGGATGCTTCTTGACTGACACTAGTTTTCTCTTTGCTCCTATTAGAACTAACCTCCATGACAGTTTCAGCCCCAGGTAGCCTGATGAACACGTTTTAGGGTTGCTCCACAACCTGGCAGTTCTGGTGAAGCAGAACAGGCTTTCTTCTGGTTATCTCTGCTAAGCTCTCAGGGCAACCCTTTGTCACTGGTTTTAATGCATTCTCACAGCTTGACAAGCGAGTTTCCCCTCACATGAGGGGTGTGGGGTGGTGTTTTTTTTTTTTAAGGAAGTGTAAACATTTTAAAGACAGCTGCAAGGGGGATTATCCAGCGAACTAAAGGAAACAAAATGTGGTATGTTTTGTATTTTCTTCTTTTCCCTCCCTTACAATGCTTTGTCACTCTGACCTACTGGTTCCTAGGTGTGCTATAGGGGTTGATTGATAGCTCAGTCACGTGGCAATACTAAGAACTGGACAATGACAAGTTAAATAATCTGTTGTGACCCAAAGCGTTAGCCATGCCAGTAAAATCCACATCATTATGTAAATGAAGGAGAGAGATCATTTCATGTTTCATCTTTGTTTTGAGGTCTTAGAGCAGATGGCAAAAAACAGCGTGAAGCTCACCGAAAGTAACCAAGTGAGATTTTTTGCAAGCCATTACTTTCAATGACTTGTAATAAATTCTTCCCATTAAGGTCCTGACATTCAGGCTGTCCTTACCGTATCAGATTCCATATGCTGCCTGCTGCCTCTTATCATCAATGAGCAGCTCCTAAACTTTAGCCTCAATGAGCTGGCAGTTCCATTTGCAGGTGGATTTAAAAAAAAAAAAAAAAAGTCAAAGTTCCAGAAATTCATGAAAAAGGATGAGCCCTTCCTACTAAATCAAGATGCATCAAAATTGCTTCTCTTAAAAAATATTCTATTGAACTGCTTATTTTTGTTTTTACTGGAGAATATACGGTCTATAAAAGTTACACCAGACGAGAAATGGCTGTAATCTTCAAATGAAATCTTTGTGCAATAACATTTCCCTATTAGTTTTTAGTATTTTCTGCTTAATCTGGTTCTTGGTATTGCTGCTGTTCAATCAAATACAGGGATGTTATGTTTATACACTATAAAGAGGGCTTCCATGAGAACACCAAGTTTTCCACTTGTAGGCATTAGTCCTACATTTTATAGGGACACTGTACTCGCAGTATAAAACAAAAACTATAAAGTGATTTTTGCAAGTGATTGGTATTGCTTTTAAATAAGTGGAAAAATCTAATATAGTTCATACACATAGCAAGATTTTTTTGGTATTTTTATTGTACAGAAATATCTGCTCAGGGAGAAATTCTTTTCTTTTTAAATTACTTAGCCAGCTGCTGTGCAACAATTCCAACTATGAGTCAGCCATATGAATATAAAGTTGATTTGCATGAAAGTCCTGTCAAGTTGATGCTCTGTACTTATTTTATAAAATACAAAGCCTTACAGCATGTGAAAACTTTGAATTTTGAAGCACGGCTAACAGGTTTAATTTGAATGTTCATTTATTTACTTGACACCAAAGGCTTCTGAACATGAAATGCTTTACTTCATTGTCTAGCGCCACTGCTCAGTTATCTCGCTATTAGTTATAATGGACAACCTTTAAAAGTATATCCCTGATTTAGGATTATTTTGTTACTATTTATTCACATGAAGAACACATTGGTTGTCTTTAAGACACCATTGAACAAAACACTGAAACCATTATGTGGGTAAACTTTAAAATAAGTGATAGAAAAGTCACAGTTTATTGGCTTGGAATTACGGCTGATGAAATTCACACAACCATCCTTATTCAGGGACATCTACTTGGACATAAACCTAGAAATACAAATGTTTCTTCAAGACAGAGCTTTGTTCTGTAGGGTAAAGATGCAGTTTCCTAGAGCTGTAGCAGCATTCACACGATTTACAAGGTACAATATAATCAATAACTCACAGGCAGAGATGACTTGCTGCAGCCCATGAAAAAAATTGACAAAGTAAATCTCCTGGGTGTGATTCTTCCACCATACACCATGAAGAACTTCCACTGACTTTAGTGAGAGTTACTCATATTTCAATTTATAATTAGTCAAGCTGAAGTATTTCTGCTTTTACCTACAGTATATGTACACCATTTCATTGATACAGTAAGACTCTCAAACAGCTCTCAGATTCTGTATACTGCACTTTGACCTGATCCAAACTCCACCCAGAGTGGGAGTCTGTCCAGTGGCTTCAGTGGGCTTTGGACCATCCTCCTAGAGCAGAATCCTAAACCATTTTTAAAAGGCTGAAGAAAAGATGTGTAGTATCTCTCTGCATTATGAAGGGCCCCTTTTAGACCAGGAGTGGGCAGGATTTGGGGTATGCACCGCAGGAGATATGAAGTCCAGCTTGGCTGGGTAGCTGATGCAGCAGGGGCTATCGCTGGAGAATCTTGCTCTGTGTGGAGCATGAAGTCCTTTGCCCATGCACAGACACTGGAGCTAAATCAGCCAACCATGGAACTCCCAGGATTGCACTATTTGTATGCAAGATAGAGACATTTGATTAATGGCTTATAGTCAAGGTTAAGAAGTGCTCAGCATATGAGCATCTTAAATCCACTTTTACAGAGCATGCCATGCAGTTGAAGAACTCTGTAGGGCATGGCTTTGATTTTGTGCATATAGGCCTAATTTGAAGAACAAACCACTCCACCAGAATTTTAAAAATCAAGATAGGATTTTTCTTCTAAAAAATCTGCTCTAATTCAAACCGGAATTAATTCAGGGAAGTGAAATGGCCTGTGTTATGCAGGAGATCAGATTAGACTATTGCAGTGGTCCCTTCTGGCCTTAAAAATATATGAATCTCATTTACCTGTTTATAGATCCACGGATCACAGGCGCCCTTTTAGCCACAGCATCGCCACTGGGAGCTCAGATATAGCTGTTTATCCTGGAAAGTAGTGACTCTGGTAAAGACTTGAGCGTTATGGTGGATAGAGTCCCCCATCTTATAAGTTTGGCTTACATTCTTTTTTCCTCGATGTCCCAGTTTATATTTGGCTGTGCGTCTGACTTGGTTTGCTTGTGCACAGTTTACCAAGTGATCCAGATGTTTTTTTCTGAGATCTGTCCTTGTTGTTACTTACCACTCTGCCAATCTATCTTCTGCAAACTTTAGCAGTAATGATTTCATGTTTTATTCCAAGCCATTGAAATAGTGTTAAATAGTGTATGGCAAAGAACCAACCATGTGGGGACCTCACTGGAAAAAAACAACAAAAAACAAAAAACACACACATACCAGCTCAATGTGATTCTCTGTTTGCAAATACATTTTTAGACTGGCTAACTGATCGGTTTTTAACCCATTTCATGTGCACCATTTTGATTTTATTTTGTTCTGGTTTCTTAATTAAAAAAAGGCATGTGGTACCAAGTCAAATGCCTTACAGACATTTTAGCATATTACGTCAAATGCTTTTGCCCATTCTCAGCCAAAACTTGTCATCTCATCAAAAAGTGATGTCAAGCTCGTTTATACAAAAGATCTCTTTTCTATAAACCCAAGTTCATTGAGATTATATTAACCTCCTTTAATTCTTTATTCTTAGAGCCCTGTATTAGCCGTTCCACTATTTTAACTGGAAATCAAAGTCAGGCTACAGGTCTATTACCTGGGTTATCCTCTTTACACTTTTTAAAATTTGGTACAATATTATAAAATGGTGAATGGCATGGAGAAAGTGAATAGGGAAGGGTTATTTACACCATCACATAACAAAAGCAGTAGGGGGTCACCTCATGAAATTAATAGGTAGCAGGTTTAAAAAACAAGAAGGAAGTACTACTTCCACAGGTTGACTGTGAATTTGTGTGACCTCTTTGCCAGAGGATGTTGTGAAGGCAAAACTATAAGTGGGTTCAAAACAAGAATTAGATAAGTTCATAGAGGATACATCCATCAGTGGTTATTAGCCAAGATGGTCAGGGACAAAATCCCATGCTCTCGGTGTCCCTAAACCTCTGACTAGATGACAGGTGATGGATCACCCAAAATTGCCCTGTTCTGTTCTTTCCCTCTGAAGCATCTGGCACTGGCCACTGTCACAAGACAGGATAACGAGTTCAATGGACCATTGGTATGACCCACTATGGCCGTTCTTATGATTACATCAGGGGAGTGCATGGTGGGGGGAGGCAAAGCAGGGACATGGGCCTCCCCAATAATCATCTCCACTATTGCCCCCAGCTTCTGCCCTGGCCCCCCCACTCTGGGATTCCCTCTCTCGAGCCCATCCACCCTGCTTTCTCCCAGGGTGGGAGTTGGGCTGAGCATGGTTGAAGGGACATGCCTGGGAAAGGCATAGCAGCTAGCACTTCCACTGAGACCCACTAGATGGCGCCCAGAGCAGGGAAGCAGGGCTGGCAGCACAGCTCTGCAGAGAGGGTGTGGGAAAGCCTGCTGAGTCCTATCTCTTCTTGCCCTCAGCCTCCAGTAAGTGTCTGGAGTGCACCTGGGGTGCACAGAAGGGAGCTTGGGACAATGGGGGTGGGAAGGCAGCTGGGCCCAGGGGCTCTGGGTGGGGGGGGGGGGGGTGATGTTTAAAGAGCCCCTCCAAAAGTAGTCAATATAAATCCCTGCATCATTTAGCTTTTTCTCATTTACAGAACAGAAATATTTATTGAACTTTTTTTCTATTCTGCATTATTGACAATTCTACCATCTCCATCAAGTAATAGATAATACCATGGTTATTCTCCTTATTTCTGCTGAGTTTTCCTTTTGTACTTTTGCTTCCCTTATCAATGTTCTACAATGTCTAGCTTCTAATTTATACTCATTGCTGTCAATTTTTTTCATATACCAAAACAATATATTTTAGCATTGCTTTTACTTCCTCGCTAAGCCCGGTTGTTGTTTTAAAAAGCACTATAGCTGCTTCTCATGATTGTGGGTCTTTGCCTTTTGGGGCATATAATAAAATGTTACTAACCATTCCCAGTTAGCATTCAGATTTTTCTGATTAAAAATTCTCTCTTCCAATTGATTTCACTCATTTTTTTTTTTAAATTGCCCTTTTTAAGTCCACAGCTATACAGGTTTCTGGTTGGAAGTTTATTTTGTTTGCATATAACAAAATGTAATCAAGTCATGATCACTTCACCTAAAAAACTTACTTTTTGAGAACTTTTAGTTCTCTGCTCAGTTCCTCTTTAGCTGTCAAAAAAAGAATTCCCCATGTCGGATGCAATATTTTTTTGATTTAGGAAATTGTCGTTGTAATTTTTAAACATTCCAAGGACATTTTGGTACTGGCAGCATGAGACTTGCAGTATGTCACTCAGATTCAAGTCCCCCATGATAAGAGTTTTTTCCACCTTCTATCCATTATAGATAGATGCTTAAGAAACCAGTCAACCGGTTCCCTAGCATTGTTTGTGGTGTCTGTTACAGACACCAATTAGTACCTCATCTTGTGCTTTATCTGCTAGAACACTGATCTGTAAGAATTCAAGATAACTTGCTTCATCGGTAACAAGTAATGCCATTTTGACAGAGTGTCACTTTCCCTCCCGTTTATCCCCCACTCAATCCTTCCTAAATAGACCACCACCAATGATTTTAATATTCCAATAATGTCACTCTTCCCACCAGATATCACTAATGCCAACTAGTTTCAGTTTATTCTCATAAACTAGAGGAATTGCTTACGTATTGCCCAGAATACTAGCACTGGTGTATAGGCAAATAACTACTTTTTTTTAAAAATGCCCTTGATACCTTGATTAATTTTGTTCTTGACATCTTGATTTGGTGTGAAATGAATGCTCATTTATCCTAACCTCCACTGCCCCCAGCCTAGCCAGGAGTAGCAGCTGAGCTCAGCACAGGCTATGAGCCACCAGCTGGGGTGTCCCCAGTGCCACCCATCTCCCTGTGCAGTGATTTACCTCTTCACGGGCTGCTCCGGGTGCCCGAAAAGACGTGCCCATGCCGCTGGAGAGTGGTGCGTGATTCTGGTGGGGGAAGCCACAAGAGCAAAGTCATTTTTCTGCAGGGAAGCAAAGAAATCTATAGGGGACATGAATTCTGCATGCACGCAGTGGTGCAGAATTCCCCCAGGAGTAAGCCTGTTGTCCACCTGTCCCTTGCAGAATGGTTTTCCTATTCTTGTTAGGATAAAGCCCTTGAAAAGGATCATCTGTCTTTTTTGGATGACTGGAGATCTCTTTGTGGGCACTCTTGATAGTGATGACCTCCTTTGAAAATCTGCCTTTGGGTCTACATAACTTTGCTATCTTCAGTTAGGGTGACCAGACAGCAAATGTGAAAAATCAGGACAGGAGGTGGGGGTGGGGGTAATGGGAGCCTATATAAAAAATAAATAAGAGACCCACAAATTGGGACTGTCTCTATAAAAATCAGGACATCTGGTCACCCTGTCTTCAATATCTAATTTTTAATCTGGCCATTAAGTAGTTCTTATCCCCAAATGCAATACTTGTGTGTATATGCTGAATCTCACAGCATGACAATCCTTTTAGATTTGGAAACCCACATGAATTTGTGGGGGGAAATTATCCTGAATGATTGTTCTGCATTTAGTCACTTTTGGTTAAAAGTAGTAAAAGCATTTTTCCATCAATAGCAGCTGATCTTTAAAAGACAAGTCATTTGCAGTAGCAATATAAAGATACATACCCTTCTGTTTAAAACCTAGAGTAGTCAACAACCAGACTATCAGCAAGAGTAAGGAAGCCCACTGAAATATTTATCAGTTTTCAAAGTCTCTAATGCAATGAAAAAAAATGCATAGTCTGAGGTTAATATTGTCTCCTACATTTTACTTATTTTGCGGGTGGTGATATACGGGGAAAGTTAATGTTGTTAAGCAGAAGCATGTGCATTTTCCTATTTTTTTTTTTTTTTATTGCTTTTGCAAATGTAACCTTTTCTTTAAAATTTTAGGCTAACATTTGTGAGGGTTTTGCCCTTTACGTAATTGATAGAAAACCGTACCTCTAGAATCACAGAAATCCTGCTTGAGCAAGGTTTTTTTGACTGAGAATATGAACGAATGCTGTAGTCGTGCGAGACAGAAATCCACCTACGTCCTGCTTTACAAGCATTTGGGGCTATCTTGTTTTGCTGAACGCTTCACACGGGCGACGTCTACAATACCCACAACTGGTGGAGACGGCGTGTAGCAAAGAGGTAGCTACATGCCAGTGCAAAGCACACTGTGTGTAGCTTCGCTTGCCAGGGAAAAGCTCTGGCCGAGGGGAGGCAACAAGGAAGGACTACAGCAGCAGAGAACTGGCTGAGCCTTCCCCTGTACCAGGGAAGGGCTCCAGCAGTGAGAGGCACCTGGACACTACACTGCTAAGACTAGCTGCATAGACAAGGAGGCAGAACTTAGGCAAGTAGAGAGCCACATAGGATGCACCCTTCGGGTGTGTCTTTACTTGTTCTTCCTCACTGCTGTGCTGTTATTATACCCATGCTAAGGGGACTAGATATGCATGTACCTACATGCCCCCAAAAGAAGAGTGCTGCATAGATGCACCCATAGATAAGTTTTACTGAGTTAAGCAAACTGATGTGGCGATTAATGGTTTGACTAAACAATTGGTATGTAGTCTATAGGAAGAAGAAAATGTCTCTCACTGTTAGAGCGCAAGATATCCAACCATTACTAAGGGAGAAAGCATACTTAGAGGGGCTTTTTTAATTGCATCAGAAATTATATTCCATAAAACAAATTCACAGTACTGTAACACAGGTGTGGATTATATCTGGACACAGTCATAGCATTTTAGTGTAAGCATAATTCTGTAATATGTATGTGAGCAAATCGAAGCGGATTTAGAAAAAACAAGATAAGGACTTAAATATATCAGTGTTCATGCAGCTGTTGCAGCTGAGGTAGAAAAAAACCCCAACAACCCCATTCTAATAAGTAGACATAAGACCTGATCCTGTGGGATGCCACTAAAATAAATCAGAAATGAGAACTCTCAGTATGTTGCAGGAGGGATCTCAGAACCTAGTTCAGGTTCACTTCCATATAAAGTAGGCATTTAATGGCAGCATATCCAGATCCATGGCAGACATTGAGTCACTGCAGAGGAACAAACAGCTGATTTCAAACAATAACAAAAAGATATAAACAAAAAATATTTCTTTTCCAGGGGGTTTTCACTTGGAGGGGTCAATCTGCAGAAGCTGTGGATTCGAACACTCTAGAACAACAGTGGGCAACCTGCGGACTATCAGGGTAATCTGATTGCGGCCCACAAGACATTTTACTGACATTGACTGTCTGCAGGCATGGCCCCCTGCAGCTCCCAGTGGCCACAGTTCGCTGTTCCCGGTCAACGGGAGCTGCAGGAAGCGGCAGGCCACAGGGACGTGCTGGCCACCGCTTCCCGCCGCTCCCATTGACTGGGAATGGGGAACCGCAGCCACTGGGAGCTGCAGGCAGCCACGCAAATGTAAACAAACTCTCTGGCAGTCCACCTTGCCCACCACCATCTTAGAACCTTTTCAAACGGTCTTATATTTAAAAAAAAAAAAAAAACTACATGATTTTTTTTTTTATCCTCCAGACAAGCACTACAGAATTAGGGAATTCAGAGTTGAGGGGGAAAAAAATGTATTATCATCTCAATATTACTAAAAAAGATATAGAAACGTACCATGAAACAATACCTAAACTCTACTCACAGAACATTGTGATTAAGGTATTTTAGTATTTGTGGTCCCAGACACGATTGAACTCATTTTTAAAGACATGCTATCTCAATCCTACCCCAGCCATGAATTATTTAGAAGGTATTTTGTTCATTAGAAAACTTAAATTCAATCTGCAGTTTTAAATGCAAGTGAGACGCTAAGGTCCCAATCCTGCAGTGAACTCTGCCTGGGTACAGGGGTCCCCCAACGAGCAGTAAGCTCAATGCAAGCTCCTTAGGAAGATGCTACGGTAGTAGTTAGCAATAGAGCATGTAAGTGCTGGTTAGCATAAAATTATTTTCTGTATCAGAATCAGGTCATGCTAACAACAGCACTTCCTGGGAGGAGGAGGGGAATTAAACCCAGTTATGTGACTCTAGCTATAATTTGCTGTGCTTGTAACTCAGGATTGCTAACAAATTCATAACGATCCCTCCACGTTACCTTTCCTGGATACTGATTGACATATTAATAAAACTATTTACAGGTAAAGTACAGTGAGAAAAGGCAAATGGAACAAGATTTGACACTAGGTTTACAGAAGATTCCAAGTAGATGCCATTTCTAACATAATTTGTTTTAAATAATGATGACCCTGATTCAACAGAAACACTAGTTTCTAATACCTTCCGAGCCAGGCAGGCACCAGATAGCTCCAAAGAATGCTGCCGTAGGGGGAGGAATTCAGTGAGACTGCTACAGAAGTCCACATTAAATAAATAAATGCAGTTCCACTCAGCACACAGAGGTGGTGACTTGCCTCCCAATTCCCAAGGTCTTGAAAACTCTCCCTCTTTACTAGTATAATGTGTGTTTTTAAACACTCAGACTTTAACAGTGGCACTGGAACATTTTTAGTAGTGGGGGCACTGAAAGCCAGCCCCCTTACCCCTGAGGGCTGGGAGCAGAGCTGTGTCTCCAGGACAAGGGATAAGGGGGCCAAGGTCACAGCTGGGGGTGGGCGTGGGGCTGGGTGTGTAGCCCCAGGCAGGAGCTGGCAGGCAGAGAGCGGGGCCGGTGCCCCAGAAGCAGAGGCTTGGCAGTGGGGGTGGGGCTGGTGGCCGGGACCCGAGCCCCAGGTGACATGAGGGGTTGGGGAGCGGAGTGCAGGCGGAGGGCCAGGGACAGGGCATAGGCACAGCAAACACCCCCAGGTTTTATGCGCAGAGCCAGTGGCTGGGGAGCAGGGCCAGAGGTTCTGCATAAAACCTGGGGGTGCTGCAGCATCCCTACTTCCCGTGCCTATGGACTTTAAGGTTTGAAGGGACCATTGCGATCATCTAGTCTGACCTCCTGCACATTGCAGGCTGCAGAATCTCACCCACCCACTCCTGTAATAGACCCCTAATCTCTGGCTGAGTTACTGAAGTCCTCAAATCATGGCTTAAAGATCTGGTTCAAAATAGAACCTTTTCAAAATTTATTATAAGATCCAATGACATTACGTTCTAAAGTATATTAGAACCCTTCGCTTCTGTAGATCGACCTCTCCAAGAGAAAATCCCCTGGAAAAGAAACATCTGCTTGATGAATGGTGAGCAAAAGCGGGTGGAGACTTGGCTCTGCCCACTCAATGCATTGGTCAGTGCAGCTGAGCTGTTACTCAGAAGCAATTATTTCCCGTTCCCTGCAGTTACGTCCCACCCATTCCACTGTACTGATATGATTTGTCCTGTCTAGTCCTTTGTTAGCAAAAAGGCTTGAAAACCGGCTTTTTATAAAACAAAACATCAGTCACATACAACCTGATACAACTGGTGCATTATAAATTGTGTTTAAACTTGACGCAAAACTTCACATGGAACCGGAATCACTGATGCAAAACACCCCATAAGTAATTATGACTGGAAGTAGTAGGACACCAATTTAGTATGAGAAGAGATATGTTTCTCACACAGACACTATGAGACAATATAAACACCTGGATAGTTCTGTTTAGCACCACTCAGAAACTCTCTCTAAAAATAATCAGAGAAATGCTTCGAGGAAAATGCAGCACATTAAGCATGTGCCATGTGTTTTAAATAAAATGCCAAGTTTAATGCTAATAGCTATTAATCAGAGCTTTCTTCCATGTCATTTCAACACATTTAATTTCTTAATTTGAAGTTTGATACTACATGGTCTTAAAGATTCAGAACCCATGTTCATCCTGGCATGAAATAGTCATTGTCTGTTGACAACATGAACAGCAAATTATTATTCAGGGCTTCATTGGATTATTACTACAGTTTGAAAATATCCTAACAAAAAGAGACAGTTCCCCTTGTAGCCTGGGGAAGTATCAGAAATAACAGAGATGAAAGAATTATTTAAGGACACGGAAACAAAACATTAAAATAAACAGAAGGGATCAAGCCTGAAAATGTAAACCGGACCTTGATCTACTGCAGGTGAAAATTCATTTGGTATCATTCTACCACATCCAACAATGTTATTGTTAAGGTCATTTTAATGTTCCTGTTATACACCTGGTTTTCAGTTCGCATCTGGTGGAATGTCAATGTTGAGGGCCATCAACCCACTGAAATACACATATGCAAAATATAAGGACTTTCATGCTAGTTTTGCATGCACAATTTGGCAAATGCTGTCAGGGATTTGAGTGCACATTCAGGCAGGCACTTCTTGAAATGTGCGACTTGTACATTTTCAGTGCTATGCATGTGCGTGTTTACAATCACATGCACATTCCTAGTCTGCAAATTGGTCCTGTATAGTATTTAGAGAAAACAGATTAGAGATTTATAGAGGAAGTAGATTTCTCTTATATATTAGAGACACTTTTCTCACAATTCCAGCTAAAAGCCATTTTCCTCTTCCAAGCCTAATACTTGGGGCTAAATTCTATCATTAAGGAGATTTAGAAGTGGCTCTCCCAATTGTCTGGATATCCACACAGGAGCTGGGCAGCAGCAATCATCCTGCAAAACTGTCTGCCTGCAACGCAAGAGCTCTTCTGCGAAAAAGATTTCTACAAAACTCAGGCACATGGTCTGTGTTCAACCAACCAACCAACCTGGAAACAGAACCAAGGCTAGATTTAAGCATCTGGTAAAACATTCTGGAGGGCTGTCTCACTTTAGTTCTAGCTTCTGGACAGTGCTTTTTGAGTAATCCATTTTCTTTTGTACACTTGGGGGGTCTATCTACACTCACAAATTTCATTGGTATAATTCACTACCAGTGCAATTCCACTGATGGTAGCAATGGCGGAGGCTGGAACACACACAGAGCTCAGGTATTTGTTAAACACCAAGCAGGATTAGTCAAGATGGTAAAAAAACATCAGAGTTCTGTCTACGCTACACTTTCGCCCATCAGTGGCCTGCGTTAGTGGCAAGTAACAATTTGGGAATTTGGTAGTATCAACAGGGGGCTGATCCTGCAAGGTGCAGAGGACCTCCTGTTAAGTGCCAAAGGCCCTCCACATCCACTGAACTGATTAGGAGTTCAATGCACTCAGCAGCTTGCAGAGGGTGGTCTCAGGCTTGGTTTATTGTGCTAACATCTGAACTACATTTATTCTTGTGCTGGAAGACTGGAGTCACAATAGATATTCTGAAACATTGGTATATGATGGATTATGGTTTTCCTAAAAAATCATGCAAAGGTTAAAGCTCATAACTCCTGTGCGGTGCCCCTTGTCAAGTCCTCTTTAATTTTCATCAAGAGGTTAATTTCTCAATAAATAAAACAAAGCAATAGAGATGGTCACATCTTGTGATCTACCAGAACTAGGTCTTCTTTGCACACTGTTCCTAGCATACCGTGGGTAGTGACAGAAACAAATGAGAAATAATGTATAGAAAGGTTTCAGAGTAACAGCCGTGTTAGTCTGTATTCGTAAAAAGAAAAGGAGTACTTGTGGCACCTTAGAGACTAACCAGTTTATTTGAGCATGAGCTTTCGTGAGCTACAGCTCACTTCATCGGATGCATAGCATATCGTGGAAACTGCAGAAGACATATACACACAGAGACCATGAAACAAAACTTCCTCCCACCTCACTCCCCTGCTGGCAAATGTATAGAAAGTGATAGAACAGGAAGGAAAATTCGTGTAGCATACAGGGATCCCAAATCCAAATTTTTGGTTGAGACACACAATGCCGATTGTCATAGTGGTCTTCTAGCATGGCACAGCCTAGGCAGCATGAGAGAACGGAAGAATGGGTATATAACATGGCTTTTCCTTCAGCAGGCGTGAAAGTCACATGCCACAAAAATACTGGAACCATCTCCCACATGTTGAATATACAATTCCTCTTCTGTTGCATTCGCTCAGACATGGTGTCCAAGTAACTGAAAGAATAACCAGGAAGTCTGCAGTCGCCAAATGAATTTTCACAAAACGTTGCATCTACTGTGGTCACCATTAAAAGCGTCCTTCCCCCCCCACCCCGGCTAGCTGCCAGAGTAGAGACCCACACAGACCCCCTAGGTATGTACTCAGGTGGGTAGCCCAAGCCACTGCCCGTGCTGCCCCTGCTTACACTGCTATTTTTAGCAAGCTAGCTCAAGCAAAGCCAGTGCGTGTCTATCTACCAGCTCCGGGAAGCATGCACACAGCTGCAGAGTAGATGTAATCTTAGCTAAGTAAATATGATTTCCTCAGCATCTGGGCCTTCTTCATGCTGAAAACATTACAGAGTGATGAAACCAGCTTCCTCCAAGACAGTCTCCCATATACATCAAGGGTTATGTTCAAAAGTCACACCGAGGCTGGGTTTCTCACAGGCCTATCCAAAGCCCACTGAAATTCCCAATGAAGACACCAGACTTTGTAGCTATGTACACACTCAGAAATTGTGCCTGCAGTTAGGTACCCACAAAAGGAATTGCAAGCACAAATCAAAAGGAATTTCACCTCCACTGCGGAGTGTCAACAGAGCAGCTAGGCACAGGGAGCAGAGGATTCATGGTGCTCAAATTCAGGGTCCGTGTGCCCTGTTCATAGTGAGCTCCAAGTAACTTACTGCAGGGGCCGTTTGGAGTGGGAAGGACCTGGAAATTTGCAAGTAACTAAAAGCCCCTCCACTTCCTTTTCCGTGATCTGCAGTTGAGACGAGGGGCGGGGGGAAGGAGAAGAGAGAGATTCTTCTCACCCTTCATGCCAGGGCAGTACCAAGCATTCAAACTTGGTACAGGATTAGGCCCTGTAAAGCCAAGTGAAGGCTGTGACAGATACTAGAAGGAAGCAAATGATATGACAACATTAGCCAGAAGGTGATTAACACAGTGCTAATAATCAGTGCAGACATTTGCAAATATATTACCTCTTTAGAGCAGCATCTTCAGAAGCTGAGAATTGAATGCTGAAGGGTTTCTCACACTAGAATTGTAATAGACCTCATATAATTGGGAGCACTAGCACAGATGGGTCATATAAAGAAGTAAAATGGATAGTAAAGAGTCCTGTCGTGACAGTAGAATTCAGTATGGTAGAAGTTAATTCTTAAAGACTCAATTTGCACTTGAAGCTTTAACCCTTTGGTTCTATTAGGGCCCAGCCCTGCAATTCTGTGCCTACAAACTCCCTACTGTCTTCAGGGTCAAGTTCTAATGACATTGCACAGATTACTGAATATAACATTTTATTTGCTGTGCCCTCTGGTTTCACTAATAGCCAGTGGTAGTTATCAGTTGAATTATATCTGATTCTATATTTCAGGTAGTCTTTCAAAACAAAAAGCCCTCCAAAAAGTGACCTTGCCTCAATGCCACATGCTTGTTTCCCTCAAAATATCATGAGCTAAATTCTCTACTTATGTGACTCCACTGAAATCAGCGTAGTTCTGCCAGCCAAAAGCTTGTACCAAGCAGAAGAATTCAAAATATTAGATTGGGATCTTAATGTAAGAACCTCCCTCTTGCATGGGTCATCAGAAGGATGGGAATCTGTGATCTTCAGCACCTTAGTACAGATCTGACCTAAAGAGAAAACTCCTCAGCGAACAGAGATAACTGGGCATTTTCCTTTAGTGGATCTGTCATTCAAAGTGGACAGGAAACACATTTTGCTGGTGTGCTACATCTGTACAATATAAATTAGCTTAAATAATAAATTAACAAACATGTTGCTATAAACATATTACAGTAGCAGAATATTTATTATATATCTATTTAATCTGGTTCCCCAAGACTTTTGGGAAAAACTACCGCCCTGTCTAAAAAAGCCCTTACATTTCCCTGTTCCTAACTCAATATTTTCCACTGAGAAATTCTTCTCTCCTCAAATTTAAAGGCAAGTGAAGTGAAAGCGAATAGACCTGTAGGGAACAATTTTTGATGTAAGAAATAGATTTGCCAATTTAGAAATCATATACTTCTAAATAAAAATTTAGTGAGATGAACCTAATGTCTGACTCATGGTAAACGTCTCATGTTTATTTTCTAAATATGGAGTAAAACCGCCACCAGTGCGTTCCAAGCAGCTTTGATGGGTAATCTTTTCCTTGGCACATAGGATGCTAGAACAAACTTCAGCATCATATATACAGGTAAGAATATAGAAAAAGGCCTTGAGAAGTTTAAATTCTTCACAATTTATCTTAGTAATAGGAGCTTCTTAAATACAGAGAAGTCGAAAATAGAACTATTAATCTCAGCAGCTGACAGGGTATATTTCACCCAAAATTTAATAGTAGGAGACAGGGCTACCTAGACTTCTTGTTCCAAGAGACTTTGCTGCTACTCCATGATTGTCTGTCTGGAATGAAATTTTCCCTAACGTACACTTTAGGGAAGGGGGGGGGGGGGGAGAGAGAGTATTCCAAGAAATCATTTCAGAACTAATTAAATAAATAAAGAGGTACAACTAGTCCAGCGTGCTTCAGCATTGTTCTCAAAACAATACATTATTAAACTGGGGCTGCTGTCTCAATTAGTTATCTATAACACAACTAACCTAGACCTGTGGTGAGCCTGGCATCAACTAAGTGACACAAGGTAACTACAAGAAGCTTCCTAGAATGGCCTTTCTTTCAACGACCAGAAGGAGCTAAGGTAATTAAGTTAATAACATAACCCTGAGTGATGGCTGAAATTCAGAGCAAGAAAAGCAGAAAGTGAGCTTCAGGGAATGCCTGCGTTTTAATGGGGGTAAGGGAACCTGTGACTACATCCTATTGCAAGTCTTTTGCTAATAAGCAGTGAAAGCAATATAGAACTTACTAGGCCATTAGATGAAATCTTGGAGAGGATTTATGGGTTGGAAGGATGAAAAAAGTAGATACCACACGGTAACCTTAAGTTAGAAATAGATTGCTCAAAATGTGCCATTTTAATGTTTATACCCAAAGAGCACATTTTCACCATTTCAAAAGCAGTTAGTTGCACTTTTGCATTGATCTCTTTTTCAGTGCTGACAGTTGTATTGACTTGAAGAGGGCGTCTTTTTCACTTGAACTGGCTGAATTACATACTAGGAATATTTATTGGGCTAAATTAGCCCTTTTCCCCCCATTCACAAACAGGTTGTGATTTTTACTAATTTGCTCAAGATTCACAATCATTCCATGAACACTTCCACCCCCACCCCCCCCACCCCCAAACTTATGCTAGTGTCTATGCATAGGTCACTATGAGCGTTTGTTATTCATTTTCTGTACTGTCACCTGCATCAAATGGTATTGTTCCTGTTCCCTGACTGGGCAACCTGAAATGCATGAACAGGAGGGATCCCTCTTTCTGTTTGAAAATAGTTTGAAAAATCTATTCTATTTGTCAAATTATCTATTTCCTTGAACAGCCTTTCAAATAAAACCTTGCTCACCTGAGCATTTGTAAAGACAGAAATTAAATGGGGGAGGGAGGCCACAAATCCCAACAAAGAGTTAAAGAGTTTGGTTTTCTTCCATAAAAATACCTGCTATTTATTTTACTTTATTGCCATATTCACCTAGCTCTAGTTGTCGCTAAAATATGTACTCCTATCCCATGCACATGTTCAGTGAAATCCTGGACCCATTGAAGTCAGTGGAAAAATCTCCATTAACGTCACCAGAGCCTGGAGCGTGTCCTCCTTGAAAGGAAACGAGGTGGTCAGATTAGAAAGATTAAACTAGAAATGGCTGGGTATGATAACAGAGGTGCGAGATGAAAGGTGGAGAAAGTCTTTTGGGGAATGAGATTAGGGAGACCCAAAGCATCTCTGTTTCATTACACCTTTTAGAAGCGCTCTGTTCATTCCAAACACAGAAAATACATCTTGTTCCATCCATTACAGTAATACTCAATATCCTCTCTCATTGTCTCTCTCTGACACAATCCTGCAACATGCCAACCACCTTCTGTCAAGTGCCGTGTGCTCTCAAATCTCATTGATTTATAGACTATACACATATCAGTTGTTAGTGTCATGCTAACCTTTACCTCAGACATAAGGGAAATACCTTTCCTGTCTCAACTGTACTTGCGGAAAAAATATGATATAGAGATCCATGTAAGAGTCAGATTTTAGCTAAATCTGTGCGGCTCTCAATTGCTTTTCTGTACGTTTTTATACTAGCTCTTTCAACATCGCCCTGCCCTCTAGATCTAAAAGCTGCATTAGCTGAAGTACAAGAAAGTCAAGTGACTTGAAGGATTACAGAAATGAACTACCCAATCATCCAGATTAGCCAAAAGTTTGGCTACCTCTCCTGGCCTCCACCTACCTTTCCACTCAACTAATATCCCAGCCAGCACAACACAGGTATCCAAATGGGGAAATTTTATTACAATTGAGTAAGACTTTCATTCTATCATTTGACTAGAAGTTTCACACCAAGGTCCAGCCTAATGGCAGGGTCATCTATTCTGCTATTTTGGTAAAGCTTGTTTCTTATGGGTAGGCAGCACCAAGGTCATGTTGCAGAGACACCATTCTCAGCTCCTGGAGGCCAGCACATATTTGGTCATTCAGCAGTAGCCCACTTGCTATGTAAAGAACAACACTTATGTGCGAGCAGTGACGTTTGTCCCAGTGATAGGCTGTCTAGAAAGAAATAAGGACACTTGAGGATTTACAGAGACACAGCGTGGAGAACTTATTACATCTGTTATGAACAGCAAGACTTATTTTTATGCAACGTTGATTACTAATTTCATAATAGCATAGGGCAAGGTCCCAGATGTTCAACTGAAAGGAAGAGAACCATCTTTAAAAAACCACCCACAAAAACTATTGAGCCTAATGTGATCTCACTTAACTGTATTTATACTGATGTAACTCCACTGACTTGGATGCAGTCACTCCTGATGTCAGATTCTGAACCATTACCCTGTCAAGTTAGCAACTCGTCTTCCTGACAACAGGATAGAATCCCAAGATGTTGCAGCAGTTCCAAAAGTATCAAAGCATACTTTAAGTTTTGTGGCTCTTAAAGCATTGCGCAGTGCAAGAATTCAGAGTATTCATATTTCTCTTAGTTGTAACATTAAAAAGAGTGATGAGTTATCACATAACCACTAAGAATCAGAGCTGGTTAGAAAAGTTTTGATGAAATTTCTTCAAAATATGTTATTTTGTAAAAGCCATATAGTTTTGCAGAGGAGCATCTGTTTCAATGAAGTTTTCATTAGGGAGCTTTTTTTTTTTTTTTTTTTTTTTTTTTTTTTTGGAGAGAGAGAGAGAGAGAGAGAGAGAGAGAGAGATGCACACTCGGAAGCCCAATTGGTTAGGGCATTAGTTTTGGAGGTGGCAGACCCATATGAAACTCCCTGCTCTACCTGATTCAGAGTGGTATGGGATTCAAAGCTCTGTTCTAACTCAGAGAGAGCAGGGACTTGAGCCTGTGTCTTCCCCATAGCCAGTGCCCTGATCACCAAGCTAGAGACACAGATACAGACATTGAAAAAGCTCAGGTTTTGATCTGAAAAATGGATATTTTGACAATTGACAATTGACATCTCATGAAAGTATTTGAAAGGTCTCGGTTTTGTTCCAGCATGTAACAAAAACAAATTCTGAAGCCTCGAAAGTTGCCATGAAAAAAATGGTCGTCCTTTGGACAGCTCTGCTAAGAACTTTGGGCACACTTGAAGGTCCTTTCCTCTTTCCCTTCCCCAGTTGTCTTGTGTGCTTACATATTGCAAAGGCCCAATAAAATGTGTTAATAGGCAGAAAACTTTTTTCCAATAGGTTGTTCTTGGAACTTAAGACCAGCCAAGTACATTGTTTAAGTTAAAGTCAGTGAGCTCAAGAAGGACAGTTGCAAGTGAAAAGACTGACACTGTTAGTGATTTATATCAATTTAAGATGAGCTGGGAAGCAGCGGTAGAAAACAAGTCAAGCTGAGGCTAAACCTAACCATGCTTGGAGAATGAATCTTTTGCAAAAGTCTTTTCAGTCAAAATGAGTTGAAGATACAAGGAAGGAGACCGGAGAATTAGAGAATATAAACAACAGGGGCTAATCTAAGCCCAGAGAACTTTCTAGTAAAATCTGTAAAGGGCAGCTCTATGTCATACAGACCATTATTACATGAAGTCTCACAATTATAGATGGGCAGAAATTTCCCTTTCAAATGAATTTTTATTGGAAAAAACAGTTTGCACAAAAATCAAGATTTTCAAGACCCTTTTGGTTTTCCCATTGGGGAAAACCTAAGCAAAGTATATTATTTTGGGTTGGTGCAACCTGAATGAAATATTTCAATTTGCTGAGCTGACCTGAATTTTTTTGTCTGAGTCAGTTTGACATTAAGCTGCATTTCCTTATTTTGGTGCACTAACTCATGAGAGTTATAATTTGAGGTACCTGAGATCATCTCTTCCCCTATAGGTCTTCCCTCTCAAGCCAAACTATCATTTCCCATGATATAATATAATCTTCCCTCTGATTGAGCACCATGGTGTATCATGGGAGATGTAGTCTGGTCAGGGATGCCAGCCCATAGGAGAGAATGGGAAGACCAGACAAAAAACTACAACCTCCATGAGACAATACATTTCCACCAGAAAATGCAGTTTAATCTTGAACTGACTTGAAATTTAGTTTTTCAGGTCAGTTCAAAAAAATATTTCAGTTTAGGAATATCAAAGTGTTTCACTTTGATCAAAAATGCCAAAATAAAACATTTCATCACTTCCAAATTAAAGATTTTCAGAATATTTCATTCTCAGAAAGATTTTAATATTTCAACTTTTCATCCTGATTTGGGACAAAACCAAATTGAAATATCATAACTTTTTATGGAAAAGAAATTACAGTTTGTGCTCCACCATGCTCTCAAGGCTCACTATTCTACACTCACCTCTTTAAAGTCAATGTAAGGCAGCTCAAAGAGATAGAAAGCCATGGACTCACGTGCCACCAGTGTGGAAATAACACTCATATCAATATAATCTTCTCCACCAAGATATCCCAAAGCTAAGAAGGGAATAGCAGATGGATGGATGGATACTAATGAGCTCGAAATCCATCTAGAAAAGATGGACACAATATAGCAAGAAACGCTATGGAAACCTTGCCAATACTCTAACCTTGCCAAAAATAAAAGACATCCGACCAAAGAAAGTCAAAGTGGTGTAAACCCTTGGTGTCATGGTGGATTCCTCACTGCTCCATTATGTGACACATTACGTCACCGTGGTAACAAATGCCTTCTTCTCTATCTCCTTGACTAGGAAACAGTACTATGTCATTTTGGCCAAGAGCCTAATCACAGTTTCACTCTAGATTCAGCTATTGCAACTTGCTGCTTCTGTGGGGGAAACACAACATCAGGCAGCTGCACTCCCGCTCCCCACATAAATAAAAAGGCCAGCGTGAACACGTTACTCCACATTCATCCTAGAACAGAATTCAAAAGTCCTTGCCCTAATTTACAAAACCCATAATAGGGTTGAAATCTGGCTACCTCAGTGACTGACTGAGCCTTTGTGATACTCTAAGACAACTGTAGCTAGAAGGACAACAATTTAGCATACTCAGCAGCAGGGATCGAGTTGTGGCACTCCAGAGGACATGAGGCGGACCATAATCCTGACTGTGATCAGACTGAAAGAAAAGATCCTCTTATGATATGCTGTTCCCCAGAAATGTCACCCGTTAAAACAAAACAAAACCCCTCATACTTATTTTCTCATTTATATTACCATAGCACCTAGAAACCCTAGTCATGGACCCAGGGCTGGATTAACCATCAGGCTAATAAGGCTATAGCCTTAGGCCCTCCTATTTTTTAGGCCCTACTGGTCAGGCAGGGGGCGAGGAGAGAGGGGGGAGCGAGTTTGCTCACGCAGCCCTGCTGGAGCGTTCCTGCCAGCAGGAAAGGCAAAGCAGCCCCCTGTGGCTTGGAAGGAGCTCAGCTGGGCCAGCAGCCAGCTGCTTCCGCTCCCTCCCATCTGCATCTCCCTGTGCTGCAGGAACATAGTGCCAGGTATCCGGTTAACACTGGTGAACAGACACTAAAAATCTGGTTACCACAGGAACCCGTGCCAGCCATGGGTGTAGTTTGAGCAGGCACTGCCCCCCGCTTCCCCGCCCACCCCCAATTTCTCCAGAGCTCTGCTTAGCTGTCGGGGAGGGAAGAAGTTCCCTCTGTCCCTCTCCTCTGCTGAGGCTGGCAGGCAGCTCCAGACCAGGACGCTGTGTCCTGGGTCCTAGCGCCCATCACAATCATCTTCTATGTGTGCTGGGTCCCGTTTCTGGACAACTGGTGAGTGCCTGTGGGGGGCAGGGCAAGGGGGTGATGGGGGAGAAGAGGCAGTACCAGAGCGGTGGGTGGGAAGCTTGCACAAAAACTGCACACAGTCTATTCAGCTCCAGCCAAAACTATTGCCCCCCCCCCACCTTTAAGGATCGAATTCCCACACATTTGTAGGAAAAACAAAACATCCCATTCTGAATACCAGTCCTTTAACATTTACAGAACCTTCCATCGAGGGGCTTCAGGTTTATGATGTGCTGTGTTCAATACTGTATTGAACTGTACTAAAAATCAAAGACATCCAGTGTTTTCCTTTGATGTATTTTTTCTGAACTGGGATGCACAGGGCAACTCAGTTCTTTATGCTCAGCCTAGTTCCATAGGCCAAGGCATCTTTGTAGTTTTAAGGGGTTGCAAAAGCACTGGAGGAAGCTCAACATACAATGTTGTAGGTTTCTCCCCCCCCCGCCCAAGCATAGGCGCCAACTCCGTGGGTGCTCTGGGGCTGGGAGCATCCATGGGGAAAAATTAGTGAGTGCTCTGCACCCACCGGCAGCCTACTCCCGTCCCCCCCGCCCACCTCCTCCTCCGCCTCCTACCCTGAGCACGCTGGGTCCCCGCTCCTCTGCCTAGCCTCCCAGCGCTTCCCGCCCGGCCAACACTAAACAGCTGTTTAGCTGCTCCGGGAGGGGGGTGGGGAGAAGCAGGAACGTGGCCTGCTTGGGGAAGAGGTGGGGCCAGGGTGGGGATTTGGGGAAGGAGTGGAGTCGGGGCAGGGACAGGGGCGGAAGGGGATGGGAGCAGAAGTCAGCGCCTATGCCCTCAAGGATTTTAAATCCACTTCTTAGCAGGCTATGATAGAAAGACTGGCTGAATAGGCTAAAGGCAGGTTCTGTCCATTTGCTGGTTCTCTAGCAGCTCAATCCATGATGAAAGTACCTCACATTTGACTTCTTTTGAGATTCACTCCAAAAACTTTAAGCTAAATAAACATGAAGTTAGTCCTCATTTTTCTGCCCCAACTCAGACTAACTTCTTTCCCAAGTGGGCAATGGTGGGTAAGCAGGGAATGTGTGTGATTCGAGAAGCGAATGAGAACACAGGACAAATCCTGCTGACAGTTACACCTGTGTAGTCTTATTGACTTCAGGGAGAAGAGATTTTTGCACAAGAATAGATTTTGGTCCCTTCTGCTTTTTCTACACCTGGTATAAGCAGAATCTCATTTACTTTCCTCCCCTCAACTCTGAGCACTTTAAAGGGGAAAAAATAAGCAAGGTGTGCTTGATTTACATATGATAACAAGACAGGAAGCTTTCCTTGATTCTACCCAAGCCTTAAACACCAGCCCTGATGTAACAAGGGTGTCACCACAGCGGCCTTGGCTGGACTGTTCTTTTGAAAGATCCTTAAATGGTTCTTTTAAGATGCTGATTTTCAGTGAAGTCTTTTTGTTCAGGGGGGCAGAGAACACAACAGGGATTAGCTCTGTTTTGTCAACTCCTAGTCATTCAAAAGCTGAATTGTTTACTGTTTGTACAGTGACTTTGAGGAGCTAACATAGTACAGAAGTGCTAAATATTATGACTGGGCAACCATCTAAAGATCTGTGTCACTTCTAGCTGTTAGCTTTTTCTTACAGAAATCTTAAAATAAACAAATGCAAACTCTAGGGGGGCTGGTGCACACAGAACTCATGCTTAAAAACCCCTCATGTCAGAGCTGCTAATCACACATTCTAGAATAGATAATACTTAGCCCTGCCATGAGTGCAAGGGGACTGGACTAGATGACCTCCCAAGGTCCCTTCCAGTCCTGTGATTCTATTCTATGATTCTAATTGTGGAAGAGCTTGGTGACAGAAGGGCCCGATGTGGTGAATCACTGGAGATTAGCTATACAAACTGGGTATCATCCCACAAATATTTGGATTCAATGTGAAAACACTAATTCATTGTCTTCAACCAGTGCAACACTGGGAGGCAGCTTTCAAAGAAAGACAGCCTAAAATACAATGCCACCCAATGTAATTTTCCCCACTCCTACTTCCTCTACTTCAGTGGATTTTACACCGGAGTGGTTTTCTTTTACATAATAAAAGCTGGCTGCCTCCCAGACTGTGGTCAAGTGAGACAGGGTGTGTGGTGTAGAGCTTGGGGGAAACACCTGCAAGGCTTGTCTTTGCACAGTGCCAGAGGAGAAACACAGAACAGAGAGCTTCCAATCTAAGGCAAGAGACGACAGACAGATACAGGCAGACAGACAGGGGAGTACAAGGAAGCAATGAGACACTGGTAGTCAGCATGATAGTCAGTGGCCTGTTGCCAAGTTTTATAGCATCACTGTAGATGAGGGATTTAAAGGAGGGCGATGAGGTAGTGAATGTTTATGGGGAGGTTCTCCGAAGTGTGAGGGGCACCACGGGAGAAAGCACAAAGGTGCATGTTTGTAAATTTGACAAGTGGGCAATGGAGGCTGGAAACATGGGCCAATCAGAGGCCGGAGATGACCTCTGAATAGTGAATGAGAGGTGATAGGGCAAGGATGGGTCATGAAGGGCCTTGGAAATGTGGATAAGTAGTTTAATAGAGATAGATATCTTTGATAGAGATAGAGAAGGTGGAGCCAATGGAGGGAGGCAAAGAGGGGTCTGATATGGTCAAAGCAACAAACTAGGAAAATGATCTTTTCAGGAACATTCTGAAACCCAAGGAGACAAAGGAATTTTTAAGACAAAAAACAAAAAAGAAACCCTTTTCTGCTTCATCATAGTTTAGTGCTAAGATATCAAGGCAACTAGAAGCTTGTGTAATGCCGACAGACCCCGCCTCCCCAGTCGTCGGCCGGCAGAATCGAACTTGGGGCCTCTGGACCTTTGTGTATGAGCGAAAAGCAATATGACCCTTTGCTAAAGCTATAGAGCAGACTCAATCTCTGTCTCTAAGTGGTCTCGGTGCCACTAGATGGAACAGAACACAATACCCAGGAGGTGTGTAGGTTACATACTTCCCCTAGCTGAGGAAGCACGTCTCGAGCTTTAGAAATCCCGGACGAGCCCCCACTTGTAACACTTACCGACCCCGGTCCTCGGTGGACAGGATTGAACCTGGGACCTCTGAAGCTTAGTGCATGAGCCTCTACTGCATGAGCTAAAGCCATATGCCCCTTAGCTAAGGCTGTAGAGCAGACTCAATCTCTCTCCAAGTGGTCTCAGTGCCACTAGATGGGACAGAACACCACACCCAGGAAGTGTGGGAGTTATATTTGCAAATACAGTAGATAGATTCCAGCACGCTAAACAGTGCATTCTGCACTTAGATATTATAATTGATTGGCATGTGGCTGACAGCTCTCTAAATTTACAAAATCAAGTTATATATAGATCGATGAAATGTGATTTACTACAATGAAAGACCTCAGTGATTAATTTGTATCTGGATACACATGGATACAAAAATATTTACAAATTATGTGCAAATTGTTTATGAAGCCGGGGGGGAGGAGGGGCTACGTTAGAACTCACCTAGTTCTTAACTTCAAATGCAGCAAAATAAATTGTTTTCTTTAGACAAATAAAAGGGCAGCCCAACCCAGAGTGGAATTTACAAGACTAGAAGTCCGCAATTTCAGCATAGGGTTTAAATGGCACACAATATCAAAAGGTTTGGAAAATGAATAAGGATTGCATTAGGTATTTACCCACAGCCCATTGCATTATCAACAACCCCAGTTAATCACTGAGTTGATGATGCAGTAGAATTCTTTGAACAAAATCCTGATGGTAGATTTTGGAGAGTCAATATGCATACAATTCTTTATCATTCGTTTACATATAGGTTTCTCGAAAAGTTACAGTCTTGGAAATACTGAAATAGAATAAATGGTTGACAGATTTTTGCTCAAATCACCCATTTTTAAATACAGATATCATTTTAGAAATATTGTATAGAGATAGCGTTTGCACCACTGCTAAGAGAAATGACTGACAGCAAACTTGAAATGACTCCAAAGTGGTGACATTTCTAAACCCTAATGTGTTTGTAGAGGACATATGTATAGCATACTTTTTCCTAGATCAGAATAAAAGCAGCTCTGGGTTAAATTAACATCAGGGATACAGCTGACTGAATCATTCAGAATGAATAATTTATTTGACAAATTTAGCTTTTCCTGCTTTCCACATATTCATAAGCAGAGCCATTTTCTGTGTTAATTATTTGCATGTATTCTGTATTTTGAAAACTCCCTGGGTTAACAGTGACTATTTGAAATTTAGAAGTGTTTTGCTTCATTGTGATTGCCCACATAATGCACATTGTCTTTGATCCAAATAGATAAGTTCAGAGGAACGTCTCCAGTGAACACTGGTGTTTGTAAACAAATTCTGTTTTTGCAAATCCTTGTCCATCCAGGTCTGAAGTTCACTTTCAATGACCATTTCTGATAGTAAAACTCAACACAGCTAATATTCAAAGAAAGCAAATACAAAGGGAGTACGAATACGACCAAAGAATGTTCATTTAACATCTGATTGTTGCACTGTTTTCTGAACGCTACTTAGGAATCAAGGACAAATGGTGCAAGTTATGAAGCTCTTTACTGCAGTACTACATTTGCCTATTTTAAAAGCATCTACTGATAGTAGAATATGGAAAGATTATTAGGTGAAAATATATTTCTAACAAAATATTTTCTTTAAAAGGACCTGCTGAAGTGTTACAGAAAGCTAGTTTATCTCATTTTGATGTTGGACTCCACTTAAAAACCTGTAGACTAAAATAAAATACAGAGGGAACAACAAATAACCGAAGGTTAATAGTGACCATGTTCTACTGCCTATTTCTGAAACAGATGTTCTCAACAAGCTTTTCATCTTACACTCTAAGAAATCAACCAGCTACAATGAAATTGAACCCCCTCTTCCTCACCCATCCCTACCCTCCCTCCCACACAGTCACCTATATTGTTTATCCTATTTTGATATTTCTCAGTTCAAGTTACTGAGGTATCCTTTGAGGGGAAATCAGCTTGTGTTATAACATTGTCCAAAGATAGGAATAACTCAGATTTAAAATATGTAACCCAATATCAATTCTATCAGCCTGTCCAAAACCGGGGAATAATTAATAGTTATGAAGGTGTTGGTAAAGACTCACCAGGTAGGGGCGTGTTCAGATTTCCACTTAAGCAGGACTTAAATTTCTCTGTTACACTTCATTGATTTTAGTCTTGGGCACATTCACTTTTCAGATAACATTTTTATGTAATTGAAATATAGATACCGAGCAATTTTTGATGAGGAAATAATTAAAATGCTCCTTTTTAAAAAACTTGGCTGGCAAAGTTTCTTCACCCTCCACCCCCACTAATGTAACAAAATAACAGCCCTCCCCTAAATCCACACACACACACCGTGCACTGCAACAGCTACTATATAGCATCCCTGGCTCCAACAGTCCCCATCTCCAAAACCGCTTCCCCCTCCCCATTCAGTTCTAAATGTCTCATCTCACCCTCTCCCAGACTCCCACTGCACATCCAAACAGTTCTGACCCCACCAACTTAGCACCATTCAGCTTCCTGTTCTGGCACAACTTTTAATCCTCCCTCTGGTTCAGCTCGGAGACACCCAACCTCTTTCCTCAGCCCAGCCAATTTCATCTCAACCTCACAGCTCTGACCCCACCTAGGGCCACCTTCAGCTACTCTGAACACCCCTTCTCCTTGCTCCCACCCCAAGACCCAGCTGTGATTTCCCTTCTGTCCTCACCCCCATGTTTCCATTCTGAACCAGCTCCAATCCCCACTCTTCCTCCACCCAGCTTTGACCCTAGCTCCAAATATAGCTCTGTCTGTCACAGACACCCCCCAGCCCAACCCCTTTCCCTTCCTTTCTTCCACCCACCTGCTACACATCCCAGTATCAGACACAGCCACTCAAGAGCACATCTCTGGTTTGGCCAGGCTAACAGATCAGCACAGCTAAAGGGTTGCTGATAGCACTGACTCCATTTTCCTTCTTCCCCTCGCAGCACTTTGGTTATGTTTCCCTTCCCTACTGCTTTCTGTGTCTTTAGGGCAGCTTGCTGTTCTCTCACTATCCCTGGAAATGCTCTTTTTTCTGTTGTTAGGGGAGCTGGGACTGTTTGCTGCATTTGCTCTACTTATGGCCTGCACACCCAGTTTCTTTGCAGAGATTTGTCCTTGTGGACTTCTCTATCCCTGACTGGTACTTTTCTTGCCCTTTCAGCTCTGTCTCTCCTCTCAGCAGAGCTCCTCTCCAAGGAGCAAAAGAACAAACCCTCCCCTCTGTCTACAGGGCTTCACTTACTTTAGTTTCTTCCCTTTCTCTTCTCTTCTCTTCTCCTCTCTCTCTCTCTCTCTGGGAGGATCACAATCCACGTGATGGAGGAAGGTGCCCACAGAGGCAAACCTGGGAATTGCTTAATTAAAGCCAAGCAACCCAGAAAAGGCAACACTTGTTGAGCCCCTTCACTGTTAACTCTTCCATTGCCAACCCAGCACACCTCAGCTGACACTTATTCTGAAAGGGTGTGAGCTTTTTCTCAGTCAGCCTGTTCCCATCTCTAGTCATAAGCATGAAAACTTGTCAGAGAATCTTAAGATGTTTTCCCTGGGATCAGTAAATCAGTATTATTATCTCCAGCTCGGCCTATCCTTCACATCATGGGGGAGAGGGAAGTGGCCTTTCTACTGAAGATAGTGCCTCCCTTCAGGTGAGAAGTAGGGGAGTGATCCCCTGAAGATGAAGGGGGAGGGCTAATTGTGCCCCTCCCCAATGATGGGAGGTGAGGAGAGATGTCCCTTCCTGGTCTCCTCCAGAAGACTCTAAGGGTGAGTCCTCACTGTGGGACCCTAGGTGGGGGAAGCAAGGAGCAGGGGGTGTCTGCTTCTGAGGGGCTAATACAGAGCTGTGAGGAAAAAGTGGGGGAGGTTAAAGGTGGGCCTAGTTGGGGGAGAGGGCATTATTGAGCATTAGGCAAACCCTGTCACCCCTCTTCTGGCTGGCTTCCCCATATGGACACTCATTGCAATTCCCCATCCAGAACCTGGATTATGGTGGCTGGTCTAGTTTAGGTACTGGTGCAGGACTTGGCCCCATAGTGAGAAGGAGCAATGCTGGCCACCCCGTTGCCCACTTGGATTTGGCCCCGCTAGCCCTCCATCATGATAGCAGAACTAAAATTGAACAAGTAGGGTTGTGACCCCAGGCATCAGGTTGTAACTCCACTCACTCCTGCGTCAGTACCTGAACCAGACCAGCCGAAGCTCAGGTTACCCTCCTCCCCGAACTGGTTGGCCCTAGGCATGTACCCAACTTACCTATACAGTGCTAGGGGAAGATGAGGAGATTGGAACTAGGCTGGGGTAAGCAGATGCAGAAGGTCAGAGCTGAGATGTGGGGTGACTTGAAAGTTAGACTGGAGGGACTGTGATGTAGGGGGGGCCATTAATCATGGAGGAGGTGGGCTCATCTGGACACTATTTCTACTCTAATTGAATTAAAGCAACTAATGATATTATTAGTGTTTTTGATAAATAAATCTGAGTAGCCGGTTCCATTGATCTAGCGGAGTATTATGTTTGAGTAGATTTAAAAAGAGTGGGGTTAGCTAGGGCTCTTTGAACTGTTTCCAGAATTGTCTATGTGAACGTACAAATGTTTGTAAAGCTGCCAAATTTATTTCTCAACAACACGGTGGTACTAAAGAAATCTTACAAGACTCTGCCTTGGGCAGGTCTATTATTTCTTTAAATGTACATGGACTGTACAGAATTCATCCAAGGGGTGCTATTTCAAATGATCTTATTTCCTTTCCTAAACTAGGGTGATATCACTCACACACTGGTCTCCAGAATTATTTTGAGCAGAGTGGGCATTTTATACATCTGTCAATTAGATGGCTTTCTTTATGCATTATAGTAGTCTGCTTGGTTCTCTGAATATGCTGCATTGTGGCTTGTTTGAGTTCTTGGTTCTTATAGGGCAGTGTTTGGAAAGCCTCATTGCATCCTTTATGCCTGCACTCTCGTTCAGTTGGATTATTTGTGTGAGCAAGGAAAGTGGGATTTGGCCCATTATTTTTAGAACTATGCTCCTAGTCTGTTAGTCTGATAACTTCCTCTTTGTATCTTCTGTGGACAGTCTTTTGAATCTTCAGCAGCTGAGATTTGGAGCACACTAGATAAGGAATTAAAGAGAGCAACATGTTTGAATTTTGGTCATCTTAACCATAAAATACTTGTAGTTGTTATTCGTAACCAGCCTGGTGATAGTGTTATATTTACTATTTTTACTGTAATATTCAGTATTTGTGGCGTTTCATAACATTGATGGTTTCATAAGCAGTAATGAGTTTCTAGTGATATACAATAGCATAATAGGCAGTGTAAGTATCCTCTGTATTTCTTTTGGTAATGATATGATATATAAACTAGTTTGGCTAAGAAATCTTTTGAAAAGGAGAACTTGTTTCCAATAGATTTTTGTTTTTACCTAGATAAATAAAATCCTGATCTGAGATGTTAATGAAAAGTTTAATAAGGCCCTGCCTCTATTCTTAGTGCCAAACATTGTTATACAGTTTAATTATTTATATTAGTTCTAAGGAGGGAAAAGTGAACTTAATAGAAGAAATTGATCTACTGGAAGTATTACACTATATTGAGATGCCAGAATATTGTTTGCAAATCCTTGATTAGCTGAACTAATGAGGCATGTGAGATGTTAGGAAAAATCTTTCTAACTATAAGGATAGTTAAGTACTAGAATAGGCTTCCAAGGAAGGTTTTGGATCCCCATCATCAGAGGTTTTTAAGAACACTCGTCAGGGATGGTCTAGGTATACTTGGTGCTGCCTTACTGCAGGGGGCTGAGCTAGATGACCTCTCGAGGTTCCCTCCAGCCCTACATTTCTGTTGTTCTATGAATGTTTCAGTGAATGACAAGTTACTCCTTGATATGCTAAGGGAGTATGTCTTCCCATAAAAATTAACCTAAATGAATTTGGAGCTGATTTATGAAGGTGTTGTCTAAAGTACCTATTACCCTGAGTAAAACACAGCTCAGTGAGATCTCCATGTATTAGGTATATCACCTATGAAATACAAGTGCCATTTACTTTCCAGTGGAATATTAGCATATCAAAGTGATACTTCTGCATTCCAGCACCACCTGGAAGTTTTAGTAAGGGTCAGCAGTGAAGGATTAATGATCCATTAGAAATGTCAAAAGAAAATTCCAGCCTATTTTTTGCTCAAAAAACATAACCTTAAAAAATACTTCAAAAGTCTATTTAAGTATGAACAAATCACACTTCTCAGCAAACAAAGGGAGTTAATATTTTCCACTTCAAGGGGGGGGGGGGAATCCATCAATTCTAGTATAAACTGATAAACAATGAAATAAAGATGTGAAGAGCTAGCTTAGCTTAGTTTTTCATATGAACATCAGCCACAGCATATTAAGCTGAGCCAGAACCATACCCTGGATGCTCACAGCTATGGTTAAACAACCACAAGACTTCTGGCTCTTATTTGCAGAATTGCCTCGCATGTCTGTTTGTACAGAAAATGTCATTCATATGCCCTAGAAAATAGCCTCATGGCTGGTAAACTGCAACCCTGAGACAGCACCATCTACACTCTGAGATCCCATTAGATAAAATGTGGTATATTTCCAAATCAACGAAGAAGGCTCATGTCCTATGTATGTATCCCATGATTATTAGAACCTTTCTCCAGCTTTGTGAAAATGTACTAATAGGGTTCACTAGTGTACTTAAGAATATTGTGTCAATATCAGTTGCCATTCATAGCTATATTAACTTCTTAATTTCACTGTGAAATTCACCTTGCTTTCAACATTTACTTACAGGTAAGGTACAGTCTTTTCCTACCTTTTTTTTTTAATAGCTCCTTAAAATCATTTTTGTGATAACTTGCATTGGTGGTTATCTTTTCCTGTTTGCCTCAATAAAAGTGGTGCATCTCTTCTTTTTGTCATCCTCAATTCCTAATAATTATTTTTAAAAAAAAACACCTCTGCAAAGCAATAGCAGGCAGGAGGTTCAGAGCCCAAGTTGGGTGTTTAGATGACTAAAGACTTGTCTTCACTGTGATAGTTAGCTGCAGATACTCAGCTTAAGGCAGGCTAGCTCAAGTGACAGTGCAAAACACCTGAGCAACGCAAAGGGATTAGATTAGCATGTAATGAATTGTGTTAACTCAGGTTTTGCCTATAGCTGCATAACACTTTCAGCCCAGTCCCCTTGACAGACCAGCTAACTTGAGTTTAAAGTGCCATTTAACATGAGGTAAAGATTTGTGGGTGTGTCTGAGAGTCAGGTTGGAGCAAGAATCAATTTATCTCTCAAACTAACACTGCAGTGAAGACAAGCCCGAAGGCCCCAATTCTTCAAATGGATTTACATGAGAAGAGTTATGTCCTTGTGTGGAGCCCCACTAAAGTCAGTGGGGCTCTGGGGGAAGGGGTCCTCCCTGTACGATTGGGGCCTAATATTATAACCTTCTGGGACTTTTCAAATGGAATACTGCCTTGGAAATTGGGAAAGGCATTTTTATTATCTGGCTTATTCTAAGCATTAAGTAAATAATTTCAGACTGAGGGTCTTGAATGTGTCAGAACTGCGTATAAATGGAATATACTGTAGAATGGAGTGAGTAGAAACTAGGGCTGGTTGAAAAATCTTTTGTTGGGGGGGAAAAAAAAATTCTGACCGAATAGAATTTTTGACGAAACAGTTTTTTAGGAAGAGGGTCTGCTTTCTACAGGCAACTTCAACTTTTTTTTTTTTTGGTCAAAAAAACAAATACCCTAAACCGAAGTGTTTCCTCCAAAAAACCCGAAATATTTTGATTTGGAAATGCTGCCCCAATGCTTCATGGGAGTTGTAGTTCAGTGTTTCACATGCCCATTGTCCTCTATGGACAGGGCTTCCCAACTGGACTACATCTTCCATGATTCACAATGGACAGATACTCATGATGTAGAACCTCCCCTCTCCCAAGAGCGTTGAACGCGGTGCATCGGGAAAGATATAATTCAGCAAAGGAGCCTGGTGTATAGAGAAGCATGAGATACCTACATTATAGCTCCCATGAAGCATTGGGGCAGCATTTCCAACTCAAAATGTTTTGAGGATGAAATTGTTCAGTCTTTGAATTTTCACTGAAAAAACTGGACAAATTAATATTTTTGATCAGCTCTAGTTGAAACAACTGCTAATAAAAGTTTAGGGAGTTCGGGTTTTGTTTTAACAGAAAATAAAGTTGCCATTTTTAACATTGTAGTGCTGGTTTCTGACCGAATTTTCTGGCTCTCTGTATGCTGCATATTTTTCACTGAGATTACACGGAGGGGGTGGGGTTTGCTATACAGACAAAGTACTCCCTGAGTCCTAACCTGTCTGCCTATTGCTCTTGTTGTAATCATATTGTCTGTTCTTTGTGAGCAAGATTTCTAGCTAATTGCAATTTGCTTTTGTCTATAATTGTTCACTATTACAAGTGGTACTCGAAAAGTCATTTAACATTAGCTTTGCTTGTTGAACCATATTTGAATGTGAACTAAAAGATTGCTGCCAGGGTTTTGTTAATGTGTGATTGAAAGTTAATGTTAGCTCTGTTCTTTTAACTATAAGCTCACAATATACAATAACTTCTTTAAAAGTTTCCTGCCTCACGGTATGGGTGAGGTAGTAACATGAAATGTCATTAGTAAGGTCTAGTTTGTCTTATGTGTAACTTTCCTTTTACACATGTAAGGGAAAATAAGAAATTGGGATATATTTGATCGCTCTAAACTATGAGTGGTTTGAATTCCAAAGAATTTGTGCCATTGACTCTGCCAGCTCTTGGTTTCTTATTTTTTGTGTTAGATCAGGGTTTCTCAAACTTCATTGCACCATGACCCCCTTCTGACAACAAAAATTACTACATGACCCCAGGAGCGGGGACTGAGCTCGGCCAAGCCATGCTGTCCAGGGGGGGCGGGCAAAGGCCGAGCCCCACTGCCCCAGGTGGAGGGGAGGGGCAAAGCCGAAACCCAAAGGCTTTAGCTCCAGGCAGGGGGCTTGTAACCTGAGCCCTGCTGCCCACAGCTGAAGCCGTTGGACTTCGGCTTTGGCCCCGGGCAGTGGGGCTCGGGCTTTGGCCCCAGCAAGTGTAAGCCAGCCCCGGTGACCTCATTAAAACGGGGTCATGACCCACAGTTTGGGGTCCTGACCCACAGTTTGGGAATCGCTGTGTTAGATTAATACTAATAAATAGAAAGTAGCACTGTTCAAAATGTCTTTCTTTTTAAGACCTTCATTCCATTTCAACTATACAACAAATGTTCCTCACATCCTTTTTAGAGAGAGACAAAGGGTTCTACTAGCCTCTAATAACTGTATGGCACACGCAACCAAAAACAAATGTTTTCAAAAACTGATCCACAGCCTGTATACCGTTCAGGTTTAGGCCTATACAGTTTGTTCAGAGAGCAATACCAGTCCAATAACATTTTATATAATGGCCCAAGTACATACCTTTGTCTGAATCCTGCTCACTTAACTCTTGTGGGTTAGCCTCATGATCTGATTTGGCCCATCATCTTGTATCTAAAAAGTTCTCATCTAAATGCTTCTTCCCAATCTTTGATCCTGGGAGGTAAAAAGCACCCAAACTCCCACTGAACTCAGTGGAAGCTGGGTCAGCTTAGCACCTCTGCATCAGCCCTATACAGTATTCTAGAAGACTATTTGAATGCCTTACGCATTTTGTTGGAAACTCTAAATGTAGAAAGAACATTCGTCTGTTATGAGTTGCCCTAATACTAAGGGGAGGATTTTTCTCCTACTTGATAAAGCTTCTGAAACGAAGGTATAAAAAATAGTAGTAGAACAGGCAATTTAAACTCTCCCTTCAATCAAGACAAAGCCGCAAAGCTGCCAATTACAAAAAAAAAAAATTGAGAATAATAAAAAGTCCTTTACATTTCTTAATCTATCTCTGGAGAGGATATAATACAACCTCCAATAGGTTGAAATGGAATTATATTATTTCTTATTTCTCTTTTTTTAAAATTTTTTTTTAATTTTTTTTTATTTTACTGAATACTAAATGTTAAGAGCCAAAGGGGGAATGGGAAAGAGAAGATATGCACTAACCTTTATTATTTTAACAGATACTAATCATAAGACTAATAAACCTTTGGGGCCATCAATTTAAAATGAGACTCTCCATGAAAGTCAATGGAGGTTTCTGCTGGAAACCGATGGGGTGATATGGCTTTTTACAACTCCTGCTCACTTGAGCCGTGTTGGTAGGTAGTCACATTGAAGTCCATAGGACTTTTTACTCACGTGAGTTGTTCAGCAAGGCTTGGCAATATTTTCATTTAAATTCACTCATTATTCACCCGACAAATCATATGAAATGAAAGTAAATAACTGCAGACAATTTTAAACACTCCTCCACTATTCTCGTTATCCACTGTAAAGATTCAAGCATTGACACCTTAAACATACAGTTGCAAAAATGCACATTCCTACGACTGCCCTCTTTATTTTAAAAACGTACGCCACCGGGGCAAGGAGAAATAGAGGGCTTGATTCTGCAGCTCTCAGTTAGCAACTTTGACTCCCCCAACTAGGCTCTTTGAAGTCAGGTGTGAAAGGTGGGATCATACTTGTCGAGACATTTCTTTAATTCTGCGGCTGTGCAGGTCATCAAATGATGATGATGTTAAAGGACGAGCATTGACTTCAACATGGTTCTGCCTGAAAAATGTTTTTATTTCCTGATCTCCTCAGTAACACCTAAGATCATTAACTATTTTTAAGATCAGCTGTAAAGAGAAAATATGTATATTTTTGTTATTAGTTTAGCAGTGGGTCTTTGACACGACGTAGAAGACAAACATTTTTTAAGAATAGGAACATGTGAGCATAAAAACCCCAAAAACTGGTAGAGTACTTGGAGGCAGATGAAGTACCTGAAATTACTCTTAACTTGCTTTTTGATACTGACTACATTCCCACATTGAAAGGGTCCCTTTTGATAAAGGATGGAATAGGATGGGACACTTTCTTAACACTGACATAATGGTTTCTGGATGTGAGAAATCTCTAACAAATGACATTTAAAGCTTTGCGGGCCTACTATAGTTTCCAGTGACTCTAAAATGTGGCTGTTTTTGTATTAGCGAGACCTTTTCCGCTTCTGTCAATGTGAAATGAATATTGTAATTATTTTTCCTGTTTTGGTCTTGGTGGCAATGTTGCATTTATAAATAGAATTGGAAACGAAATGTCTATAGCTGTATGCATTGTAACTTATACCCTTTTCATATCAATGTCCTGAAAAAACAACCATTAATGAAAAACTGACAAATACCTAAAGGTCTTGAAGGAACATACCTTCCTTGTGACAATGTTTAAAGGGACTCAGTCAATGGGAAATCTGGACAGTTTACAAAAATGAGTGGAGAGTAATTGTAGGTAACATGTTTATCCCCCAAACTCACTGACTTAACTTGGGACACGTCCGACATGTTTCTGTGCCAAATGATTCAATAGAAGTAGAGTTATTTGATTCCAACAGGAACAGGATTGTTCTTAATCAATGAACGGTAGGTGAAATTATAATCACTTACTCTGAATGTGTTTGTAAGGACTCGCCTGCTTGTTCTTTCTGGCATTGTAATACGAGTAAAACTCTACACCACAGGGGGAGATCGAGCTAAGTTACGCAACTTCAGTTATGTGAATAACATAGCTGAAGTCGATATACTTAGATCTACTTAGCGTGGGGTCCACACTATGCGATGTCGACTGGAAACGCTCCCATCAACTCCCCTTGTGCCTCTTACTCAGGTAGAGTACAGGAGTCAAAGGGAGAGCGAGCTGCAGTCGATTTAGCGGGTCTTCCCACTAAATCGACCGCCGATGCATCGGTCGCCGTGCATCAAACCCCTGGTAAGTGTAGACAAGGCCTTAAAAGGCTCTTTTCACACTCTTTGTAATACAACTTGTTACGCTGTGTTTACGGTGTTTGGCCATTTCTAGAACCACTCACCTTCGGGACATAACGGATATTACCTAGGCAGTTAAAGCACTTTAAAAGGTGAGCTGTGCTGAATTTCCCAAGTGGGAATGAGAGCACTTAATAGCCCAATGAAAGAAACAGGTAAGAGAGCACTTGGGAATTTAAAACCAGGAGGTGCATGGTTCAGTGTGAGATCATGAGGGTTTGCGATGGGAAAGATGCCACAAAGGGCAATCTTGTCTCTTTCCCTGTGCAGATCGGCTGGAGCCACTATTCTATGCTACAGCTGCTACCAGCACTCCCTTTCCTGAATAGAGTTGGGGACATGCAGGGCTCTGGCCTTACCCCTGCCTGCCACCAGAAATGGCCCAGTGCTGAGGGATGTGCACCTCTTCAGAGTGGCAGAAATCAATGGAATCCTGTGGATTTTAACCAACTGTGCATGTAGCTTGTTGTGTGTGCAACACAGTACAGTAGTTATTCTAGCCATGTGTGAGCAAATGCCTGACTTGTGCGTGCACGCACCGAAGGGGTACGCTTTGAGGCTGCGACTCGTGCCAGGAACGTTCCATACGATGTTGGCGTTATGTCTGTGCCTCTTTGAATGCAGAAATTCTACAGCACTGGCCAAAATGTCTTTTTGGGAAGAAAAAGTAATCAAAATATTGACGAGTAAGGGCTCTATGAAGCGGGGGAAAATTGTATAAATACATATGCTGTGGAGTCTCTGCTGTCCTTAGGTAGTACAGCGATCATGTGTAACCAAACTGAACCTGCACTTGAGCATATATTCCCATTAAAAACCCCTACATACTGCACACATACTAATCTGCTCTTTAATAATCCCTACCGTATTGTTCTTTGCTGTTGGTCGTGTATCACAGTCTAGTATGACTTCATTGATTGCTTCTAAAATATGTGGAGAGAATGAGTAATGTCTTTTTGTGTTCTTTGCAAAGAAAACCGAACAAAAGTAATGCACTGGATGCCAAATAGCAGATTGTTTGTTCCTTCTTGAAAATGTACAAAATATGTTTTTTCTGAAAGAATACTGAAGAGGTTGCCATGGAAATGGTTCTAATTTGAGATCCACTAGCTTAACAAATGTTTTATTTGTGAACTTGTTCTAAGCCTAAATATAGCTCTAAACTTGAGGAGAGTCATTGTGAGGATGGTTGTGTGTTCATGGGTTGTCAACATCCTTTGCCATAGTGGCTCTCTAACGTCAGGTACAGGTTAGCCAAGTAGTTCAAATCCACAGTGGGGTCAGATTCCTCAAGAAGAGCAATAGTTTCATGTAGAGATGTGAGGTGCCTTTTCAGGAGAACTTTGGGCTGGAATGCCGCTTAGCAAGGGTATGTCTATGCAGTAGAGTTAACCCAGGTCTTGCCCAGGTTTTATCCCAACCTCCCCTATTGTCCACACCTATGACCCAGGCTAGGAGGTGCTTTAAGACAGTGGTGTGGCAGGCGGCTCAGGGCAGGGGGTTGGGGCCCTGACTTACCTCTGGCAGCTCCTCGTCAGCGGTGCAGCCAGGGTGCAGAAGCAGGCTTCCCGCCTGTCCTGGCACCATGGACCACGCTGTGCCCCGGAAGCAGCCAGCCACAGGTCCGGCTCCAAGGCAGAGGCGCACAAGCAGCTCCGTGTGGCTCTCGCCCACAGGCACTGCCCCTCCCAGCTCCCGTTGGCTGGGAACCGGCCAATGGGACTGCAGAGCCGGTGCTTGGGGTAGGGGCAGCGTGCAGAGCCCTGTGGCCCACCCACCCTGCCTAGGAGCCGGCCCTGCTGCTGGCTGCTTCCGGGGCACAGCACAGTGTCAGAACAGGTAGGGACTAGCCTGCCTTGGCGGGGCAGCACCGCCGATGGGACTTTTAACGTCCTGGTCAGCAATGCTGACCAGAGCCGCTAGGGTCCCTGGGTGCCGAGCAAGGCAACCCAGTGCCTTACATGCCACAACCCAGGATTGGGTCACAACCCAAACTTTGAAAAACACTGCTCTAAGATGCAGGATGCTTACTTAGCTGGGGGTGGTGGTTAGAACCAGGCTCCACTTCCACTTGGGCTGGAACCTGCCCACTCTACAGTGAGGTTTGTGATTAAGCAGGGCCAAGGAGCAGTGGGAGAGGAGAGATATGTAAGCCCTAGGCTAATTAAGGCATGGCTCTCTGTAGACTAGGGAGGGTTGCTACACATTAATTGTAGTCAATCAAGGCCCTGTCAGGAACCTAACACAACCCCCTGCTTCAGACCGTCAGGGTGTGCGAGGAAGGAGAGAGGACTGGAGTTTGGAGGTGTGTTGTTGACAATTGAAAGACCAGAAAACTGAAGTCAGGGAGACCCTGCCCCAGCAGGGCAGGGAGGCTCCTTCTGCCAACATCAATGGCCAAGGGTGACCCTACCCAAGGGGGAAGAAGGGAAGAAACCTGGAGGGGTTGAGAAGAGCTGGAGCTCAGAATGAGGAGCAAATCCAGACCCCTTCCCTGCTTCCCTCCTCTACCACCTTCCCGGGCCACTAGCGGGGCCCTTGGCACCCCAAGAGCAGGGGCAAGAGGTGGTGTTCTAGCCCCCGCCCCCACACCACCCCACCTCCCCGCCAAGAAAAGCGCGGGACCCACCATGCCAGCATCGGCCATTTTGCCACACATTGCATGCAAAATCACTTGACTGCTGATAGTCCAGTAATGCCCTTCCTGCAATTTTGCCCAGAGGACAGACATGTTCTCCTGCAGTTGACTAGGAAAGAATCCTAAAAGGCCTCCGCACCAATAACCTCCAGTCACGTACAGGTGAGTGCAGAACGAATGAGGACGCAGTAAAACAGGTAGGGCTTTGCAGTGAGAAGGCTCACTCCCAAGCTCGGCTAACCTGGGGACTCAGACATGGGTGTCAGTCTCTCAGACTGGACAGTATAGACATAGCCCAGCTTCATATATGTATCTCCAAATCTGTTTTATTTACCTTCCCATGGATTATCAGCAGAAGCGGATCATAGGCAATTTATGTCTTCCAAAAAAACCCGAACAGTTTAGCTGTTAGAGAAGAGGCCAAAGCAAAACTGACACCTGAAAATCTCTTGAATTATGGGGAAGATCAGGTCTTGATGTTCTGAACTTGGCTGAAGCCCCTATCTAGTTAAGAAAAAGTCCTGTGTGGTACGATAAATAAGCTAGGCTAACCTGGGAGAAGAGCAACAGAACAATTTCTAGCTTCATTTCCCTGTTCATTTATGTAATAGTGGCTGTAGGAAATACCTTAACAATAATATTAGATGCCAAGGAACTGTGATTATATAATTAATAATAATCTTTGATCCCCTAAAGGGATATTTTGCCTGTGCTTTTGAGCCAAGCCTGTCTCTTAGAACTACTCTTTTAATGCAGTCTGCATGCAATCTTGGATTATACAGATTGGAGAAAATCACTTGAGAATAAAGTTTTCCCCAGAATAGCAATATTGCAGGTCATTTCCAATGAATTCTAATGAATAGTTACTATACTTGTTGTAAAAAGAACAGGAGGACTTGTGGCACCTTAGAGACTAACAAATTTATTGGAGCATAAACTTTCGTGAGCTACAGCTCACTTCATGGGATGCATGTAACTCACGAAAGCTTATGCTCAAATAAATTTGTTAATCTCTAAGGTGCCACAAGTCCTCCTGTTCTTTTTGCGGATACAGACTTACACGGCTGCTACTCTGAAACCTATACTTGTTGTGTTTATTATAGCAATATAATTCCCACTACTCCAGTTAATTTAGGAACTTCAAAATGTCTTTTTATAAATCTTCCTTTACCTGGGCTTTTTATAATTCAGCTTTGAAGTACGCCCCAAGCGATATCTTCCCAGGTAAGGTTAGTTCGTCAGCAAACATTAGCTGCCAATTTTAAAAAAAATCAGATAAGCTAAATTTAAGTTCTGTTTAATCAGAATATAAGTTTAATATTTCCAGCGGCTTTTTGCGTTGATGAGTGAACCACTTTCCGCTTTGTTTTAAAATGTTTTTAACGATTCAACTACTTTGCATGTTTTTTGTTGGGGAGAGAATTAATTCGAGTCAGGAGTGTGTAGAACTCCAGGGTGAACTGTGATCTCTTACAAGTATTTCTTCATTTAATGGAGGGTGGAATCTCATCAGAAAATACAGCTCTTCATGAGAGAAACTGCAACAGTGGGCCTGTGAGTCAAATCGTAAAACTATAGGCAATAATTTAATATTTTTGATAAAGACACTTCATTTTTGCAGAAAAAACAACTTTTTATTTGGTCATCACGTGGCGCACTTTCCCAGCCAAAACAAGTTATTGGATGTTGGTTTTGGGGGTGGGGAGGTCGAAACTAAAAACTTCCTGCTTTTTTGCACACTTTATTTATTTTACCACCAGTAGTAAGAACCTATTTCCACAATGTTACTACATATATGAACAATATATTTTAAAGGATTCATAGATATGATTTAACAGTTGGATACTACAGTGTTGGGTGTTTATAGAAATGTCTAATGCAGATATGTAGCACATGCACCTAGAACCCAATTCAATTTTGGTGTAAGTGAGCACAAGTTCATTGACTTTGGTGGAGATGTTTTTGCTTGCAGAAGGACATAATTTAACCCTTCAAGTTTGTAATCCCTACTAGTGTGAATATCACTCACTCCCACAAAGACCCCCTTTGACGTCAGTGGACTATTTTTATGGGTAAGTATTTCTGCACCAGGTCACTAGTGTGTGGTACTTTCTTGATAATCTATTCGGCCATTAGTTTATAAGTGAAGAACACTTTTAAAGTAGGGACTGGATCTACTGGTGTGTTTTTTTTGTTTGTTTGTTTGTTTTTTAAAAAGGAATTCATAGACTTTGATAAACTCCCCATCCCATGAAGGAGCAGTTAGGTTCTACTGGGATGAAGATCTACTTTTCAGAAATGTTCTTTTCTTAAACACGATAGATTGAGCAAATGACCTGAGTATGATATTGAAAAGTGGTACACTTTGAACCACACCCCAGCTGTGGTTGTTGCTTTAACTGTGTTGTGCGAATGTCTTTAATGAAAGAGAAAATATGGAAAAGTGTCTTAATAGGAAAGAAAGCCTTATTTAGGCTTTGGGGAAAAGTAGTCCAAATCCCAGTAACTTTTACTCTTCTAGTGAGGAACTGTAGTGATATCATACTTTGTTTTTTAAGTGGTCTATTGTCAACAGAATACATAAAACCAAATTCTCTGCAGTTGATTTTGACCCATACATTTGAGAGCTACATATAGACATTAGATAGATATCCCCTAGACAATACTGACTCCCTAAAAAATCCACAAAAGTACTTTGTATCCTATAAACTGTAGCAGCCATACTGGTAAATTGTTTGTGTTCGAATCCATAGAAATACAGCTCCCAATTACAGTGTTCCTGAAATCCTTGTGTTTTGTGGGAATTCCCTAGTAGCAAGTATGTGATCAGACAACCTTTGACTACAGAATTGTCTCTTTTCCCCATGCAGGTGGGTCATTAACCCAAGATTCTTTAGGGCTCAAGGGGACTCTCTCAAGAACTGGTGGACAGCCTATAACCATGATCTAGTTATATTCAAATTATTTTTTCTAGGCCATTCAGTCTTAAACCAACAAAGTCTTAGAACATTTGGTCTTAAGGTTAAAATCTTTGACCATGAGCCCATATCTCACAGGGAATTTAATCTATGTGATGCAATGATTGGGCTAATATTAACCTGTGACTACTCATTTTTGCAGACCTATCCTTTTCTCCTGTTGTTTTGTTCCACACCCATGCTTGTTTGCCCTCTGCCTGCTGTGTCTTGGTATAATCTTGGTATTTTGCTGTGTCTTGGTATAAATGATGAGCTCTTCAGTGCAGGGACTGTGTTTTACTCAATGTACAATGTATAGACAATGCAGCCCTGGTGACTGATCTGGAGTCTCTATGCTACATAAATATCAATAAGAGGGGATCCCGCCTTTTTTGAGATTGCACCCTTTTTTTTTTCTTCCTTAGAACAGTGCAAGTTACAACAACAAAAACCCTACATTTTCTGCTTTTATCATCTTATGCCAGATGACCATTAATGTTAATCAAAGGTAGTTTTCTCTGTTTGTCTATTTGCTTTTTGATAAGTTGTCATTTACTAAGAGATAAGCAGCCAGTAAATGTAAAACCACGTTTCTTTTAGATTTCCAGCATAAACAACCAAAGCTGCCTGTAGCATCAAAGGTCATTAAAATCGAATGCTATGTCAAGTTCTGTGATCAGTGTATCCATTTAGTAAACATTTTTTTTTAATGCAAGCTTAACTGAAATGCCTTATTAGTATTCAGGTGTAATCGTTAACCGCATATTCCAGATTTACATTTTAAGTCAAGTTCTAAAAAGCTACCTCCGGCTTTTAAGCTTGCACTCCTTAAATTACTAAAAGGTTCTTTTGTTATGGGATGTCAGTTTTATAATGTACTCCTTTAGTTTCTCCTCTCTAGCTTCTATAATGTAAACCCTGAATTATGTCTGCATGGAAAAACAAGTCTTTTTTTTTTTTCTCCCACTGGAACAGTATAGGCTTTTGTTGTTAAAGCTGATTCTAAGATCTTATTTTTGGCCGCAGTACACACACAACTCTTACCCCCCAAAAAGTTTGCACCTTTTTCATTCCTCAAATATTCTTAGCTAAAACCCAAGATTATATTTTTTACACAGCCGTGTTCTTGTTCATGCTATTTCTCTTGGTCCAGCTAGACCAAACTATTTTTATATCCTGCTGTAAGGCCTGCAGCCTTATTAAGCTGTCCTTTTTGTGGAGATTCTTTATCTTTCTTCTTCTTGACATCATCAGGCTAATTCCAATGGTGGTTATTTGCTTCAACAAAATTGAAGGTTAGCATGATGCTGGTGTTACAAATTATCAGAGAAGACTTATAGAAATGAATACATCTTGTTATCTGGTCATTTGTTCTACAACTAAAAAGCTATCTTTCCTGTGCTTGGGTCAGATCCCGTGAAATGTTTGTGTTAGTGGGCTGCATGGAACCCTTTGAAGGTTCAGGAGAACCTAGTCTTTTATAGACAGTGCCCTCTCTATAAAGGGAGTTACATAAAGGGGGCAGAAAAGGGATCTGGAGGTCACAGTTAATCACAAGCTAAATATAGTCAACAGTGTAACGCTGTTGCAAAAACAACAAACTTCGTGCTGGGAGGTATTAGGAGTATTGTAACCAAGACAGGAGAAGTAATTCTTCTGCTCTACACCCTGCTGATTAGGCGTTAACTGGAGTACAGAGCCTATAGAGGTTATGGAATCTCCATCATTGGAGGTTTTTAAGAACAGGTTAGACAAACACCTGTCAGGGATGGTCTAAATTAACACTTAGTCCTGCCATGAATGCAGGGGACAGGACTAGGTGATCTCTCGAGGTCCCTCCCAGTCCTATGATTCTATGGTAATGAGATCTATTCAGTCCACAACTTGTTTTCCATCTAGTAAAGCAAAGTCTGAGTCAGAAGACAAATGCTGCTAGGGATTGCTCCACTTGGACTCGGATTAAGGGCTTCAGCAACACCCTCATTATTAACAAGTATAACTTGCTCACCTGCCCATGTGTCCCTAAGGAAGAATAGATATTTTAAGGTATGTGAAGTTGTAGACAATAATTGATATTTGTTACCAGTTGATGGTTGGCTATTAGGTAGCAATCTCAGTCTGGTTCCCAGTGGACAGGTATGTACAGTAAAAAATAAATAAATAAATAAAACACACCAGGACAATTGGCACTCATAATAACAATACCAACAAAGACCTCACGAACTGAACGGACGTGGAGACAGAATTACCCCCTCTCTATTAACGATGGTTGCTTCAGGTTACGGTTGATGGACATTGATGCAGAAATGTAGGAAGCTGGCACTTCCACTCTGTATGAGGATAGAAGAAATCGGTGTCCTTAGCTGTCAACCCTGCACCTTTCAGAACGGAGTACTAATTTTAATTACTTCATCCGGTGGTAAACCATCTTTCTGATTACTTGTATTGCACACATATAGGGCATACAAAAATTGACCCAGTTTCATATGAGGTGATATTGATGTACTATACATCAAGTGCAATGCACTGATATGCTCAAAGTACAGTAAACATTGAGGGCCAAGTAGACGCCTCATCCTGCCTCCAATTTTGCATGATCATCAATGGAATAGAATTTTGATGTCTAGCTTCCAGGTTAATTACTTAATCATTTGCACCATAACAGATTGCGGGTGCTAAACTGTAGGTGGAAAATTAGAAGCCATTTGACTTTGAATTACTATGATTTATTTCCTATTTTAAACAGGCTTTTGTCTTTTTTTAATTACAAAATCAGACTAGATTTGAGACTCTGGGAAAATCAATCGGAAGGATTGTTTTGATCATGAACAGTGATTTTATTTTTTAATTAAACTGACTTTTTTTTTTCTGTGCTAACCAAAAGCAACACCCATCCACGTATTGTGGAAGGCTTTTTGAAGCCGTCTGAAAGACGCCCTTACAAGAAATGTGCACCCAGATCCTAACCCCCATAAGAAACATTCACCCCAATTCTTTCCTTATGTCTGGCTGCACTCTGCTAAAAGACATTTCCAGGCGATTTGCTGATGTTTTTTCACAACCTGCTCTGCTGATTTACATCTCTCTGCAGCCTGAGTGCACCTACATGATGGATGACCTGTGTAACCTGCTCTTATCTTTGCCGGAGCTCCATGCAACCAGTGCTGTTTCTTAGACAGAACATGAACAAACAGGCTTATTTTCCTTTGCGCCACATGAAAGGTCCTTGCATGTGCTGTTTCTGGCTGGCAGGAATGATTCGCACTCAGCTGGTGACTCACTTCATAGGGCAAGAGTGCAACCTGCTTTTTTAGCTTTGTCAGAGTCCATGCTTTAGCTGGCCTGAGAGCATTTCCACCATTGCTATTGAAATGGGCTCCCAGCTATAGGAGCCCGCCAGACTCAACCCCCTTTGTAGTGTTAACGTGTTGCCCACACAGAAAACATGTCCAGAAATCACTCACTCTCCCTTAGAGCATCTAAAACTGAATGTACTGAGAGGTCAGAGAGGCAAGACTACACAGTGGAGTCTCCTATCATACCTGGTCCAGGTTCTCCTCTGTGGCCAGTCTGGGACACAGGACCACTCTTGGATTTTTTTTTCTCATTACTCTACACAGATAGACCCTGGTGGATGTGTCAATGTGGTTGTGGAAGACACCCAGTGCAATATCCTCTACCTTGTTGTTAAATTTGTCCTTTTTCTTTTGAGGCTTTTGGAATGTAACTTTCTGACAGATTCATTCAGGGGATGTCTATGCTGCTTTTTAAACCCAAGTGAGTGGGACCCAGGCTTGTGGGCTCAGTGTTTCCCAGCCTGCACTTGAGCGTCCACGCTGCACTCTAAACCTGGGTTTACAGTTGCTGGACCCAGCTCTCACATCTGTGCTAATGAGGCCATACTTCACTCCGCAGATCTTCTGGTTCAGGCCTGTGGCTTGAGCTGCGTCCATGTTGCAAAATGACAGGGCTTGGACCCGAATCACAACAGCACTTGGGCTTTGACCCACCCTCGGTGGTGCTGGAACCATTTTTATAGTGGGGGTGCCAGGACCGGCTCTAGGCACCAGCAAAGCAAGCACGTGCTCGGGGTGGCACAATTCCAGGGGCAGCATTCTGGCCACCACCCCCCCCCCCCTTTTTTTTTTTTCTGCTTGGGCAGTTGCGCTTTTGGAGCTTCGAGCAGCAAATTTTTTGCTTGGGGTGGCAAAAAACCTAGAGCCGGCCCTGGGTGGGCGCTGACGGGAGAAACCAAGTATTTGGGTTGTTGTTACTACTTCAGGCCAGGGGGTGCAGCATCACCCTTAGTTCTGGCACCTATGCCCACCCCTATGAGAGGGTTCTAGGACCCAGGTCTGAGTGGTTGCCAACCCAGGTCAGACTGATTTGGATGGGGATGGAAGAGGGCTTGGCCTCAAATCTGAGTCAGAGCCTGGACTTAGTATGCAGTATAGACACACCGTTCGTCACTCCAGTTTGTGTGATTTCTATATTTGGGTTAAAGTCTCTGAGAGGGGGAGAGCTCTTAGCAAAGGCAGACAGATCAGTCTTTACCCCCTCAGCATCCAGGCAGGTGGTTGGGGTATTCCTCTGTCTGAGGCTTCTCAAGGGCTTATCCCCACAGATCTGCCAGGGCTGTACTCTGTTCACTGTTACTTACACTGCTTTCTAGATGAAAATCCATATACAATAGAGTCACCCCCAATCCCCTGGTGTGTGGGTGTGCAGTCCTTTGCTCTCTCTCCCTCCTGCCATTCCAATTACTGCTTAAGAAAACACTTTTCCTTTCTCCTCTCTCTGTTCAACAATCACTATTTATAGCAGCCTGCATGATAAACAGAAGTACATTTACTCAAGTTGGGCCTTGGAGGAATATATAGTCATTTAGGGCCAGATCATCCCTGAGCATTGTCCTGGTGCAGGTGCATTTGAATAAGGGGGGAGAGAGTGCAAAGAACGTCACAATCTACCCCACATTGTCCCTGGCCTTATATAAAGTGCACACTCACAGTCCTTGTACCTGAGGGAAAAGGGCTTTTTCTTTAGTGCTCCCAAAGCGAGCAGGAAGCTGTGGGTTCATGGCTTCCCTGTCACCTCAGCACTAGCTTGCAGAGTGGGGCAAGGAAAGTCAATGCAGCAGGCTGCACGCTTCCCCTGCACGCAAAGAAATTGTGTGTGGGGGGGGATTTTGCCCCTGTAGATTCCCTGCAGTGGTGCAATTGTGCCCAAATCCCAATTTGGAGCTGAGGCTAAAAGCTGCACTATAATCTGGAGGAAGGAGTTATTTGTGTGGCTTTTTGCAAAAACACTGGCCTGGCTGCGGCTGGGCTGAGATCTGCAAAGGGTACAGCCGGTTTCCCTTGACTACGGAGCGTGCCTTTGGTCTTGCGACTTGATTGGCTATCTGCGGACTGTACAAAGCAAACCCCTCCAAAGTCAAGGGCCTCTTCCTGAGGTAATTGCTGCTTCGTGTTGGTTTCCCAGAGAAACTGCCTCTGTCTTGAGGCTAAGAGCCAGACCTCATTACTGTGTATCTCATTTTGTTTCTTTAGAGCTAGTTTGTGCCTGCAAGGCACAGCCCTGAGTAGGTGTTGAGCTACCTTGCCCCAAGGGGAGCTCCAGGAAGAACTGGAAAAGGACATAAGGGCTAGTCAGAATCCTTCTGTTTTAGCATGTACTACTCTGGTCAGGTGTCTGTTACTCTAGCAGGGCACCACCCCCATAGTAATTCCTGTGTACATGCTGTCAATAGGCATGATCAAATCTAAGCTTACACCTGGGGGGATGCTCGCAGCCACCCACAGCTAAAGCCTGTGAAGAACAGGGACAGGAGTGAGGTCAGAGGCCCAAAATCAGGGATCCAGAAGGGGTCACTGAGCAGAGAACCCCAGACAGTGCCTGCTGCTCCTCAAAGGCATCCAGGGAGCCAGTGGACATGGCCCAGAGGAACTCTGCCTGGAGACATGATCTGAGGGAGGAGCGAAAGAAACCCACAGTTGCAGAGCATCTCCCCGTCCAGCATCCTCCTCCTGGTAGGGTGGACAGCCACTGTGGCCAGCGCCAGGAGGAGGTTGATGAGGAGGTCTTGCGACCCTGTGGGGCCACGGATGGGGTGTGCATAAATCAGGAGATGTGGAGAAAAGGGCAGCCAGAACCTGAGGAGACAGCTCTGGAGGAGCCGGAAAAGGGGCTGCAACCTGGCACACTCAAGGTAGACATGCAGCAGGGTCTCCCTCATGTTCCAGAAGGGACGAGTGTCAGGGATGGAGATGAACTGTGCCAAGTACACGCCCGTGGTCACAGCTCCATGAAGGAGATGCCAACTAATATCCCCAACAGACCAAGGGACCGGGGTGGAATACAGACTCGCCCACCGGGGCTTCTCGTTCTCTGCAGGTGGAAGGAGGACCTGCCACTTGGTGTCGAGGCAGGTCACGAGGGTGTTGGAGTGAAAGGTATCTAAGCTTATATTTGCAATTGATGTTTTGATGCTGGCATGAAAAAAGAGCCTTCAAAAAACAAACAATACTTGCAATGTGTTATCCAGGTTGACTTTTTAAACAAGTTATTATTGTCATCTTTTATTCCAAATGGAGGTGGTTCAACTGACTTAGATATACCGTTATTTAGACAGACAAACAAGTGTAAGTTTAGGGTTTTCCAGATAGTGATATTTTACTGTTCTTGGATATCCATCCTGAGCCGATGCACTGTTGGTTCAAGGAACATGTTATGAGTATTTCACCTGGGGTTGCACTGAGTTTAAAAATGAAATACTGTGGTTAGATTTTGCCTGGCACTGTTGGGGGCGGTGATGGTGGAAAGGACCTTGTCATTTACCTCCTATGTCTCTGCACTGGGTCAGGAATACGCCTGGAATGCAAAGACTGGGGAGTCAAGTCCTGAAAGCAGCATTAGCCTCCCACAAGTGTATGGCGAGGAATTGGATTATGCTACATCTCCCATCGCTTGCTAGTAGAGATGTGCTTGTATGGTGGGAATGAATGTGACACCATATCAAAAAGTGGACGTACAGCTTCAGTCCATGTTTCCAGACTACTGGGTCTGCCATGGGCACCATACTTCTGGGGTAGGTTGCCAATGTGTCACCTCTCTTATGTGTCTGTGTCTTTATATGTGTATATAACATCATTAAAAAATACACCAAACCCTATACAACCACCACAACTAGACACTCCACTGCACATGCTTCTCCTGCTGGGAAAAGGATGAGAGAACAAATACCACATTACAGGTGTATAGTCCTATTGCTTGTTGCACTGTAAAGTACTCGTACAATGGAGATGAGTGTGGTATAAGAACCTATATAGAATAGAATCCCTATTTTGTGGGATTTTTCTATGACATGGGTCCAATACAAAGACCTTTTTGCCCTGAATGACTTTCGGGTGAGTGGACCATCAGGAACTGAAAATAAAATGAATCTGAGCAGAGAAACTCTGTGAGTAAATGAAGCCAATACCTTTTGGTTAGGATTTTAGATGAGAATGTCTGGGGACTTTTATGTAAGCCATTAGAGGTCATGTTACTTGATCTTTGTGCCTGGAAGGCCAGGGCAGGAGATGAATTTAGTGCTCATGAAAACAGCCTGTGCACTTTTCTCAAGTGCACAGGCCCCACTTTTATCTCAGCATTGTTCTTCATCTGTACAGATCTGAGGCGTGTAGAGGGACACCTTTTAGGAATTAGCGGCAAAGAGTCCTGTGGCACCTTATAGACTAACGGACGTATTGGAGCATGAGCTTCCGTGAGTGAATACCCACTTCGTCGGATGCGTGGAGGGGAGATTTCCAGAGGCAGGTATAAATATGCAGGCAAGATTCAGGCTAGGGATAACGAGGTTAGTTCAATCAGGGAGGATGAGGCCCTCTTGTAGCAGTTGAGGTGTGAACCCCAAGGGAGGAGAAACAGCTTTTGTCGTTGGCGAGCCACGCGCAGTCTTTGTTTAATCCTGAGCTGATGGGGGTCAAATTTGCAAATGAACTGAAGCTCAGCAGTTTCTCTTTGAAGTCTGGTCCTGAAGTTTTTTGGGTTTTTTTTTTTTTTGGTGCGGGATGGCCACCTTTAAATCTGCTAGTGTGTGTCCAGGGAGGTTGAAGTGTTCTCCTACAGGTTTTTGTATATTGCCATTCCTAATATCTGATTTGTGTCCATTTATCCTTTTACGCAGGGATTGTCCCGTTTGGCTGATGTACATAGCAGAGGGGCATTGCTGGCACATGATGGCTTATATTACATTGGGAATTAGTTTGCAACTAATTCCTAAGATGTAATATATGCCTTTCTCTTCTGATGCTGCCAGTTCAAGGAAAATGTGGTAGTGACTTCTGGGATGTGGATATTTTGTCTACTAGGAACTGGACTGAGACAATTGTTTATATTCTGTATAATAGTATTTATTAGCTGTGAATGAGTTTGTCTGACTTACCTGGTTCCATCGACCAGGGCAATTTGTTGCTGGTCTTTCTGACAAAAAGTATGGGAAGGCTCAAACTAGCTGAGATTTCCATGGTGATGATATGTAAAGTTGAATGGACTCTTCCTAAAATAAACATCTGAGACCACTGTCAGGGGTGTGTGTGTTTGTGTACGCTCCTCTTATCTCTAGGCAATATGGCCAGATTCTAATTCTGCTATTGTCCATGACAACTTCTTCATAGTATTGTGGGCAGATTAGGGAATGCAAGGCCTCTCAGGGAAAGTGTAGCTATTTATCTCCAAATTTTTCATTCCTTTCTTTTAATTTTTCAAGGCAATGGTGCTGAAGTCTAACGAGATAAAGCTCGTGTGATGGTTACAAACTGAGCCCTGCAGTTTGGTTTGTGAAGATCTGACCACAACCCAGCCCCATTAGGCTCACTTGGTGGTGTGAGCCTGATGGATTCAAACCTCCAAGAGAACACCCCACCCTGCAGCATGCCCTGGGTCCCCTTCTTCCTGTAGCCTCCTCCTGCTAATGACTTGGGACCCACCCACCCTTGTGCATCTTGGCAGGCATGAACGGTGTCGTCGTCCTAGCATTTAAGACCAGAAGGGATCTTAAGTCTGAGCTGATCATTTAGTCTGACTGTCTGTATAACACAGATACCGCCCAGCCCCTGCACACTAAACCCAACAACCAAAATTAGACCCAAGTATTACAATCCACAGGGAGACTATGATGAAGTGAGATGTAATCAGATGCTCCCATCAATTAAGTGGCCAAAGTAACTGCTGAATAATGGTAGAACCCAGCTTGGAAAGAACAGGCAGGACTAAGAGAATGGGGCTGCAGTAAAGGAGCCGGTAGCCACTCTCTGGCCAGTCAAGAGGGAAAGAAGGGAAACTAGTTGGAGAGGGTGTTAACCTTGAGGGTTCTTGGTAAAATTGTGTGCTTTCAGTCAGTAGTTAATGGCATACAACACAAGCATGTTGCAATGCTATATTGAGTTTTTGCAGCAGTACAATAGTATCGAAAGTCTACTTGGACACAATTGCAAATCACCTTCTAGTTCCATGCTTGTCCGTGAGGTAGGAGCACACAGCATCCTGAATTTCCCTGGCCCACTGGGAACCTGGAGCAGTGTGTAGGGGTTGGGTCAGGCTGTCCTGTACAAGCTTCAGAAAGCAGTTCTGTCCTGTGATAACTCGCTGTGGAAATATTCCTGTTTGCATTCACAGACATTATGCAAAGCATAGCACACCTCTGTAATCCAAACAGTGTTGCCCACATTAGCATCCCGCCACTTCTGGAAGCATTGCCAGTGGGCTTTCAGACACCTCAAGGCACATTCCACCATTATTCTGTAGCTTCCCAGTCTATAGTTGAATTCTCTTTTGCTTGACTCAGTGACGTCAGGGTACAGCTTCATTAGCTATGGTAGGAGCAAGTATGAGGGTTGCCCAAAATAAATGCTGGCACAGAGACTTCATACATAATTACATTTCCGGGGAATAAAGTCCCTTCTTTCCCCTTCTGGTACAGTCCTGACCTCCTATGGCAACCTGGTGTCATAGACCTATCCTGTGTGTCTGACACAGCTGTTCATGAATTGACACCTGTGGTCCACTCTGCCTTGGAAAGCCAAAGAATAATAACCTTTTTTTGGTTTATGTATTCACTGGTCCCTTTCAGTGGGCAAAGGATAGGGATGTGTGTTTTGTACAGGGCCCCCTCAAAGTTCGGAAACCCCATCCTCTGAAATCCTGCTATAACTTCAGGAGACATCAGTGATGGCAACCATCAGTTGGTAGATTACAGTAGCGATAGCCATGCATACCTATACAACCAGTCCCCTGACAGCTGACTTCCCAACACCAAACTGGTTTGCAACTGACTGCTAGCAGTCATGGGTTGCCAGCTTCCAAATGGTGATGGCCACCCATTTCTGCACCAGTGTGGGTTTCCAAAATCACGTGGTCTGGCACTGGATGGTTGGTGCAAGCTCCTTTCACCAACCTTTTTTTCAAAATCTAGCAGACTACTCCAACTTCTCACCCTAGCTTTCTGCGGTCTAATTGTTCAGGTAGACAAATCCTAATTTATTATTCATTGCCCGATGTAATTTGGGGTGCTGACTTTGGTTGTTGAAGGCTGGTTCTCTACTGCATTGGATTCATCATTAGTACACCTATGCAAAGTAAATGTAAAAATGCTAGTTGTTTTGGAAGTGTATCACATTCATTTTGGGCAGATGCAAATGCATACACAGGATAAAGTGCAGTTGGGGCATCAACCCCTAAATCTCTAATATAGTCGGGATCCTAGCTACCCAGAATGTTTTCCTATCTTGTACCACAAAAATTTGAATCAAGTGAAACATTCCATTTGAAAGCCAACAGATGGGAATGCTGAGGAGCAGAGTAGTTTCAGTGGAAGACCTTTGCCTGAGGAACTCACTGTCTGCACTGGTACTACATACCCCGGGTCTGTTCATTTCCAGAGCGGGTGCAAAGCCCATAGCTTTTCTAGCTCTCTTTCTTTCAGAGATGATGGGAGTAGACAGGATGAATGTTACATTTATTATTTTAGATGGGGTGAAACTTTTTTAGTTTGATTAAAGTGGTATTAGTGTGGGTTTATGCAAGATTAGTACTTGGGCCCAGAGACACACATAATGGATGCAGTTTTGTGAATACTTTTTTTTTAAGTCCAAGTGCTACCACAATATAAATAACAAAATCCAGACTGTTTATTTTCATAGAATCATAGAATATCAGGGTTGGAAGGGACCTCAGGAGGTCATCTAGTCCAACCCCCTGCTCAAAGCAGGACCAATCCCCAATTAAATCATCCCAGCCAGGGCTTTGTCAAGCCTGACCTTAAAAACTTCTAAGGAAGGAGATTCTACCACCTCCCTAGGTAGCGCATTCCAGTGTTTCACCACCCTCCTAGTGAAAAAGTTTTTCCTAATATCCAACCTAAACCTCCCCCACTGCAACTTGAGACCATTACTCCTTGTCCTGTCATCTTCTACCACTGAGAATAGTCTAGAACCATCCTCTTTGGAACCACCTCTCAGGTAGTTGAAAGCAGCTATCAAATCCCCCCTCATTCTTCTCTTCCACAGACTAAACATTCCCAGTTCCCTCAGCCTCTCCTCATAAGTCATGTGTTCCAGTCCCCTAATCATTTTTGTTGCCCTTCGCTGGACTCTCTCCAATTTTTCCACATCCTTCTTGTAGTGTGGGGCCCAAAACTGGACCCAGTACTCCAGATGAGGCCTCACCAATGTTGAATAGAGTGGAACGATCACGTCCCTCGATCTGCTGGCTATGCCCCTACTTATACATCCCAAAATGTCATTGGCCTTCTTGGCAACAAGGGCACACTGTTGACTCATATCCAGCTTCTCATCCACTGTCACCGCTAGGTCCTTTTCTGCAGAACTGCTGCCTAGCCATTCGGTCCCTAGTCTGTAGCGGTGCATTAGATTTTTCCGTCCTAAGTGCAGGACCCTGCACTTATCCTTGTTGAACCTCATCAGATTTCTTTTGGCCCAATCCTCCAATTTGTCTAGGTCCCTCTGTATCCTATCCCTGCCCTCCAGCGTATCTACCACTCCTCCCAGTTTAGTATCATCCACAAATTTGCTGAGAGTGCAATCCACACCATCCTCCAGATCATTTATGAAGATATTGAACAAAACCGGCCCCAGGACCGACCCTTGGGGCACTCCACTTGATACCAGTTGCCAACGAGACATGGAGCCATTGATCACTACCCGTTGAGCCCGACAATCTAGCCAACTTTCTACCCACCTGAAAGTGCATTCATCCAGCCCGTACTTCTTTAACTTGCTGACAAGAATACTGTGGGAGACTGTGTCAAAAGCTTTGCTAAAGTCAAGAAACAATACATCCACTGCTTTCCCTTCATCCACAGAAACAGTAATCTCATCATAGAAGGCGATTAGATTAGTCAGGCATGACTTGCCCTTGGTGAATCCATGCTGACTGTTCCTGATCACTTTCCTCTCCTCTAAGTGCTTCAGGATAGATTCCTTGAGGACCTGCTCCATGATTTTTCCGGGGACTGAGGTGAGGCTGACTGGCCTGTAGTTCCCAGGATCCTCCTTCTTCCCTTTTTTAAAGATTGGCACTACATTAGCCTTTTTCCAGTCATCCGGGACTTCCCCCGTTCGCCACCAGTTTTCAAAGATAATGGCCAATGGCTCTGCAATCACAGCTGCCAATTCCTTTAGCACTCTCGGATGTAACGCAATTTTCCGTTAAGCATTGGGGTATCTTTCTGAATCCAACTTCAACCACATTTTTATGGGTACTTTATAGGCTGAGAAACCCAGTAGCAGCTAGTTTGTTTGGGGCTTATTTCTATTTTCAATGAATTAATAACAAAAAATGGTCTCTGTAGTATTCTGCAGATAGCAGTCCATCAAGAAAATGAAAAATCAAATAGTTTTACGCAGTTTACAATAACTGATAGTCCTTCGGAGATAACCAAATAAATACAGTCAACTAAATCATTTTGCAAACTTGGTTCAACAAACTTTCAAATGATAAAATAAATCTCACTTTCTTTCTTGAGTTTCTGTGTTTTCCTTGTCCTTGCTAAGGATGTAACTCATTTGTTAAGTGTAGCAATAGACTTGGTCTGCAGACTGCTGTACCTGAAATAAACAGTCTTTGTTCTTACCTTTTCAAGTCCGCAATCTGGTAGGGTGATGTGCATGACAGACTTTTAATAAATAAAGGCATAATAAAATGTAGCTCAACTTTTTTTCCCCCCTTGCATTGTAATATCAAAAAGATCTTGGCAGGTATTCTAATGATGCAGTGGCAAGTATAAGCATAATTATTCCTGATGCTTGCGGATGTAAAAATACCTTTGTTTTTGGCCAAGATTAAAAGTGAAGCTTGCCTTGCTATGACGCATAGGAGGAAATTACTTTGGGCTGCATGAATTTCATCACCTGGTTACTCAGCTTATTTCTGTCATTCAAAGTCTTCAATTGGTTTGAAAGAGAATGCGGGGAGATATGCCTCTCTGGAAGCCTTCATAACTCCTATTAGCATTGATTGGAGTTAGTCCTGAATTGAGAAGTGCTCGTATTGCTGTTGTTTCTGGGCTGATTTTATCAAAGTTGTTCTGCATATAACGGGAAGTGGCTGTGCCTCTCCCTCGCACCCCTCCCCGTGTTGTAAGGAAGGCTTCAGTGGTGTTATATTTTAGGAAGTCAAATAAAAGTCAACAGAGCAGATTGAGAGCAGCACAGAGAGGTGGGGGCTAAAAACCATGGAGTTTGCTGGAGTGGAAGATACTGGAAGGTCGGGAGGAAAAGCAAGCGAGTGATTTTTTTTTTTTTTTGAATGATCCAGATCAGTGGTCAGAGAGGGGAAACTTGGGCATGGAGAAATCCGAGTGGGAACCGCATGTAGTGAAGTCAGGGTTGAACAAGTGGCTGGTTGTTTTGGTGAGTGGGAGGGTTGATCTGGGTTGCAGGTCAAGCAAGGAGTGAGGGTGAGGAGACAAGAGACTCAGGGGTGGACAGGATGTCAGGTGATGTCTGCAGAATGAGGGTGGTTATGGTTATGGTGAGAGAGAGAGAGGGACAGCCAGGAGTCAAAACTGGAGGAAGGTGAATGGGGAGGAGCCAGGCTGACAAAAGGAGCAACATGGAAGGAGAGAGGAGGGGGAGAGAAAAGGCAGGAGGAAAAGACTGGAAGAGGAGAGCTGCTCTGCCCCTGACCCTTTGGAATACTTGGAGTGAGGAGCATTTGAGAGATCAGCTGTCCTAAGAGACCAGCAGCAGGGGCAGTGTCAGAAAGGAGGATCCAGGATTCTCTGAAAGCTGGGAGGTGAATAGTCTGTGGATTATATCATAGGCGCTGACTCTGTGGGTGCTCTGCACCCACCAGCAGCCAAGCTCCCCGCCCTGCCCCCCCACCTCATCTCCTACTCCGCCTCCTCCCCTGAGCATGCCGCGTCCGCACTCCTCCCTACCTCCCAGCGCTTGCTGCCGCAAAACAGCTGTAGCAATCTCCGGGAGGGAGGGGGGAGGAGCGGGAAGGTGGTGCGCTCAGGAGAAGGGGCGGGGCCAGGGCAGGGATTTGGGGAAAGGATTGGAATGGGGGCAGGAAGGACAGGGGTGGGGTCAGGGCGGGGCCGGGGACAGATGGGGGAGTCAAGCACCCACCAGCGCCATTAGCAGTCGGCACCTATGGATTATACTGGTCTTGAGTGGTAGAGTGGCTGCTCTAGCAGGAGGAGGGAAGCGACTGTTGTGAATGGGGAGGTTCTCGTGAAGTGCATAAAATGGTGGCAATAGAGGAATGGGTCAGGATGAGGCTGATGTCATTGAAGTCAGAGCTCTGAATACAGGAGGTAGATTTGGGGGGAAGGGGTGATCAGGAAGAAGACAGTGATTTTTAGCTCTTGTTGCTTAACTTGCATCATCACTCATTTTATTTCCTTTGTTTTGTTCCCTTCACTCCACTCTGGTAAACAGTTATAATTGCCTCCAAGTTTTCAAAAGAATATTATCTTCTGAAGATGAACTAATCTGGAATAGTTATGTTATCTCTCAAAATGTGTGTTAAGGCCGTGTATTACAATATAAGAACAGCCCTAGTGGGTCAGACCAATAGTCCATCTAGCACAGGGTCCTGACTTCTAACAGTGACCAGTGCCAGGTGCTTCAGAGGGAATGAACAGAACAGGGCGATTTATCTAGTCCAGGTCCTAGCAGTCAGAGGTGTAGAGGGACACCCAGAGCATGGAGTTGCATCCTTGGCCATCTTGCTTAATAACCATTGATGGACCTATCCTCCATGAACTTATCTAATTCTTTTTTGAACCCAGTTAAACATCACCTGGCAACAAGTTCCAATGAATATTAATGATCTGATGTAATCTCCCTCCCCCCAGAAGAAAACCCCATATATTGTATTCCCTATGAAACAGCACTTCTCATATGTACAATTTTTAGTATGTGCTTTGAACCTTGTTGACTAGCATCAGAAGTCTGAGGCTTATTCCTGGAGTCTGAGGCTTGCCTTTTGTTCTTGCATGAAGCACCAACCGTGTACTGAAGTCTGAACAAGACATAGAAGAAGACATGATCCCAGGGGCAGGATGGGTGATGTAAATAGGGTGAGGGTGAGAGTCACGCAGGATTGTAGGGCAATACCTATGTTCTTATATTTGCTCATTCTATAGATCAAAAAGGTCTGAATAGATTCTTCTCAAACTTTCAAAGAAAATGTTCCTTAACTTGCTGGGGGCCAAATTCACCACCTTGCACAAGAAGGATGACCCCATGATTTTAAAGTAGTTACACCAGGGATTAATTTGATCCATGGATTTATTTGAATTATTTTCTTATTTTAAAGCAATGAGGGTAATTAGCCATTGGAACAATTTACCAAGGAATGTGGTGGATTCACCTTCACTTGAAGTCTTTAAACCAGTCTTTGATGGCTGTTTGAAATATGCCCCCTACCTCAACCAGACGTTATGGGCTTGGTGCTGAATTAATGAATGAAATACTATGGCCTATCTGAGCATAATGGCCTTAAAATGTATGGATTGCAGGATTGGAGCCCTTATCCTCTACCAGCAGTGGTAGTTATTTTATATATCAAATTTATGGAAACACTCTAGAATCTAGTTTTATTTTATATGCATTTTTACCTTTTTACTGTAAGCCTGTAGTTCATGAACAAAAGATTTTTACAAAAGTGAATAAAAGCTTCCAGTTTTTACAGCCTTGCCTTCCATAGTTGTTTTTTCTAGTTTCCAACTTGGCTTTCATTTAAAGGAATCCTCCAGATGCACCTGTCATATTTTATAATACCTGGGAGAATATTGTACATCCAACACCTCTGGTACTGTGCGAACACACTGATCTCTCTTGACCTACTATATTTTAATCCAAGAGTTTCATTTGGTAATTTGCAGTCTGTAGTTTCTTTGCCTGGAGGAATGCTTCCAAGTATTTGGCACAGTGCTATGTAATTACTTTCTCCCACTGTGTCTTTGAAATAATTTGCTTTTGTGTATAAGGCCACTACTTTGACACAAAACAGTATTATATGATATAGAAAATGTTATTTCTGACTGGCTCATTTGTATACAGAGTTTTCTTTAGATGTAGGGCCAGATTTTAAAAATCTGGCTTTCTTTCCCGTCTACAAATTGTAAGCACAACTAGTTTGCTGGGCACATTTTTGAACCTACATTTGCAGATGTAAATAATGTACTTTTACTTGGACATCAGATTATCTGATTTGCACTCAGGAGTCAAATCAAAGTTCCCCTGAGCTAGTAGGTCATTGGGCTGACATGGTTGAGGCAGATCTGTTTCATAGCCTTTGGCACACAAGGTAGTGATGTGTCCAGCCACCTTTGACTGCCCAATGGTTCAAGTATCGATTTTGCAGGTGGGTGAACTGGAGGTGGCCTTATAACCATCCAGATGGACTTACATTGTGCCCACAAAGTCACAAATCTCTGACATGTTTGGAAGGCTTAGATATTTCTGCTGAAACTGTTGTCAAGGTTCATAGATTCATAGCTATTAAGGTCAGAAGGGACCATTATGATCATCTAGTCTGACTTCCTGCACAACGCAGGCCACAGAATCTCACCCACCCACTCCTGCGAAAAACCTCACCTATGTCTGAGCTATTGAAGTCCTCAAATCATGGTTTAAAGACTTCAAGGAGCAGAGAATCCTCCAGCAAGTGACCCATGCCCCATGCTACAGAGGAAGGCGAAAAACCTCCAGGGCCTCTTCCAATCTGCCCTGGAGGAAAATTCCTTCCCGACCCCAAATATGGCAATCAGCTAAACCCTGAGCATATGGGCCAGGTTCACCAGCCAGATACTACAGAAAATTCTTTCCTGGGTAACTCAGATCCCACCCCATCTAACATCCCATCACAGGCCATTAGGCCTATTTACCATGAATATTTAAAGATCAGTTAATTACCAAAATCATGTTATCCCATCATACCATCTCCTCCATAGGGTGTGGGAGGTGAGAAGATTTATATCATTCTCACAGAACAAAGCAATAGGAACTTCACTGCAGTGCCTTGTTTCACCCTCAGGATCGATCTCTGCGTGATCCAAATGGACTACCTCAGCTGCCTCTGAAGCTGACACCTTGAGCTGTAAGCTTCTCGGTTTGCTTAAACTTATCAGGACCAGGCGGAGGGAGGGAGGGTAGGGGGAGAGAGAGTGTTTTGACTCAGTTGTTGAGACTAATTAATGGAAGCCCTAGCATGGTGTAGGAGATGCATATGGTAGGAACATGCTACCTTCTGGATGAGGTCTTGATCACTTGTCAGCCAAAGTCTTGGTCACTTGTCATGTGTTCCATAAAAATGTCCTGGCATTTGTTTTTTTAAAGTGACGTGGTGTCAGGCACAGAGTGATTGTTAACGTCCAGATTAAATAGATTCACTTTACCTAAATTTCCTCCATCTTCAGTTGGATACAATGTGCTTCTTCACTTCCTAGCCTAAATTATTGGTTAACATACAACAGCTCAACACAATTATCATGTTATATTCCTCAGATGGCTCCACTGGTCAGTGAAGGGATTCCACTGTGTCTGATGAGGAAAGCACTTCTGGGTCCTTAGGATGAAATTGCTGGATAAATTTAACTTTTGTTGTTTTTGTTTTGTTTTGGGTTTTTTTTGTTACTTTTGAAGCAGATTCTCATGCAAAAATGAACCTGCCATCACTTCAACATAAATTATAAATCAAGTGACTAGGCTCTTAATAATTAACCCTCCTCTATTACAAAATATGAAATGTATAAAGTGTTCATCTACAAGGTTTTCCAGACTATTAACATCATCATTCCCCTTTCAGATTTATTCTTTGTAATGCCCGTTTACGCTAAAGATGCACAACAGCTTGAAAACTTCGTCTTTGGTGTCTTCTTGGGTTATGATCTGCAAAGGAAAAGCTGTAGCTGAAAAAGTCAAATCCGCTGCACAGAAAGCAGGCCATATAAAAGTTTGAATTTTGGTTTTAGTGATCATTATTTGTGACGGTCCTCAGCTCTGTGAATCAAAATTTACTTTCCAAAACCCATTTCTTACAAGTTCAGATGTATTTGCATCTGATTTGTGACTGGGGGTATTTGGTTGAGAAGGTCAGATTAGAAGTCCTCCTCTTTCTCTCCCCTCCACCCCCAACAAAGGAGAGACCTCCACAGCTTTGAGTTCCACGTGTTTGTGTGTCAAGAACGTTACTGCTCTTGAGATAGTCACTGACTCCTAGTGGCAGATGTGCCTTTGCATTAAAGTGCATAGTAAGACAAATTCTGTCCTTGCATTGAGAATACTGAGGGTGAAATCCTTGTCCCATTGACATAGAGTTTTGCCATTGACTGGAATGGAGCCAGACTTTCACCCTTTGTTTCTATGGGCGTATCTGATTTGGGAAATCTTCAGATCTTGATATTGTGATCATTAGGATAGAATTATCCACGTGTTTTTTTCCCCCCAAAAAATCGATCCTTGAGAGACTTCTACTGCATACATTATCATATTGTGCACATTTGGTAATTTATTATTAAGATATTGACGGGCTCACAAGAAAGAATAGCAGTAAACTCTTGTTTGAGGGGGAGAAAAAATGCTTTTAACATTGTGGTATAGTGCCTGAAGCCAAATGTTGAAGGCAACATACACAATCAAAGTTACCTCAGCAACTTGTATCTATAGTACCATTCTTACCAGATACAGTGGGTATAGTATTTTTTTTTCATTAAGGCTGTGAGCATATTCTTGACGCTCCCAAAGCTTACCCAGCATGAGGGAAATTCTCTCTCCTCTTGGCAGCAGCAATCTCCAGGCCACAGGATTTGCACATAGGGAGTGCTTGCAGGAGAAAACCTTTTGGTTGTTTTTGTTTTTTTTCTCTGCTGCTCAAGAGACAGCAGAGGGAGCTTAAGTAACAAACCCTCTTCCCAGAGCTCATTAATAAAACAGATACATTTTACAGGTAAACAAAACACGGCCATGATAGCTTATTCCCCACAGGAAACTTGGAAAGGGAAAGAAAACCAGTGTTTGCTGAGCGGAAAAAGACAATCAGCAGGGAAAGAGAGAGGATGGGAATGCACTATGAGCAATGGCCACTTATAGGAAGTGAACAGTATCGTAGAATCTAAGAGCTTCTCTCTAACTCATGGGCAATCAACAGTATTGCCAGACCCAAGCATGAAAAAAGTTCATGAGTCAAAAATCATGAATCATGCCTCCAAAAAATGGGATTTTTTAAGCTATAACTTTGGGGTTCTTTTTACCTTCTGGTTTCTGAGTCTGATGGGTGCCCTCAGGTCAGGTTGTCAAGCTTTTCTCCACAGCAAGAAGGCTAGAAATTTAGAGTTTTGTTAAATGAATGCTGAGATTCTTAAGGAATCACTTGATGGCAGGAGCTGGGGCATTGAGAAACCCTCTCAGTCTCATGAGACTCATGACAAAAATTATGAGAGTTGGCAACATTGAAAATGCTATGAGTGTTTCCATGGACAGGTTTCCCCCTCCTGAAGAAAAACCCCCGGGGGGAAAGGGAAGGACATGTCCCAGGATCCTCTGGAGTTGTGTGAGGGTGCGGATTTTCTCCCCCTCTCTCACAGAATAGGCCCAGGGAATCTATCACCAAACTCTGACAAGCCCAGGCTATCATAATAACAGCCATACTGAGTCAAACCAGTGGTCCGTCTAGCCCAGGAGCCTATCTCCGACAGTGGCCAATGCCAAGTGCTTCAGAGGGAATGAACAGAAAAGGGCAATCATTGAGTGATCCTTCCCCGATTTTCCACTCCCAGCTTCTGGCAGTCAGAGTCTGGGGCCACCCAGAGCATGGGGTTGCATCCCTGACCATCTTGGCTAATAGCAATTGATGGACCTATCCTCCATGAAATTCTCTAGTTCTTTTCAAACCCAATCTAAACTTTGCCTTCTCGGCAGCTCTGGCCCCAGCACCTCTGCAGTCCCCTCCCCATGCCCCTCTTGTGTGAGACAGGTGGCTTTATAACAAGGGCAATACAACCCCAGGCTGTAATATAACCTTTTCTCATCAAAGGGAAGTGAAGTTTCCCTACCCCATCCCTGGCCCCACCCCCACTCAATGAAGCCCTCTGCACTGATCTTCCTCTAGTGGAGAGGGGATTTCCTGGTGTCCTGAGAAGAAGTGGATGATGTCTCCAAGTTAGATCAGTTGTCCCTGTTTGGGAGAGAAAATGGGAACGGACTCTTGAATGGAAGGGATCCCCCTCCTTGAAGATCTTAGGGGTACAGTCCTCCACCATGGCCACCACCTGTATAAACGTCCACAATCCAAAAAGCAACATTTAAATCAAGCTGGCATTATTATCAGCATCATTGTGATAATTGTCATTATTAATACTTATTTTATGCCATAAAGGTGTATAAAAAGTTACTGCACCAATGCAGATAATTTAGTTGGCAATATCTTGGGGCAGGGAATCTAAGAACAAATAGAACGAGATGTGTGTGCACAAGGGGAAAGATGGGAAGAAGAATACCTAGGTCTTGCATAGTAGTGTTTCATCAATACATCTTAAAGCATTTTATTAAGGAGGTCATTATCTCCATTTTACAGATGGGGAAACTGGGGCACAGAGAGGGGAAGCGACTTGCTCAAGGTCACGCAGCAGGCCAGTGGCAGAGCTGGAAATAGAACCTTGGACCCTTGAGTCCCAGTCCACTTCTCTGTCCATTAGGCAACACCGCATAAGGGCAGTAGGAGGCTACTGGACTCATCGTCGAGGCAAGAATATTTTTATGACTCTACTTTTTGTTTTAATTATATTTAAATGTGTAAAATGCTAAATATCCGCCTCCTGGAAGTGAAGTTTGAGAAGGGATTTAAAGAACAACCACCATGGAGGATGGAGATCAGAAGGGAATTTCCCTTACTTAATTAATTAATTTGCACTGCAGTAGCATCTGTGGGACCAGACCACATTGTGCGAGGCACTGTACCAACACAGAACAAAAGCAATCCAAGTTTCCATATTTCCCTTGTGAAAGAAAATGTATATATTCCTGCTCAGTACTTACACACCACTTTTTTGGGGTAGAGGCGTGAGTGCTTGTTTGTTTTTTGTTTTTTTTAGAGTTGGGTCTAATATTACCAAGAACCCTCAGCTTTGTGGAGCATTTAGTAAATGAAGTACCCAGCACGAAATGAGACTATCAGAAATAAAGGGTCCTTGTTAGGAAGGGCTGTTAATAGAACCTAATATGGATTGTGCAGAGAATTTCACTTAGCTATGCATTAAGCACAGTGCAAAAATATAGTCTTTGAACTGGTTGCCTTCAGCTATAACGTTATGTTAGAGGACAGTTACCTAAACAAGTGCCATTGATTTTTGCTCATTCAGTGTACAGTTATTTCCAGCCCTGCACACCAGCACGTATTTAATCACTCTTTCATGGGCTAAGTGATGTCTATATATTGGGTTTCTTTTTCAAAATGCAAACCATTTTAATTTGTGCAAAAACTTCCCTTTTGTTTTGTGTTTAGGGAGATGAAAAACAATTGTTTTATGTCTTTGGTGACAGGAAGCTAGACGTGGCAATAAAAACTTGCTGAGACCCACTGCTCTTCTCATGGGTCAATAAACCACTTGGCTGCCTGCCTGTTAGCCAGGCAATCAATCCCCTTCAGAAAAGACTGAGACCAATTTCCCTCTTGCTGTGTACTTAATAATTGGCCCAGTTCATTCCATTGTCAAAATCCTTTTCCTTTGCCTAGGTGATAGTCTCTTATCAGTAGTCCTAAAGTGTCATCTTGTGGCCAATGTGAGTTATAGTTTTATATCAGCATGAGGGAACATATGTAAGTGCTCAATCCTGAAAATCTTTTCTCATGCAAGTTCTCCCATTGATATAAGTGTATTAAGACTCCTCAGTAAAGGTTGCAGGGCTGGATCCTTACTTCAGAAATAACTGATGATGAGTGGTAACAAACATACTAAACAATTTGCAATCCATTCAAAAACTGCTGCTTGTCAAATTTACATAGTTAAATTCTTTTTTAATATGCATTTAACACTCCTTGAAAAACATGCAAAAAGCCATACAAGTACCCCTCAAATATATATTCTTACACATTTGCAATTGGCTGACTGCAGCATGATATAATTTTAGTTTAAAACTTCTGACTAAATTAACCAAATTAAGATTTTGAATAATAAGTAAAATAAACTGTTACCCTAGTTTCGTAATAACTGTGTAGAAAAATAAAATATATTTTAATGTGAGGCATTCCAAGTTTCTTAACCAGCAGTGATGAGGAATGTTCATTGTTCATGCTGCGGTGTTATTACACACTGATAGAAATCAATGTATTTGTTGTTTGAAAGAGATGCTGTAACTGTATTGTAAACCTAACTTTGCATTTGTAAATAAGATTAAGGGTCAGATCCTGGCCCTCAACACAGTCCTTTGGGGCCACTCTGGCTACAAAGAGGAGCCATAAAGCTGTCTGAGCAGCACAGATGAGTATTTCCCTGGTTTGGAGGCTCACTGGCATACAGCCACCTCTGTTAATTCTAAATCACCCCTTTATTGTTATCTTGTCATTGGGAGTGTGTCTGAAAATCACTGGCCAGTCAAACATCCTATGGAAAGCGCTGCCAACAACTCCATGTTTGGGGTAGTATATAGCCACATTTCCCCCCCAAATCTGGTTCTGCATCAAGCATATCTTGACTGGACCAGAGGATCTCATGCTGCCGAATCATAGAATATCAGGGTTGGAAGGGACCTCAGGAGGTCATCTAGTCCAACCCCCTGCTCAAAGCAGGACCGATCCCCAATTAAATCATCCCAGCCAGGGCTTTGTCAAGCCTGACCTTAAAAACTTCTAAGGAAGGAGATTCTACCACCTCCCTAGGTAACGCATTCCAGTGTTTCACCACCCTCCTAGTGAAAAAGTTTTTCCTAATATCCAACCTAAATCTCTCCCACTGCAACTTGAGACCATTAGTCCTTGTTCTGTCATCTGCTACCACTGAGAACAGTCTAGAGCCATCCTCTTTGGAACCCCCTTTCAGGTAATTGAAAGCAGCAAAGTTTTTTGAAACTTTGAAAGTTTGAAAATTGAAAGTTCACCTGGCTTTCACCTGCAACAAGAGTAATTAGAGCTGGCTGAAGAAGTTATGCTCTAATAAATTTGTTAGTCTCTAAGGTGCCACAAGTACTCCTGTTCTTTTTTGCGGATACAGACTAACACGGCTGCTACTCTGAAACCAGGGGAACCATAGTCTGTCAGAATCTGCAGTTCTGTGAAAATCAAAATGGTGAGACTGCGTTCGCTTCACCGGAAACTTTTTTCAGACAAAAACCAAGGGGAAAAATATACTGGCAGTGTCTAAATGTTCCATTTTGACATTTTTTTGGAATGACATGTTTTTATTTCATTTTGAACCATGTATTTTATAGTTTTGTTTAGAGGTTTTTTCCTTTGCAGAAAATTTCAAAACTTTTGGTTTTCATTCTGATTCAGAACAAAACCAAATTTCAAAATCCTTCATGAACTGGAATGTCCATCCTCTGCACTGCTCTGCTAATTACCCACTAGCAGTATGCTCTCTGGAGCGTGCGATTTTTTTTTTTTTTCTTGTGCAAAATTAATTGGAGCAAGGCCCTTTATAAGCCCTATACAAGGCTTTGTAGGAGGCCAGGGTGAAATGGGCATCCGTGCACAGAATGCCCTTATCTACGTGCTCCAGAAGTGGATTCTTCACTGGCCCCGAATAGATCAAGAAGCAAAGCAATAAATAGAGCATTCCTGTGCCAATGCTAGCAACTCTTGTGACGTTATTTTGAGGCTTGCAATATTACTGGTGGTTTTCTTAAAGCCCCAGCTCCTAGAATCCATATAGTTATGCAAGAATTCCTGCTTTCATCTTCATTTTTAAATAAAGTTTCTAGCCTCTGTGGTGGCCAAGATCCAACATTTATTGTTTTGGAGCGGGGCAACGGGGGGGGGGGGGGGGGGGGAATGGATTAAAAATCTTGAGAATCTTGTGATTTATTTTGTAGGGGTCTGACTCATATATTCGATCACTTGGGGTTGACAGGACGACACAAGCTCCGTCACTGTGCAAATGCACTCACTCAAAAACTCCATGGAGGGGTGGAGAGCAACCATGGTTGGCATAATTCCTGCAGAGGGTCTGCCTGCAGTTGGAGAAGTGAATCCCATCCCCCATTTCCGTTCCCTGACCCCACACAGCTGCAGTGTCTCACCTTGCTACAGTAAAGCCATTGATGTTTTAATGAAAGCTTCCGCTTCCATTGTTTCTGCATAGTCCTCTCTGAATTACTGGAGAATCTCTCTTATCTGGTTGACCAAGCACTAGTAGATCAGGATAGGCAACAATTTACTCTCCCTGACGTTGGGCAAAGGAATTCAGTGTCATTCATATCCCAAAACATGTTTAGCAGCATAGCTACAATATGTCAAAAATTCAGAAGAATGTTTATTATATCCAAAAAGCTTTAATTTCAAATGGAGTTTATGTACATAATCAAGAAAGGACCATTCTGTTGTGAGCATCACTCTGCTCCCATTGAAGTCAATGGGAGTTCTCCCAATAGGGTGACCAGATGTATTGATTTTATAGGGACAGCCCCGATATTCAGGGCTTTGTCTTATGCAGGCACTATTACCCCCTACCTCCTGTCCCAGTTTTTTACATTTGCTATCTGGTCACCCTATCTCCCAATGACATTACCTGGAGTAGATCAGGCCCCATGTGAGTGAGCTGTTCAGAAAGGATGGCTGAGCAAAACCAGTGCTTTCTTTAAACTTTTTTCAATGTGATATGATATAGGCTGGGGCTTTTGGAAATGAGTGCCTAACTCCCTAGTCTCTTCTGAAAATCCCAGTTGTAACTGATAACTGTTTTTGTCTGTTTCAGACACTTTACATTATCTCAGTTCTAAAAAAAAAAAAAAAAAAAATGCAAAATGAAAACTTTTTCAAAGGACACTTTAATCCCTTGAACATATTTTCCCTCTCATTTAGGGAAGCATGTTTACAGAATATACCAAGTCACTTTTCTGCTCTTCTTCAGTAACTGCTGTTTCATAGATATATCTCTCAAAAATGTATAATTGTTTAGTATATAATCTAATAGACAATTGGCTAAGATCTTACAGGTTCTTTATTTAGTGGAGCCATTCACACACTGCAGTTCTAACTTACCTTATTTCAGTGGTTATCATGATATGGCAAAGTTTAAAAACCAGGAAACATTTCTCTAACGGTACTGCATCAGCCATACCGTTAGCTCTTTGTGTGTTGACAGCAAAAAATGGAAATGTGTGTTGGGTATCAGAATCCCTTTATTTTCACTTGTGGAGGAAAAAATAAGCCCTCTCTTTGTTTGGTTTGTTTGATGGTTTTGTTTTCTGGGGAATCCAGGTGATTTTTTTTTTTCCTGGCTGGTTAACGAGGTTGCAATCCTGCAATCAAATCTATGCTACAGCAGAGTTCTGGATCACAACACTGGTCAAGTTTTTCCCCTTGGCAACTGTTGAGGTGCATACCAGAGCAATAGTTCCTCCATTGTAGAGATTTCTTCCATCTCTTTCAGACAACTAGTCCCAAAGAAGCAGGGTTTCTCAACCCGTGGGTCAGGACCCAAAATTGGGTCACCAGAATGTTTCAAAGGGTCTCATGGCAGCTCCTGTCCCACAGGGCTGGCTGGGCTCACCTCCCTGTTCTAGGCACTGTAACCTCTGAGGTCCCAGCATGACTCAGGTTTGGCCCAGCCGTCACAAGGACAGGAACCCGGGAAGGCCAAATTTGAGTGAGTGACGCTGCCACCCCATGAGTCAGGTCACAACTTCACTCACACAGATTTAATCCAGTCAGGGGGGTGGGACCAAACTGGAGCAGCGCTGCAACCCCGAAGGTTGCAACACCCTGACCGGAGAGCCAAGCCCAGCCAGCCCCACAGCACAGGCGTTGCAAGAGACGCCATTGTAGAGTGAGTACCAGGCAGGACCCAAACCCCCCTGGGGGGCAGGATCTGACTGAAACCACCCCAGGGCAGTGCTGGAAGCAGAGCGGGGCAGCCACCCAGGGCACAAAGACTGCCAAAGACATGTGATTTAAATGTCACAACGCACTTTTTCCAGTAGTGAAATGCAGCGCCAGAAAGTTCAAAGGATATAGTGCTGGTGAGGCGCAAATCTTGGCATAGCTAATAGTGCCTCAAGAAGCTGCCTTCTTACCAGGGCAATTTACCATGCCCAGAAGTCACTTTATAAGGGTGTTGCTGTGGTAACCATTGATTGGTGAGGCCACGGCAGGATTGTAGTAGTTAAGACCAGGCTGCAGAGGATTTGCAGGGGGTGGGAATGGGGGCTACATCTTGCACCTCCCTAGCCTTCTCGCCACATGGTGGACCCCGAGTATGTGTGTGAGAGGAGCTATCACCAGACCTTGGGCCTGCCCCATGCTCCACCCCCAACACTGGGCAGCTCCAGCTCCCAGATCCACCAGCTGTGTTTTCACTATTAGTTAGTAAAGCTGTTACCAACTATTAACTTACACTGTGAGTGGGGGTGGAAATACAAATTTTGTAATTTGTGCCTCACCTGTCAAAGAGGTCACAGGCCACCCCGGGTCTCCAGTTAGGCTCAACGTGTCATTCTAGCTGTGAATTAATTCGTGTTCTTGTTTGTAGTCCTGTTTTATGTTCAGCATTGGGGGTGGATAGCCTAGCATCTGCAGGAGTTTGTTTTAAACATAAAGGCTTCTGAGAGTGCACATGCTTGGAAAAACCTTCATGTGCATTCTCTCCTGCAACTGCCCAGGGCAGTGACCATCAATGACTCTGGGGTTCAAAGGTCTCTGAATCAGTCCTGAAAAATTTCAAAACTGAGACTAAAGTTTATTTTTGATCACCTGGAAACTCTGGGCCTGATTCTCCTCTTGCTCCAGTGTACTTCAGGCATTACTTCCTGGAGGTCTGTAGAGGAGAGGAGAATCAGATCGTGTATCTCAGTGATAGGATGTAAGGCTAGAAAGGCCCCCCCCAGATCATCCAATCAGTCTTGGCACTCCTAGGAAAATGGCCACATCAGTTGCTGTTTCAATATATAAAAACCTCTTCTGTGCCATCTGCTCCAATATCTGATATTTTTGTGTGACTAATATTTTTTGCTGCACTCTGGCTATGATGGTACCATATATTTCCCTTCCACCCATATTTATTTTTGTCTTCCCTCCCTCCTCCAACCCCAACCAGCTGCAGTTTATTAGAACTCGGTTTTTTGTCCAGCAAACCTTTGCACCAACTGTTTGCCTACAGTAGGCTAGGGATAGTATGCCACGTGGAATCGCTAAATTAGGCCTGGATTAAAATACAACTGATAGAGTGGCCACTCATGAGTTCCCAGAATACAAGACTTTCCAGGAATCTGGAAATGGTGTGGGCTCACCCACACCAGCTTGACATAGCCCCACCAGTGTGACCTCACATATATTGTGCATACGGGGTCACTCTGCATGGAGGGCGCCATTTTGAAGCATGCGCCATGCTCTGCCACCACCAGCATAACCTTGCAAATGGCAGCAGAGAGTCATGCTCTTTAAAATGGTGTCCCCCATTCATTACCAGGCAAAACCATGTCTGCTTTAATCTCAGTACCAGACAAGGGACAAACCACCACCCAAGAACAGGACTGTCCAGTTTAATAACAGATGACTGGCCTGCCTAGATGTACATTCAAAAGGATGCCCAGTAACCTCCCCATATCACAAAATATACATTCTCCTTCTGATACTCGTTCAAGATTTTTGGATTACAAACTATGAAAAAGCTGGTGCCGATACCCTATCTAGTGTAACTTGCAATGAATTTCGCTTTTAAAGCGTTCCTAAGGTGAATTAGATATTGATTTGCAACAAAATGGAAGACTCATCTCCTTACCAAACTTTGTATCTTGTAGATTTTAAGTAACAAGAATTTGAT